>NC_080840.1:61212860-61565360 GCF_030435755.1 Ochotona princeps
GATTTAGGATCAGGCTCTCTAAAATCAAAATATTGCCTCTATCTGTTTTCTCCATTTTAAAGGACTCGTTATAATGCTACTGTTTAATATTATACTCGTTTATGACAAGCTTAAACATGGCTGTGTATTCCAGGCTCCCAGGTGATGCTAAACTTGCCAGCTGTGTCAGTTGGCCTATGGAGGAATTGGAGATGGTCCTTGCTCACCTCCAGCAGTGCTATCCAGTTAATCTCTTCCTTAACCATATATTGTGCAGCCCAGTCAAATTCTAGCCTGACAAATCGTTGTGACCTGAACATATGTTTCTCCCTTTGGTCTTAGCTTTTCCGCAGTGGCACAGAAATCAGTTTGCAAAGTCAGATACACAGAAAAGTAACTTGATTTTTTTTTCTAGTCAGTTTCTTTTCTATTTGAACTCTATTTACCAGGATTGAGGGGAGATAATAGAAAACAGGCATGAATGATTATATAATATTCAGAGCATACTACAAAATAAAAATGCAATTAAGGATTTTGAGATGGTGATAGCAGAGCACTTTAAACCCCTTGATGTACAGAATCTTGTTACTTCTGGGATCACAAACCCATGAAGCTGGTGTTGCAGTTAGTTTTAGATTCCTCCTATTTCTGGGATTATGTCTTCATTTCTGGTGGACCTATAAAATACGTATTATGGGGAGCAGAATCAAATCCTTGTTTTCCACTTGTGTCTGCTTGAGCAAGCACTCTTCCTGGACAAGTATCACTGCCCAAGAAGATTGTCTCATTCTCCTCCATGAGATCCTTCAGACTCCTGCCGTTAGTGCACCAGTGCATAAGGAAAAACTGAGACATATCGCTGCTCTCTAACCTTTGACTCCATCTAAACAAATTGCCTCTTTTGACTTAATTTGGAAGAAAGTATGGGATCCTATTTCTGAATTGAACAGATATGTACCCTCTACGTGCTACCCAGGCCCAATCTCGAAGCATCCTTACCTTGGCCCAGATTCTCCAGATTTGTACAATTTCACATCTTTTCTTTGTTCAGACTCATTTACATTTCTTCTTAAGGCTAAATCAGTGGAAACACATACAGACACAATCTACAAACAAAATCAAGAAACTATTCCCTTTCCTCTTATAGTTCTACCTTTGTGATTTTATCTGTTTACTTCTTTATTTAGTAGAGAGGTGGAAAGCATACTCTCCTTTGCTGCTTCACTACCCAAATGCTTGCAAAGCCCCTTGTGGTTCAGAGGGCAACCTGGAACAGAAGACAGGCACCAGTAATGCAATCTGGGCCTGCCACATGGGCAGCAAAAACTCAATTACTTGAGTAATTATTGCTTTTTTTTTTCCCAGGGTCTGCATAAGTGTGAATCTTGAGTCAGCAGCAGGAGCAGCCAACAAACTCAGGCACTTTGATGTGTGGTGCATCCTAACTGATGTCTTAACCATTAGACTAAACACCCGCACTATTATTCTGCATTTTGGTATCCCCCAATTAAGCAGAAATAACAAAGGGTTGCCTTAATTAGGCAGATATTATGAAATTCGATTGGTGAAGAGATGAGAGGTAGGAGTAGATGCCAGGATGAAACTTGGTTTGCAACTGTCATTTGGAACAACATGCTGTGTGCAGTGTCTGGTTGGGTGTCAGCTCTGCTTCTAATCCCACTTCCTGCTAATACACAACCCGGGAAGCAGCAGATGACAGTTCAAATACCAGTTCCTGTCAAGCCCATTGAAGACAAATTTTGAGTTCCTGACTCCTAGCTGTGACCTAGTTCAGCCCCAGCTGTTCTGGGTATTTAGTGAATAAAATATGTAGAGGATCCCACTCTGTGTCTGTGCCTTTGAAATACAACACAAACTTAAACATTTAAAAAGAAACTCATTAGTTGATATTTTAATGACATGATCCAGCTACATGTGATAATCTGAAGCTTATATCGTATGAGCCCTATCCCCTGCCCTCAGTGGACAGTGAACTCACTCTCTCTTTAGATACCTCATTTCAGAATTAGAAACACTTATTTTCTTAAATGTGTCCCAAAGAGTTTATTAAAATTAAAGTGCATACTAACTCGATGATCATTGTGTCAGATACTTTCAAATGTTTTTAACTCATTAATTCAGACTAGTCATCAAAGAAGCCTACCAAGCAGGCAGTTTTATTATCTCCATTGTACAGACAAGAAAAGTGAGCTGCCATTGTATTAAGTGGCGTGCGTGGGGCATTTAGGGAAGGAAACAGATGCAGGATGTGCAGCCAGAGAGAGGTTTCAGAGCATTCTTCTCAACTGCCATTCCCTCCCACTTCTCCAGAAACACAGTGAATCTTGCCTTTGCGTAGTTCCCATCTTTAGAAACGAGGGTGATGTGGGATAATACGGAATAAATAAAATTCCTACTAAATTCTACTAGCATGAATCACTTATTCAATCATCAAGGTTACATATTCCTCCCCCAAATCATTGTCTTCACCCCAAACACCAAAGCCTGGAGAGCAACTCCCTGTTTCTAATATTGAATTATCTTCTGTAGCATAAAATTATCTAAATTCCCTCAGTGCTTAAGTAATAACATGCTTTCCTAATATGCTCATATTATATACAGTATATGTGCATATCAGTAATATGTGGTACTGTAAACCTAATATTGGCGTTTATTCAATAGTCCACCACTGCTAAGAATAGTAACAATAAAAGCTGATATGTAGCACTTACATAGTCACTAGTGTTAGCTCATTCACATGAAATGATTCACAGCACTTAATATAGAGGTTTGCTGTGATTTTGAGGAAGTCTCATCATACTGTGATTTGATGTGACAGAAGTCACATCTGATGGGGCCTCTGTTCCGAGGCTGTTGCAAAGCTTGTGTATCCTTAGTGGTTATAATGTTCCTCCTAAGCAACAAAAATAATTGGGGCTGCAGAATTTCCTGGTGTTCCTCTTAATATTAACATTCATCATAGTAATTCCACTTTATGTTTAGTCTTAAATTATGATGTAGACAGTGCATAGCTACAAAACAAATCCTTCAAACTCTTTATTCAATTATTTCAACATTCAATTTTCTATAGATCAGGGTTGCAAAAGGCCGACTGGAAAGGGAACATGGGCAGCAAATGTCACAGAGACACATGTAGGGACAAACTACAAATGGAACTGAGCTGGGCTGGCACCTCTGTAAAAATGACCCCAGGAGACAAATTCCCTGGAGCAGAAAAGCTCTTCAAGCCCCAGGATCATGCCGCTGGTAAAGTAACTTAATGGATAATGTGTTAATGCATTAAGGGAATGGGACTTGACTTGATAATTTGCACTTTGCGCTTAGCTGCAGCCACCTGCAGGTCTCTCCTCCCGAGGTAGACACGAATTGCTCCCGACCATGGTGATATTACTGCTTGTATACAGCAATGTTGTGGGAGTGGGAGAGATACAGATCTGGAGGAGATCTGGATTTGTATCCCAACAATAAACAATGAACACGATTTGTAAGAAAAGCCCCAGATTTCTAAGTCACTTACAGGTACATCCAATTTCCTCAAGACATGAAGACCTACAAGTCCATCAAGGTTATAACAATGGGATGTTTCATTAATTCACTGACTTTATAATATTCATTTGGATCATAACAGTAGCAAGAGTTTGAGTCATCTTCCATGTCAGAGAAGTTGCTACTTGTTTGACTCAACTTTTGTGATCTTCAAACTGTACAGAAATCTCAGTGTAAGAAATGCAGCCATGCATCTGCTTTCGGCATTACAGTGGCTTCTCTCTATTGTTCAATGGTAATATTTAGCAGCATCTCTGACAGATCCAAAAGGATTCTGGCTCAAATAAAAAGTTAAATAACCACATGGTGGTGACAGGAATCAAACAATAGGCCCAAAAATTGTACTGTGAAAGCTGAACTTTGTTCTAATACTCAAAAGTTCAAACAGCAGCAAGTTGGTTTGGAAATGCATCATCACCATGTCTTACCTGCTTTATTCTGTTTCTCTGTTCTCTGTCCCTAATTCCCCTTCCACTTCCACGTTGTATTTATCACCAAGCTTTGGTGTCCTATTCTGCACTTCTCTGTCCCTTCACCCACTCCCCTGGTTGGACTCCTTAGCTTGATCCAATCAGGTTTTGAGCTTCTGTACAGGAGGGCGAACTGCTACAACAACCACAAGGGTTTCTATTGAAATAAAAATGTACTTCTCGCTCAGACAATAGTACTAAATGAAGGTTCTTCATCTAGTGGTTTTTCTGAGCAATTATTTCTCACATGATGACATACAGACTCTTGTCATCAGATGGCTCCATTGTCTCCTAGGATCAGAGAGGCCTTTGCTTTCAGCTTCTAGGAGAGCACAAAAATGAAAAGAAGGCACACTTAAAAGTGACATGCAGCACTGAACATCCAGATTCTGCTGGCCAGAACTTAGGAAGGAAACAAGTTGCTAGTTTAATTGTTTGCACAATAAGAAGCAACAGAGTTTGTGCAGTCTGCTGACATTTGCCTGTGATCATCATACATCCATTTAATGCTTTTTTTTCAATGCATAGAAAACACTTATCCCTTCCTGACGTGACATCCAGCTCCCGCATTTGACTCAGAGTCCAAGTCCTCCCTCTTGGGTTCAGACACGGATCCCTGGTATCCTGTGATACAAGAAGCAACATGACCTTTGTCCCCACAGTAAGACCCAAGATACAAAGGAGAAGCAGGGAGGCTGGTCAAAGCAACCCTTTTGGAATGGGAAAGAGTAGGAAATGCAGCAGTGGGTAAGGTATGGCGACTCTGAAATCCTGTTTGATAGACTACCTGGCAGAAGCTGTGCTCTATAAATAGACTCTCGTTCTATTCTCTAGCAGGAATTCACTTACCCAGTGTGTTCAGTCGCCTCTGAGTCTGCCATCAGGAGGCTCAGACCCAAGGACATTGGAATGTGTGTCCTGTTTGGGGAATATACAGAACTGTCAGCCTTTTTCCTTGTTACATTTTCTGACATTCTTTTGTTTCTAGTTATTACATTGTGAACACTCATGCTCCTAGTTCTTCTCCACATGCAATTTTCAAGCATACTTTGCTTCTCTATTTTCTATCCCTGTACCTTTTTTTCCTCTTTTTTCATTTTTTATTATAATTTGACAATCTTTACATAGCTAATTAGGGTAAGAAGTTTCAAGCGCTATAGGAGTGTGGGTAAGACTGTTGTTTCCACATTGTCTCCTTCATGTATCTGAGGTAAAGGGGGATTTTAAGTGAGAAGCCCCACCCAGTCTCCCACCCATCCCAGGTACCAGATGTGGGGCATGCTCCGAGGGTCTTGCTCAAGTGTTTTTTTTTTTTAAAGATTTATTTATTTTTATTACAAAGTCAGATATACAGAGAGGAGGAGAGATAGACAGGAAGATCTTCCGTCCGATGATTCACTCCCCAAGTGAGCCGCAACGGGCCGGTGCTGTGGCCATCTGAAGCCAGGAGACAGGAACTTCCTCCAGGTCTCCCCCGCGGGTGCAGGATCCCAAGGCATTGGGCCATCCTCGACTGCTTTCCCGGGCCACAAGTAGGGAGCTGGATGGGAAGTGGAGCTGCCGGGATTAGAACTGGTGCCCATATGGGATTCCCAGCACGTTCAAGGCAAGAACTTTTGCCACTAGGCCATGCCGCTGGGCCTGCTCAAGTAGTTTTGATACTTCAACAGTTATGAATGGCTGCCAATCTTGCCATTCTAAGCACGATGAGGTTGTTGATGAATCCACTGATTGACAAAGTCCATTTTAGAGTTTCCGTTTGCCCAGTTTTTCACTGCCAACATATGGCTGAGGTGGTTGATTGACTTGTTCTGTCCTCTGTCTTTTCATGGTTAGGGTTCTGAGTCCAGCAGTTCGATTGGGGAGATGCCCAAGGAGACTTTGTCTGAGGTGTTCCCTGACCAGATTCTTGTGTGTACTTGCAAGTACAGGGCCCGGCACAGTCCATCGTCCTAATCAGCTGATGGTTGCAATTGCTGGGTCAGTTCTGTTTCCAGCCCTGTCTTCCACTGGAACCAATGGGTGTTGCAGTCCAGCCTGGTTCTGTCTAGCACACACTTGCCCTCACATAAACCAGTGGGAGCTGCAGCCTAGTCAGAGCGACCCACAATAACCCCCACCAGGCCCACCCCCTATCCTGCTTCCCATGCTTGCCAGTATGTGCAGCAGACTAGTCCAGTCTGTCCCACATCCCATTCAGCTCTCATACATGTCAATGAACATTGAAGCCTAGTTCAACCCAACCAGCTCCACTATCCAGCCCACACACATTCTGTTGGGTGCCTTTCTGTCTAGCCATGCCTTCCCCTGTCCTGATTTTTGTGCTCTCCAGCAGGAGTGGTAAACCAAGAGGGAGGAGCCCACTATTTCCCTTCTTCTACTTCTTTTTTATGACTTATTTATTTTTATTGGAAAGGCAGATGTACAGAGCAGAGTAGAGACAGAGAGGAAGATCTTCCATCCTATGATTCACTCCCCAAGTGACCACAATGGCCGGTGTTGTGCCGATCCGAAGCCAGGAGCCAGGAACGTCCTTCCAGGTCTCCCATGCAAGTGCAGGGTCCCAATGCTCTGGGCCATCCTCGACTGCTTTCCCGGGCCACAAGCAGGGAGCTGGATGGGAAGTGGAGCTGCCGGGATTAGAACCAGTGACCATATGGGATCCCGGGGCACATCCAAGGCGAAGACCTTAACTGCTATGCTATCACGCCGGGCCCCACTATTTCCCTTCTAAGCCACTTCCGCTCCCAGATTATGCATTCCCCAGGTGGTTCTGGAATTTAACTTGACAGATTTAGCCTCAAGTGCCAGCATCTGCCAGTTGATACTTCAGCAAAGCCCAACCAACCCTCACCCACTCTAATTTTTGTTGGCACCAGTCGGAACAATCAGCTCAACCTGGCTTTTCCCTGTTCTAGCTCACATGAGCCCCACAGGTGTTATAACCCTGCCTAGTCTGGTCTGCCCCATCCCAACTCATGCTCTCCAATGGGAATGATTGTCAGGGGAGCCCAATTTTCCCCTGCCAACTCTGCCCCTCCCTCCTTGGTTTTCAAGTGCGCTGTTTGGGCACTGCGGTCACATCTGGTACAGGTCATCTAACCTGGCATTCCGTTATGTGCACTGGTTTTTGTCACAACCAAACCTGGCTTGACCCACACTCTGTTCTGGTGCTCAGATTTGCCTTGTCTGTCCCCGACCCATGCCAAATGTATGCCAGTGGGAAACTTTCCATGGCCTGTTCTGGGCTGTTTCCTATTATGCTTCTTGCGTTTAACTGCAAGGTCTGTGTCCTGCCAGAGGAGCTATTTTGCCCAGCTTGTGATGCCAACATTTTATATTGCAGGGCTCTTTTGAATCTTTGCTTCTATCTTCCCTGTCCAGCTCCCTTCTAATCTGCTTAGGAAAGTAGTGGAAGCTGACACAAGTACTTGAGTTCTTCTCACATATTTGTCCGAGATCAGGGTGGAGTTCCTGGTTTCTGGATTTGGCCTGACCTAGCGGTTGTGTTCATTTGGAGAGTGACCCACTGGATGGAATAGCTCTCTCTCTGTCTCTATCTCCTTATCTCCTGATGATCTGCTTTTGAAATGAATAAATAAATGCATCTCTTTACTCTGTCTCTCTTGCTCTTTCTCTAAGAAATGGCAAAACCATTTGCAATAGCTCTCCATGTCCGTTTCCCCTCTGTCCCTGGCAACGTACATTTATTTCATAATGTACAGATTTGCTTATCCTGGACATTTTATAGAAATGAAATCATATCATATATGGTTTTGATTGTCTGCATTTTTCCCCACTTAGTCTAATACCTTCAGGATTCATTAATGATCTATCTTGTTGCATATGATTTTCTTATGTTTGGCTTTTATAGTCATTGAATGAACTGATACACATACTTGATACTATTATAAAACCTAAGTTAACAATACTAAGATAAGCATTTAGTTTTTTTTACCTATAATAGAAAGGGAATGATTAGAAGGAGAAATTATAACATTATAAGGAACAATATTGTGTTTTCATGAAATTCAAAATGAAAGCAAAAAAAAAAAAAGTGAAAATACCTCTAATCCTACCTTTTAAATGTTCTCTCATAGTAAACTGCTACTAACAGTCAACACTTACATAACACTTCAGAATTTCAACACGTATTTCTATCGAATGCCAAAGGCAACACCTACTGCAGGAATTATATGCTCTACTTTAATTCTGGAAGATCGTAGGAATAGTATCAATAGCACCATTTTTCAGTTGTTAGTATCACACACCCTAAATATATATTAATAAAACCTCTCCTGTTTCTGCAAAATTGCTTCTGTGAATAGAGATTGGCAAAGACTCACACAGGAGTTCACTTTTTTTTTTTCGGAGAAAATGTTGAGGTTGAGTTAATCATGAGCATTCTCTGAAAGAACAGCCTGATCTAATTTTACTTAAACTTTTCTGTAATCCAAGAAGGGAGATGAGATATGATACACAATACCTTCATTAGAATCATATCTATATTTAATTTTTTCAATCATATCTCTTGGGTGCCAAAAGCTATTTTCCAGCAGTCATAAAAATGCTAGTCTAGGTTTAGTAAAACTTTTTTGCATTACTCCTCTGAGATATGAGATGGGAATATTATTACAGCTGGAGAAAAAGATGGTGCTAAGTTAAGTGACTTGTCCAAGGAGACACAATAAATCAGAGCTAGGCCTGGGGAATAAACCCTTACTTCGCTCTAAGACTTTGCTCTGTGATATCATGTGGCCTTTCTGAGCCACTGGAAGTTTTCTCATTAACCTTGCAGTTAATCTTCATGTTTTATAAGACCTTTTCCAGATACATAAATATAACTTCCTTCTAATGCAATTTCTCAGGCAATGTAAATTAAAGAAATCCACTCCTAATAAAGACCAGAGAAAATTTATCCTATCTCCGAGATATAGGAAACCCAGTAAAAGAGTAATGAATCCCATCTGCTGGTAGAAACTGATACGAGGTTATCACATGGCCTTGCTTATTACCCTTATGCTTGGAGACCAATGAATAAATATTTTGGAACTACTGGGTATAGTTTTTCAATAATGGGAGCAATATGTGGAATAGAACACGTACTTCAAAGATTTCTTGGTCAAGTTCAAATCAGGAAAGAGGATTCTTATCCTCAGGATTACAGCTGCCTTTTCCAGAAGTTGCATGTGCCATAATCTACGTAAGAAGCTGGACAGCCAAAAACTGGGTTCAGACTGAATGACAACTGCACATCACAAGATGCTCATGTAATAAGATACCTATTCTCTAGATACAATCAACTCCACCAATGCATTCCTTCACTAGTTTCTTTGTTATTTTCTGTACTTCAGTATGCTAGATTTATCACATAGGCCTAACTCTTACTTTTCCTATTATCCTTCCTGACTTGGAGTTCCATATGTGCTATATATAATAGTCACTGGTCTGTCAGTGCATTGCTGATGTCTTTTCAAAAGCAGTTTTTACTATGTGTCTTCTCAATATCTACATTGTAGGGATTTGCTTTACGTTCTGGGTGGGAGCTAACCTCTCAGATCCTGAGCCCAGAAAAACAGTTAGAATTTAGTTTATACTTAATGCTATCTTCAAAGACACTCTGGAAATTAGGCAAGCGATCTTTAGCTCCATTAAAATAAAAGAATTAATCCTTCAGTATGAAAAAATTTTATTTCAGAAGCTTGTCCAGGAAATTCTAACAGTTCTGTTCAAGAACTTTGTTAAGTCCAAGGCCTACATATAGGTTGACTGAAGGAATTTAAACAGTGGCTTCTTTGAGAATTATAGAAGCTTCTGTCCTGAGTGTAAAGCAACTTCAGTGATATAAAAAAAAATATAAAATGAAAGGATCCATGTCAGGATGTTCTGTCAGACTCACATACATCAAATACAAGGAATATGGCACATCGCGGGTTCAGCCTGTGGAACAATAAGAGATTGTGAATTTTATCTATAACTTGGATTATAGAATTGTTGATGTGACAGGTCTGAAATCTGTAGGACAGATGGGCTGGAAGAATTTGATGTTACAGTCTTGAGATATGACTTCTTTGCTATGAAAACTTGTATTTTCACTTGTAAGACCCTCAACTGATTGGATGGTGCCATGCCAACATAATTGAGGGTAACTTTTAGCTACAGTCACACAATGAAATACCTTCACGGCAACACTTAGTGTTGAATAAATAGCTGAGTGCTATAGCTAAACAATTTGGTGCATAAAATTACCCTTCATAGTTCTCCATATATCTACTGTGCACCCTTAAACTTTATCTAATCTCCAAATAAAAGTGATAACAAGGAAATGCCCCTATTAATATGAAACAATTATGTCACATGCTTATCAAAAACACATCATCCTTCTGCCTTATATGAATGCAAAGTCTCTAGGTAATGAACGCTCCTTAACTTAAAATTTGTGTTATAAAACTAAGTGTGGCAAATACACTGTGAAATGATAATGCAGTAAGAAAAAATAAAACAAATATATGTGACAGATAGCTGTCTTTTGGTATCAGCCAGTGTTGCATAAGCTTTAATCTATTATATAAAAAGAACAAATACTTATAGCTTGTGCATCTGTTCCAGCAAACTTTGAAATCATCTGTAGGCTATTTGTATTTCTTAATATGTGATGTTTGGTGCAGTTAGTTTAAGCTACTACTTAGGACTCCAATATTCATATTGGAAATCCAACTCAAATCTCAGCTACTTTCAATTCAGCTTAATGCTAGTCATGTCCCTTGGAGGCAGCGGGTAGGGACACCTATGTGGGAAACTTGGATGGAGCTCTTTGCTGTTGATGGCACTGAGGAATGAACCTGAAGAAGGAATGACCTCTTCTCTTGCTTTCCCTCCGTCACTCTACCTTTCAACTAATTAATGAAATAAACAAATAAATCATTCTTTAAAAAATGTAAATACTATGTAACTAATTGTTCAGTTACATTGTTCAGGGAGTCATGACAAGGAAAAGGTGACTTTACAAATTCAATGCAGACACACTTCTTTTTCCAAATATTATGTCTTCATTATTGGTTGAATTCAGGAATGTAAAGCCCACAGACATGAAGGGACATACACACAGACATAGTCATAAAATAACAAGAAGGGAAGGGGTACAAATCATACCAATAGTAGACAAAACTGTAACACACACCCATATGGGAAGCTAGCATTGCAGGTAGCAGCTTCATGTGCTACGTCGCAACGCCAGCCCCTAAGTACAGACAATTGTGCTAAGATGTGGCCTGAGGCTGACCATTGCTTACCCACCTGGAGTAGTGGTAGCTGAAATCCCCTTGGTGATCAGGATCAATGTTTCCTTCTTTGCCTGTGGATTCTGAGGCATTAAGGAGCTCAAAATGTCCAGATAAAACTTAACTTCTAGATCAGTGTAAGCACTGCTGTGCTTTCAAGTGGAATTTTTTTTCTTTGTTTCAAAATTAATATCAATAGGACAGATATCCAGGGGGAACATTTCAGTAATTGCCTCTGGACCAGTCGCGATGGACTGAGTGTTTGTGTGCCTCAGATTCAGACTCACATACTGACATTCAATCCCCACTACAAGGATATTTAGAGGTGTGGGCTTTAGAAGCGCAAGTAAAAAACGATGTAGCTCTTATGAAGTGGCTTAGTGCCATCATAAAAGGCAGAAGTCTTCCTGAAATACCTTGAATGTGATGACATAGTATGAAGACAGTTAGCGATGAACAGAAAACGGGCAGTCATCAGAGACCAAACATGCCAACTTCTTCATCATGAACTTTCTGGCTTCAAAAAAGCGTGAGAAATAATACAGTTATGTTGTTTATAAGCCATCCAATTTTGATATTTTTATTTCAGCCCTAATAGACTAAAACACAGGTTGAATATAAAGCTGATATAGGACATGCATTGGACATTGCTTCAAAATACGTATATTACTTATATGTAATATATAGCATATAATGTATATCATATAATATTTATATATAAATATATGATAGATGCTATTTTCTATATGTATTATATATATATTATAACTATATGGAGAAGAGTGATGCAGCTCAGCAACATGTTACCACCTACATCACAGAGTAACTGAATCTTCAGTTACAGTACAGAATAAGCTGTATATTTCTAATAATATACATGATAAAGCCAGTGAAATTATGCCCTACTTTATTTCCGGGAGGTGAGTTTCATGTTCAGAAGTAACACTGTGTGGAATATTACAAAGGCAGATGAGGCATTCAATAGTCACAGACTGTAGTTTTACCAACAACGTATCCAGAGAAAATGTCTTTAACAGGAAGATAGTACAGTAAATTCACATACCCCCATAATATGAGGAATAATAAATTGATCTAGAAGCAAAATCATGTTGCTTCCAAAGGACAGATGTGTGTGGTAGCAGGGAAGTGAGGGAAGACAATTACTATATTATAGGCAGCACAGCCTAGAAATTTTGACTAATCAAATTTTCTTTGATCTAAGTAGGCAAATATTCCTGTAAGTTACGTTGCTGAGAAAAGTACATTACAGGAAAATTATTGTTTTGTTTATGGAAACTGTGTTCTATTACCTTAAAATTAACTGCGGAGTCAAATAGAACTTTCCCAGTGTCTAAGTAGGAATAACCAAGTTAAAAAAATAAAAAAAGAGTTTATGCTCAGGCTGATTTCTCACTTCAAAGTGTGTATAGCAGATTGCTTATATTGAAATGTTTATGTGAGAGTTGAATGCTTATTTGGAAATACAGATAGCAGCTATTTTGTGTGTTTCCCACATTTTAGTGACTATTAAGTGGGAAATGTATTGAGATCACTTTGGTGCTTAGAACATAGAAATTACTTGAGAAATTAAAATGAAAAAAGACATAGTCACATGGTTTAATGTGGTTTCTGTGAAGCAGTTTATAACTAGTCTTGTTTTCTGGATGAAGAGTATGAGGTCTGAGAGACATGAAATACTTTGTTTAACACCAAAAAAAAAAACTGAGCTTAGATCGGTAAGTCATGATTTACCTTGAAGTATTCTGCTTTATTAATAATGTGTTGGGGTATGGTGGAGAGTGTACGGAGAGTGAACCAACAGATAGAGGCTCTCTCTCTTTCTCTCTTTTTCTCTCAGCAACTCTGCCTTTCCCATTAACATAAATAACTCTTTTAAAATAAAAATCAATAGATACAATATTTGTGTGTCTGTTTCATTTTAAATAAAGTGATTTTAGATAGAGTGTTTTATTTAAAATAAGTGAAGAAATGGAATTCTAGAAAGAGGAACCAGCTTCTTCCAGGTCACCAAACTCAGCAGTAGAGACCAACCACTAACATCAAAGATGAATAGCAACAGAATCAAAACCTTTAATCACTAGACTGATAACCCTAAAACATACGTAATGTATTACCTTGGAATCATGTTACACACTTTTTAGTAGTGGGACTCTTGACACATAAATCTTACTATCTTTTCATCTCTCTCTATACACACACACTATCACACTATATATATATATATTTGCTTACAACATCATATACCATTATTTGTCAGTTGAGTGCTTAGACGGTCACTCTGTGATAGTTAATGTTATACACAAACTTGACTGAACTAAAGGATGCCCAGATAGCTGGTAAAGCATTGCTCATGGGTGCGTCAGTAAGGGTATTTACCAAAGGGATTAACATATGAATCAATAGACTGAGTAAAGTGATTTACTTTCATATCACCCAATCTTTGGAGGGTCTGAAAAGATCTAAAGGTCAAACTTGCTTTCTTCTGGAGGTAAGACACCCGCTTTTTCCTGTTCTCAGGCTCTGGCACTCTGGGTTCTTTGGTCTCCCGGCTTAGGTAGACTTATTCCATGGACTCCCGTGATTCTCAGTCCTTCGAGTTTGTCTTGGGATCACATGAAGTGTTCAGCTTTCAAATTCAAGAAAGCCTACCTTCCAAAATCAAACCCTACCTAGATATTCTATATGCCTTATTGATTCTGTTTCATTAAAGCATCCTGAACCAATGCATACTACTACATATTATCTGGAATTATTATTATTAACCTCAAGGTTTTCTTTTCTTCCCCTCCAACCATAAAACTCCATTCAGAATAAGGAGTAAAGGTATAGCAAACTTTCAAATACACCTACTGTTCTATACTGCTCGACTCAAGATTTCTTCCAAAGTTCTCTGCTTCTAATGTGTTAAGGATGTGAGGTCAAAAACTTATGTCACATATTGAACTATAATATATATTGAATGATTTTCCTTTTAGAAAGTTATCTCAAGAGCCTAGGATGGTGGGTCAATTGGTTAATCCTCTACCTCTAAGTGCCAGGATCTCACACAGGTGCCAGTTTGTATTCTGTCTGTTCCACTTTCCATTCAGCACTTTGCTCATAGCCTGGGAAAAGCAGAGGAGGATGACCCAAAACCTTGAGACCCCTACACCTGCATAGGAGACCCAGAAGAAGCTCATGACTTCTGGCTTCAGATTGGCTCAGCTCCAGGTGTTGCAACCACTTAGGAGTGAAGTGGCACATGGGATATCTTTCCTCTCTCTAAATCTGCCTTTCCAGTAAAAATAAGTAAACTTTAAAAAACATTAAAAAATTATCTCAACTAATAGCTGTAGAAAGCAGGAATTTCAGGCCTGGTGCTGTACCCTAGCAGCTAAAATCCTTTTCTTGTCCATGCCAGGATCCCATATGGGTGCCGATTCATTCCTGGTGGCCCTGCTTCCCATGCAGCTCACTTTTAGTGGCCTGGAAAAGCAGCCAAGGATGGCCTAAAGCCTTGGGACCCTACACCCATGTGGAAGATTTGGAAGAGGCTCTGGGTTCCTGGCTTCGGATCGGCTCAGTTCCGCCCATTGTGGCCTCTTGGGGAGTGAATCAACGAACGCAAGATCTTCCTCTCTGTCTCTCCTCTCTGTATATCTGACTTCTAATAGAAAAGTAAAAAGAAGTAAAGAAATCAGGAATTTCATCCAATTTCTTAAATTATATATTGCAAAAATAAAATACCTGTTAACTATGGTGTATGGCATCAGGTACAAAAATCTGAAAATATCAGATTTTTCACTTCATTCCTTGAAGAACATACATGCATTCAGATATATCTGTCACAATGAAAAGTTTCTCTTCTTGTCTTCCAAAGCAAAACTCAATGCAAAGAGAGATGACACTTCAATAAAAATTAACATTTTCCAAATCATGAGGGATTATTTTTAAAAGCATGAGAATCAAATATCAAAAAAGTGGATTTTTAAAAAATATTTGTTTTTGCGCCAATAGCACATTATCGGATAAACTAAGAATATACCCTTATCTGGGAGAGAATACTAACTTCAAGTTTGTAGAGGTTTCATTTGGGAGTTTCTTTCTTGCTGTTAACATTGTGCCTTCAGAGAACTTCAAGACCTTTGCAGGGGGGATGGAGAATTTAGAGACATGGCACTATGTAGATACCAAAACAAGTTCATGATGGCTAGTGCCCACACACTTTGTTTAGACATAGTTGAGACCTTGCCTTTGCCCCAGCATGCAGTCTCTGAGGCCAGGCATTGAGGAGTTAAAGGAGGCCAGGGTGCGGGGACAGCTGGAGATAATTACTTACAATCAAAGGACACACAGAAAATCAGCAGGAACAGCAGGGTGAGGTGTTCTGCCTGGCTGGATTATACGAGTCATCTGGACAGAGGCAACTGGGCTTAAATACTAGTAAGGGAATTTTGCACTGTTTGATCTTATTTTAAGACCTAAGCAAGAAATTGTGATTGGTCTGAATCTGGTTTTAAAAGCCCAAAGGTAGACATTGCTGCCATTAACAGCTTGAACTCCCTTGTCCTGTAAATGGCGATGTAGGAAGGATGTGTTAAGGCCGAAAGGGTTTTGTGCATTAAACACCAGATCAGGTTTTACTTCCAAAATTCTGAGGGATAATTTTGTACTTGTGTTTTCTAACATGATCAATTAATCTAAAATCCTGCACAACTGGCTTTCTTCTTTGTATTCTTTCTCCTAAGATCTTTGCATAAAACCTCTTGACTTTCAACTTTCCTTTCCATCAGTTCACTTTTTGTGCAGTCCTAAATTATGTTTCAGCAACTGCCATCTTCTCTCATAGGTCCAAGATTCATGAGGCAAATAAATATTTCTTCAGTGAGAGAGTGTATTGTAGCCAGCACTATTTTAAGGAGATATCAGATCTGTGAAGCCTTCAAATTGGATTTTCTTCTCAGATACATATTTTTTCCATTTAATAACGTGTATAAAATGGATTCACCGCATTATATTCAGTACCTTAAACCTTGACTCTTACAGAAACCTTCCCTCATGAACTCCAATCCAAAACTGTGATCACTCTTCTTTTTGATTTATCCATAGTGTTAAGAAATAAGCTCTAAACTTTACAACCATGGGCAGTTTATCAGGTAACTACGGAATTAAGCATACCAAGCAACTTGAGAGAAAGGATGCTTACTTCAAAGCTGATGGCATTAGACGATACAAGATAAAATGGAAAGACGCCTCATGTACAAATGCCTGGGGCAGGATTTACACAGGCAGCATACATGACAGCCTTTTCATTTATGATATGGAATTTATGGGGGGTAGAGCTCCGTGGTGAAAGTCAGAAAGTTTTATACACAAAAGCACTGTCAGACCTACGCCTAAGCTCCCATTCTTAGAAACTGTCGATAGTTCCCCCATTGCTCCCCGGATGAAATTCAAATACCTTGGCCTTCACAGAACTTCTCGTAAATGTTTCAGTTGGCCTCTGCTGCTGCTTTTCTTCCCCCGACTTGGTCCCAAGTGCCTTAACAATGATATCGGTGATCTCACCTTTGAATTTTTGACCTAGTTGTATGTTAAAATTCAAATACATGACCCTGATTACGTAGCCTGTGGTTTTTCTGCATTAAGTCAAAGGTTGACCTCAGAAATCTGCTTCTTTGCCCTCTGCCCTAGTGCCTGCCTTTAGCGAAGTTCTGCCTTTTCTACTCTTATTAAGACACACACATAACCATGCCTCATTCCTACCTGTCGTGTTAGAGTAATTGATCACTTACTAGTATACTTAAATCAGGACATACCTCTCTTTATATTCAATTCAATAATTCAATCATTAATGGATTCATACATTTATTTTTAAAAAGTGCTTCTCTGTATTTTCTGCACAGTCATGGCCAATGCTGCTCTAAATTCTGAGAATGAAGGCAGTGAATCAGATAGACTGATGATCTTATGGGTTGTGATTTAGCCTCTATGTTTACTTTCTCCACATAATCTTATGATTAGCCACTTGTCTGTCTGCTATCCTTGGAACAGGAACAACATATTAATAATCTTGGAATCCATAGGCTCACTAGCATGAATAATATTTATGGACATGATAATATATCTAAATTAATAGTTCAAGGAAAGATTTCCCATTTTACATGAAGTTCTTCGTGGAATTCTACTAACACCTCTGGGAGGTTGATACTCATCTTTGCCAGAGAAAGTAAGAAATCTACCTAAATGCACGTATTTATTGAGAAGTAGAGTCACAAACTGAACTCAGGAATGTCCCACTTCCAGATGAAGTGTGTCAATGAAGGAAGAAATAAATGAATACAATGTTACAGAAAAACATCAGTACTTAGTGTTCCAAGTAAGATGGACAGGTGATTGCTGACGGAAGCAGGAACATACAGAGGGAAAGTCTTCATTCTTCCATTGGAAAAAGGACTGATGGCTTTATCTGCTCAAAGAGTATGACATTTCTGCTACTAATGTGTCTCTTATTCACTTTACAAATTCAACTGAATCTCGCTGCACAAGTTAAAAATAATTAGTTCAATTATTCTGTAGTTTTTTTTTATAAAAACGTTTCACACCACATTGCAAAGGGAATAAATCTATCCAAATTTAATAACCAAATTGTTGCTTTTGCCACCCTACTATGTGTTCTCCAGAGTGGCCCATGTGGAACGCCTCTGCATTTCACAGTAGTGGCTGGAGTTTGCAAGATCTGCCCCTGTGGTTTTGCTTGGGATCTGTATTTGAAACCAGTCCTTGTTCTATTGGTGAGCAGCCACCCCTTATTCTCAGGATGACTGTTTTGGCCTTTGAAATCCTGCCCCACACCCCCCCATCCCTCCCACCCCTGCCCACGGCCCCACACATCAGAGTAAGTTTCATTACACAGAAAATAACTTTCACATCAGACCATAACAAATACACTTTCTACAGTTGGTAAAAATCTTGCAGCCTGTTCTCTTTAATGCTGATATAGACATCTTGAAGTTGTTTATTTATATGGATAAGATTTTAAAATGTAAATAGTGAAGGAGAGGAAACACACTGTGCAGGCAGGCTGATAGAGTTGTTATGACTGAGCATCAAAGTTAGGCCTGTGTTTTGTGATAAGTTTTTGTAATTCTCACCATAAAAATGGAGACTTTTTAAGATGAATTACTCCTCGTCGTGTCACTCTTCTTTCTCAGACATAAATATCAGCAATAATACTAAGGTATTATAGTAAGAAACTCCTGTTTTCCTATAGGAATGGTGACACAAAAAAGTTCTCATCACTTTCTTGAAAAAAAAAATGTATAGCAGTTGGTGTTCTCCTCTTGGCTGTTTTATTTCCGCACATTATTTATTAAACATTCATCTTTAGAAGCCTTATGCTGAGCAGTTTTCACAGGACGAGGGAGCTGATGGTCACCTCTGCAGCCCTTGACTTTGTGCTTCTTCGTGGTGAGGCACCATTAGTAGAACATTCCGGGCCGCTCTGCACCTGCTAAAGAAGGGTGAAGGAATTTCTCTGGTTGATGAATCTAGAGCAACTAGGGACAGCCATCTATCTCTTTCCCTTTTTCCTTATATTTAGAAGGTGCTGCATGAATGAATAGTTTCTCCTGAAAATCTCAGTTCACAGTCGGCCCACGCAGACTGACACTGGATGAAGAAGCAGGAAGCCTGGTGTCATAGTTTGGGCCCATCCAAAATTAAACATTAATTTGGAACAATTAAAACATCATACACTGGGGCCCAGCATGATAGTCTAGTGGCTGACTCTTTGTGTTGCATGTGCAGAGATTCCATATGGGCGCTGGTTCTAGTCCCAGTTGCTCCACTTCCCACCCAGCTCCTTGCTTGTGGCCCAGCAAAGCAGTAGAAGATTATCCAAAACCTTGGAACTCTGCACCCCAGAAAAAGCTCCTGGCTTCAAGTCAGCTCAGCTCTAGCCAGTGAGGTCACTTTGTGAGTGAACCAAGGGATGAAAGATCTTTCTCTCTGTCTCCTGCCTACAATTCTACCTTTCAATAAAAATAAATAAATCTTAAACACACACACACACACACATACAGATCACATTCTGTAGGGCAGAAATGACTCTCAGAATCTAATATAATTAAGAGTTCTATACAAAATATGATTAGTTTTAACTTCAGATCCTTACTGTAAAATTCAATGTATTTGGTTCTGTTGAATTGTAAACTCAGTCTGATGTAACATTATATTGAAATATTTGCATTAACTTATCGTAAAAACATAAACACTGCAATTATATGAATGTCCTTAATTTCTTAGTTGGCACACAATAGTTTCTAGATGGACTATTAGGATTTCAGGAAGTTTTCTCCACTTAAACTTGAATTTGCAGGATAAGGCGTTTTACATCTGATTTTTTCTCTGATCTGGCAATGTGAAGAATGATTAAGGAAAAGACTTACATGTGTAGAGTAGGATAATGATTTGTGATATCTTCCTCATAGAGCAGTCTTTCTTCCTCTTTTTGTCCAAGGAAAATAAACTGTCAGAGCCTGAATAAATGGAGACCTAATAAAATCTCTCCTGTATTTCATCTGTTGCTGCTTTTAAGGTAACACACACACACACACACACACACACACACACACACTTAGCCAAATGCTAGGATTTCTGAAGATTACTTTGAGAGTTCCTGTCTCATCCCAAGCCTGAATTTTCAAATTCTTCTGGAAAGGTTATCAAAGGCAGTAAAGGATGGGGAGACATCACTATGTGGGAGTAATGGGGCATAAAACCAAATATTTATTCTACCCACTGAGCACCAGCTATAACTAAAGTTTAGGAAAGAACTCTTCTGTACCTGTCTCTCATGGTAAATGTGTCTTCCAGATTTATCAAATAGGCCTGGCTTGAAGATTAGTTCCCAGTAGGAGATTCCTTAAACTGAAAAACACTTTGAGTCAGGTTTATTTGATCCTCATCTCATTGTAAGTACGGTTAGAAAGTCTGATGATGTATTTTAAATAAAAGTTTCATTCAGTTTAATGTGAAAAACTCCTATAGTGGCCCTGTAATTTGGAAAGATATTTTATTTATACCTCTAATTTTTTTTCTTTGAAAAAAGATGTTTCACAATCAGATCTAATCAGTGCATACAAAGAAGTTAGTTGGAACAATGCTGTTACTATTGCAAGTATGATTTTTTTTGTTTTATATGTAGGTGCCTTGGTTAAGAATTGTCTCTCTAATTCTGTGTATTATTTTTCTGCTTCTTTAATATTGGAAATAGACTTTTTGTAAGTTTAATCTAGACTCATTAACTTTTTATCCAATATAATATCAAGAGACAACTCAAAAGTCACAAAATATAAAATGACTTTATCTTTAAAATTGCATCATGCAAGTACATTTGAAATATGAAAAAATTAGGATATATGGAAAGTGAAAGAACAGTTTATGCAAATTTACATAATTTTATTAATGAAGAAATGCAGGCATGCATTCTATTTTTGTAAAAAGTAGGAAGATAAACACAAAATGAGAACACTGGCATTGCTTGGCAATAGATTACAAAGGATTTTAATCATTTAAATATTCTTTATTACCTTAAATTCTCAGAATAAATAATAATGTATAATTATAATGCTGCATTTCTGAAAGTATGAATTAAATAAAAACTTTTCAGGGATGTAAAAACTAGGCAGTTTTCTGTCCTAGATTTTAAATATGCTATATATCTTGTAGGATTATTCTGTTTTACTAATATGGACACATAACATGATGCTACTATAGCCCTAGAGTATTATCCTAATATTCTACGTTAAATGCATTGGATCTGCTTAAAGTGTTAAAATTTCCATCTGCATGTGTTCCTTGTCTTTACTTTCCCACCAACTGTTTAGTTATTTTGTAATAAGAAGAAATAAATGGTAAAATTAAAATAGAATTATACATGGGCCATCATGGTCACGAGCAGGCTAATTCTTTGCTCTGTAACACTGTCATCCCATTTGAGCACCGGGTTCTGGCTCCCTACTTCCAGCTCACTGCTCATGACCTAGGAATGCAGCAGAGAATGGCCCAAGAAACTTGGATATTACATCCATATGATGAGTTGGGAGAAACTCCTTTCAGCTTCAGATAAGCTTAGCACTGGCCAGAGTGGCCATTTAGTAAGTGAACCAGGGTCTAGAGGACTTCCTATGTCTCTCCTTCTCTCTCTAGAAACACTGTTTTTCAAATAAAAATAAAAACATCTTTTTTTCTTGTTTGATTGTTTATAATTTATTATTATTATTACTTTATGATACAGTTCCACAGGCCTTGGGATTTCCTTTACCTCAACTCCAAGTCTCCTCCCCCCATTGAGTTCCCCTGTATTATGACTATGGTATAGTTCTTCATAAACAGTCATATGTCCATTGTTGTGGGCATGGACAATGGCAGAGTCCAGCATCCTATTATCAAGATATTGTAAACAGTTTCATTGGAGTCCATCTTTGCCTGGAAGTAGAGATGCATACTGCATTGTATCCTCACATCTGGATATGATAGTCTCCATTACACAGTTACTAGACATCCCCTTAAATGAAAAGCCACAATACAAAATCAACAACAGGAAGAAAAATAGAAATTTACAATGCCATGAAGTTCTCAAGAGGTTTTGATAGTTCAAGAGTCCTGAATTGCTGTCAGCCCTGTCACTCAAATCATGATGAAATCTCCACAGAATCCACTGGCTACTATAGCCCACCTTAGAATCTCCATCTGCCCAGATATTCACTGTCAATGCTTAGTTGGAGTAGTTGCTCAATGTATTCTGTCCTCCATCCTCTGCTATGGTACCAAATGTTCTGTAGGCTACAATTACTTCCATATCCTCCATGTGCACCTGGATATGTTATCCACTGCTCTGTCTAAGCCACTGAGGACGTCCAGCTCTTACACATGCACCCCATGGTTAGACCATGGAACCTGCAATTCTTTCCATGATTAGGGTTTCTGAGTACAGCAGTTCACTTGGTAGGAATTGCCAAAGAAACTTCATCTGAGGATTCTCTGATTATTGTATATGTTTGCCAGTACATTGTCCGGCACAATCCATCACCCAAATCAGTCTATATGCACACACTGGTAGTTGCAATTGTTAGGTCAATTCTGTCTCCAGCCCCATGTTTTATGCAAACCAATGGGTGTTGGAGTCCAGCCCAATTCTGTCCACTACATACTTGGCCTTTGCATAAACCAGTGAGAACTGCAGCCTAGTTGGAGCGACCTGCAAAAACACCCACCTGCTCCAACCCCTACCCTGGTTCCCATGTTTGCCAATGTGTACAGCTGACTGGTTCCATCTGTTCCACATCCCATTCAGCTCTTGTACATGTCAATGGGCATTGAGGTCCAGTTCACCCCAACTATTGCCAATATTTAGTCCACACTGGTGTCAGTGGGTGCCACCATCTGTCTAGCCATGCCTGTGCCTGACAGAATTTGCCCCCTCCCATGCCAGCATCTGTAAGCTGATGCTGCTCAACCCACCCACACCCACACTGGCTTAGGCATGTACCAGGAAGTACAATCAGGAGAGTAGGCCATCAGATATTTTGACTCTGCCTTACCTAGTCTCTCCCATTTCCAGGTCTCATGCTCACCAGTGGGAACAGTGGCCCAGTGGGCGGTCCCCACAGCATCCCCACTGGGTCAATCCCAACCACCTCCCATGTATCACATGTGCTGTTTGGGTGCTGTGGTTAAATCTGGCATGGTCTGCCTCACCTTGGCATTTGCCAGTGGGCGCTGTAGCTTGACTGAGCCTGGCCTACACCCAATTTCAGCTCACACTGGTGGGGGCTATAGCCTAACCCAGTCCTGCCAGTCCCCAGTCCTGGCCCTAATGTGGACTGATTGGTATTGTCTCCCAACCCAGCCTGACCCACATTTCATTCTGGTGCTTGAATTTGCCACCGGGTTATAAGAACAGACCCAGCCTGGCCTGCTCCTGATGGTATGCCAGTAGATACAGTATTTTGGCCTGGTCTGGGCTGCTCCCCATCTTGGTTCTTGCATTCATTTGTAGAACGTGTGTCTGGACAGAGGAGTTACCCAAGTTCCTCCATCAGGATATCTCCAAATGCCAAATCTCAAGCACACAGGTGGGTCCATGGGCAAGCCCTACTTAGTCCACTGCCTGTCCTAGCAGGAACAGTGGCCTTTCCTCACTGAACCTCACCCCATTCTGGTTCTTGTTGTTGGGTGCCACAGCCCAGCCAATCCTGGTCCACATCCAGACATAGATCATACATGGCTCAGCAGGGGCAGAGACCTAACCTAGTTAGTCCTACACCTACCCTGGTTCTCACGAGCAACAGTGGGTGCTGCAGTCTAGCCCAGTCCGGCACATACTATACCCAGCCCACACCCATGCTGAGGGATCCTGCAGCCATATCCAGACCAGACCACAACCCCAACCCCAACCCTGGTCCATTGTGCTCACTAATGGGAATCACAACCCAGCTAGGGTGTCCCCTTTGCTTCCCAACAAAGCCTGTTCCGATCCACAGATCTCACAAGGGCTAGTGGTTGCTCTGACCCGACCTGGCATAGCCCTTCATCTGACTTAACCTTTGCCTTTGGATGCTGCAGCCTGGCTTGACCTAGCCAAACCCCAGTCCCAACTCTCGCTGGCGGGTGCTGCAACCTGGCCCTGATCAGTCTGCTCCCATCCCTGGCTCAGATAAACCAGTAGGTGTGATAGCCTAGCCCAGCATGACCTGCATTCCAGCCTGGCTTCTGCACTTGCAGTGGGCTAAGGTTTGCTTGGCCCTGCCAAATCTGCCCCCTTCTGAAACCAACCTACACGCTTGCCAACAGATAGGCTACCTTGCCCTACCCTAGGTCTGGACCACACACTCACTAGTGGGAGCTAGGACCCTATAGTGGAGTTTCCTAGGTTCCCCCACTCGGCCTACTCCCAGACCCAGACCTCACATGTGCCAGCAGGTGCTAGGCTCTTGCCCAGCATAATCTGCTCCTCCATCTTGGCCTTTGTTTTTGTTTTTTTTTTTTAAAGGGCTTTTCTTTTTTCTTTTCTTTTTTTAAAAATATTTTTTATTATTATTGGAAAGCCAGATATACAGAGAGGAGGAGAGACAGAGAGGAAGATCTTCCATCCGATGTTTCACTCCCGAAGTGAGCCGCAATGGGCCGGTGCGCGCTGATCCGAAGCCGGGAACCTGGAATCTCTTCCGGGTCTCCCACACGGGTGCAGGGTCCCTAAGCTTTGGGCCGTCCTCGACTGCTTTCCCAGGCCACAAGCAGGGAGCTGGGTGGGCAGTGGAGCTTCCGGGATTAGAACCAGCGCCCATATGGGATCCTGGGGCGTTCAAGGCGAGGACTTTAGCCTCTAGGCCATGCCGCCGGGCCCCCATCTTGGCCTTTGTATGAACTGGTAGATGTTGTGGACCGGCCCGACCTACACCCTGTTTTAGGATGCACATGTGGGTGCTGCAACTTGGACCTGCCCAGCTTATTCTCAGCCCCAGTACCTGTGAGTGTTGATGGGTTCCATGTTCACACCTAGTTCAGCACATCACCACCCCAACTCTTGAGCTAACCAGAAGGACTTGTGTTTCCACAGGATTGGGCTCACTTATTCCCCACGGAATCTACCCTTGGACTTGGTTCTCTCGCATGCTGCTTAGTGTAATGGCCCTGCTTAAAGTGACCTGTTCCCTGTTCCAACACTCAGTCAGGGGCTAGGATCCAGCTCTTCTAGAGAGGCCCCCAGCCATAGCTTTCATGTGAGGTAGCATGTGGCAGTTAGTGATGCTCTGCACTAACAAGCCCATCTCAGGATTCCCATGTGGGCTGGTGAATCAGTCTGCTCCATACAGGTCTTCAAATCTTTCCCCTCCAAACTACAAGGTGTCAGTCCCCTCACTTACCTGCAATTATAGTGGCCCTGTTGTTTGATGTCCCTCAGGATTCATTCCTCACCTACATGTATGTTGGCCTTATCCATGAAGTCCTTAGGCAATAATTTGTCTCCCCCAAATCCCTAGAGCTCATTGGCAGGCAGCCAGCAGGCAGAGCCCGGTGCCTATTGGCTCTCTGGCTGCTCAGGCCAAGGTGTCCCCAACTTCCCCAAAGCAGCCAGGCTAGGCCATGCCCGACTACCCCAACCAGCCAGAAGTAGCAGATGGGGAGAGGGGTCCCGTTTGTGCGCCCAGCCTCCAAGTCCACCAAGCCGGAGCGAAGATGGCCCACCCACTCCAAAGCACCCAGACTAGGCCTAAAAACATCTTTAGCAACAAAACAAAACAAAACAAAACAAAACAAGGCCCTGCACAGTAGCTTAATGGTTAGATCCTCACCTTGCATGTGTCAGGATACCATATAGTGGCCAGGTTTTGTCCTTGCTGCTCCATTTCCCATCCAGCTCCCTGCTTGTGGCCTGGGAAAGCAGTCTGGGATGACCTAAAATCTTGGGATCTTGCATTCTTCTGGGTGGGAAACCCAAAAGAGTATCCTGACTCCTGGTTTCAGTTTGGCTTAGTACTGGCTCAGCTCCAGCCATTGTGGCCTTGTGAAGGAGTAAACCAGCAGGTGGAAGATCTTTCTCTTGGTCTCTCCTTCTCTCTGTATATATGCCTTTCCCAAAAAAATTAATAAATCTTAAAAAAGCAGATTATAAAAAGTATACAAATCTGCCAAAGGAACTCTTAACATTTCTGAATAATATTCATTTCCAAGGCTTTCTTCTCTTTATTTGAGGTACAGATATTCAAGGAAAATATAATTTTGTTAATACTATATGTTCAAAGAATATCCCAAATGAAAACCTGATATTGGATTCAATGTTTACTACATAACTCAACATTATCACCAATATGGGTACTTTGCTATTGCACTTATGCAAAGTTTACCATTATTGTTAAAAGGAAATGAAATGAAAATAAATCTTGGTAAAAGTAAGATTTTGATGGCTCAATGGATATAATGATATAATGCAACATATAATTCTCTGATTTTTCTAAATTGTTTCAATGGTGAAATTTAAAGTGGATTAAAAAATATCACTTCTAAAAATTAATGGTTCTCCAAATTCACCTTTCAATTGTAGCTTTGCAAGTGCAAGTCTAATATTCTACATTTGTTGACTAGTGGCAGATTGGTGAATATGCTTTAGATAGGATAGGATAAAAAATATTAAAGAATAAAAAATGTTATATGATGAGATTTTCTCAGCTGTCTTATTTTTAAATTAGGAAGTATAAAATGAAAAAGCGTGATAAGAAATAGTTCATCCATGCCTACCTCCCCTCTTTGGTTTACCAATTGTACCATTTAGGATGCATAGAATTACGTGAGAATACTTATCAAAATTTGAGAAAGATAGCATATAAGGAACTAAAATGGATTTGAAATAAGTTAGAGACAAAATTTAGCAAGATCTGAAACATGTTAAATGTGGCAAATCACTAAAAAGGAGAAGTGAGGCATAACTTCCAGCTAGCTATTGGAGTGACGAATACTACAAATTCAGATACAAATGATTGGAAAACACTCTGTGAGGGAAGATGAAGACATTTATTTTTAATTTGTTAAGGTAGAGTTACCAGTGGGAATTTTAGGTGAAGAGAACCAACAGGAATTTGTATAAAGGTCTAAATCTGAATCCAAGGTTTGGATGAAGATTAAAGAGTTATAAAGGTTTGTGTGAAAGATGAAAACACAAGAGTAGATGGCTCACAAACTGAAAATGAGATGAGTAGTGGGGTTAGAACTCAGCTCTGCAGAATACTTAGATTTAAATGACAGAAATAACAAAAGATGCCTGTTAAGATGAAAGAAAACCTACTGCCAAGCCTATAATGAGAATGAGATGCTTAGGAAAAGGAGGAGAGTTTCAAAGACGGAGAGATATTAATCACCTGAAGGAATATACAAAAATCCAACAGGGTGCGAACTCAAAAATGATCACTGAATTTGATGCTAAAATGCACCCAATGATAACCTACTAGTGTAGAAACTCACAACAAAGAGATGTCGCAGTAGATAGAGAATTGTTGCACAGTTGGCTAAGGAGAATAAGAGTAGGCAATTCTCCATTGAGTAGAAGGGAGACTAGCTCAAGATCACACCCCTATAGTTCAAGATATTAGCCAACTCAGGATTCAACTTGAAATCAGATCATCAGCTTCTCCATGTCGGGCTAGAAATAGATGTCTGTGCCATAAGGCCAGAATTAGTTTTTCTTTTTTTTTAAGATAGGTATGCATTACTTCACTCATGAAGCAAGAATGTGACCCAGCTGGGAGACACATCAGTTCATTTTCTGTGTTCTGGACCTAGCAATCAATTAAGAGTCCCCATTCATAATGCGGTTGGATCTTGCCACCTAGAAAACTAAGACACATGCTAACCTCATTTGGAAATACCCTTACAAACATGTTTAAAATTAAGCATCTCAGGTTCCTAGGAAATTCCTTAATATTGCCAAACTAAAGAAGATCATTACAATTCATGAAGAATTTAAAAAATCAGTGCAATCTTTATCCACATTTTCAAATTCCCAGTCTAGATGAGTTGCTAAGGATAATTTTCTGAGCATGTATTTAAATATACATTCAATAAGTTGTGGAGTGATTGAAAGCATAGATGATTAATGAGAACTAAGCAGACAGCAAGAAGCTAAAAAATGAATGGTATCCTTCTGAATTCAACAGAATTTTCAACTTTCAGGGAGTGCCTAATGGAACCGAATAGTCTTGATGAATGAAAGCATATGGAAATCCTCTTATACAGCATCCTACAGTGTCACAGTTCTCTCACGTGATCTTTTCTAGTAATCAAGGTGCTTAGCTCAGACTGAGTCACCAGGTTAGTAAAACAGAAAACTTAGCGGTACAGATTTTCCAATGCTTCTTTGAGGGCCACCAATTGTTTTTATCATAACGGTGCTAAATTAAAGAAACACCCCAGGTCTTACAGCATGTTCTGGGAACAGGGAAATGCTCTGTTTCTAGCTTCACAGGGAGTGGAGGGAGATAAGGATGACCATGAAGGCCGAAACCAGATAATGAAGGCCTTTATATATCATGCTAGGGAGTCTGGACTTTATCTTGTGGGTTAGCAGAGAGCTATTAAAACCTTTTTAGTAAGGGATTATCATGATCAGATTTCTATTTTCTGGCAGCTACAGTGTGGAGGAGAACCGATGGAGGACAAAGACTGGAAGCAAAGAGACAGGCTAGTCAGCCCTGCTTATCCTCTCCTTTCCCTCTGTTTCATGTTCCCCAGATTCAACACTCCAAACTCATTCACTGTATAACTTTTATTTCCACTGGCACTGTTGGTTGTGGTCTATTATGCAGACCACATGTGCTCATGTACACTAATGCATAAAGGCATATGAGTGAGTACACACACACACAGCATCACTGATTCTGAGGATTCTGGGAGGACAGAAACATTTTATGAATAAAAGAACTCCTGGTTGTTGGGAATAATGGCATGGTCAGGGGTTTGAACAGGGATTGGGGAAAGGGCTATGTGAATATATATGAACATTATTATCACATGGCTTATATGAATGTAATGGTAGGCATTTCTATTTTCTCTGTCTTTATAGTGTATTTCTTCTCTAGACTTTATTTATTTGTAGGTCAGAGTTACAAATAGAGAAGTATACACATACAGAGGGAGGGAGAGAGTGAAAGAGAGAGAGAGAGTGAGAGAGAGAGAGAGATCTTCCGACCACTACTTCACTGCTCAAGTGACTGCAATGCCCAAGGGTGAGCTACACTGAAACCAGACACCTGGAACATCATTTGGGTATCCCATGTGGATGGCAGTGGTCGGAACATTTGACCATTAGCAGGAAGCTGGATTGCAAGTGGAGCAGCCAGGATATGAATTGGCACCCA
The DNA here is from genome assembly GCF_030435755.1 of Ochotona princeps. Classification (NCBI taxonomy): domain Eukaryota; kingdom Metazoa; phylum Chordata; class Mammalia; order Lagomorpha; family Ochotonidae; genus Ochotona; species Ochotona princeps. Next base: position 61,242,072 of record NC_080840.1, read on the forward strand.
AAAGAGATGCCAGTGTCAGAGGTGACAACTTTACCCACTATGCCACATCAGTCCATTTATAGTATATTCCTAATGGAATGCCTGGAAAGCAATGCAGTCTTCTAAAAGGCAATAAAAGAGAAGAGCTGGAGAAGAGAGAGAGAGGCCCACGTACACAGAGTGGGCCTTGTAAAAGACTCAGTGAAAGAATTCTGCAGTCATATTGCCATGAAGCAACCCCAGAAGAGATGACTATGGAAAATGGAACCCCACTCCCCTACAAAAATAAACTGTAAATGTTAAGTGCAATCAGATATTTTCAAATGATGTTTAAAAGCAGACAAGTTTAAGAGGAGTGAGAGAAAGTGTCTGTGTCTGGTTGTTGAGACATGGGTGTCTCTGAGTTAATAAATACACTACAGATAGTCCTCGCTAAGAGCAGGATCTTCAAACGTAGGGAAAATGTAGCGTCTGAACCATACAATACTTAAAACTTTCTACCTATGTGGTCTTTAATGTTGGAAATCCTGCCCGTCAGCATTCATTTTTTAACCAACTGGAAAACAAAGCAATGTCCGTGCCTTTTTGTCTTCCTTCAGTGAAAACATGAGGAAGCATTGAGATGGAAAGTGGGCAGGGCCATGCTACACATTCCTGAATCAGTATGGCAATCTTACATATTGCACATTTGAAATGTGATTACTACTTGCAAGTATGCCATGCTAATTCCAGACGGAAACTGTTGCATATGCCTGTGTCACTCTGAGTATCAATGGGAATAATGTGGCTTCCCCCAAAACAGAATATGTCTGGCTCTGCTTTGCCCTCTTGGGAGAAGGCACAGGATTCATTTCTTACTCTGGTGAGATGTGAGCCAGGGAATGAATTGGCTGTCCTGGAAAAGCATGAAATCACAAAAGAGAACATTTCACATGGAAGCTACTGGCGGGCATTGAAGTCAGAAGCCTGATGGAAATAAGAGAGGAAGAACAAACAATGTTAGGTGTGGTGCAATTTAAAGGTACCTCTTTCACTATGCAAGCACTGAAAGCTGGATCAGCTTCAGTCCGTGGTGCCAGCGTCTGATAGCTCTCCTGTTCACGTAAGGCCTAGTGTGAATCCTAATAGGGGTTGCTTCCAAACGGTTTATAAAACTCAAGACTGCTTCCATCTTCTAACCCCGATAGCTGAGAGATGATGGGATAAGCTGTGAGGGTTTAGATTGTCAGATCTTTGGGCCTGAAACATTTCTTCCTTCCTTCCTTTCCTTGTAAGGCCAGGACACTTAGTCTTCCAAGTGTCTGTACTAATTAAATGCAGGTCTACTATGCCAAAAATGTTTTGAATGTCCAAGATTAACGAGAGCACAAGCTTTCATGAAAGGAGAGAATTGAGTCAGGAGCGGCCCCTCGTCACTGGCACGGATGTAAGAGGTAATCTCAAGGTTTTAGGAACATGAGCCATGCAGATTCTATTTTTCTCTCTTTCTTTCTCCCTTCTTTCTTAACTTCGTTCGTTCGTTTGTTCCTTCCTCCCTTCTTCCCTTCTTGCCTGCCTTCGTTCCCTCCTTCCTTCCTTCTTTCCTTCCTTTCTGCTTGCCTGCCTGCTCGCCTTTTCGTTTTTAAGGGACACCTGGCTCCAATGGGAAAGAATGAAGAAAATGTTTTCGGGACTAGGGAAGCAGCCACCCAGGAAGTCCCCCATGATCCCAGGTGACACATGAGTGGTAAGTGGGCTGTCTGGGTAAATGAGGGCAAGACTGGGGCTAAACTCCAGCAGTGTATCCTCTTGCTTTGTTTTAAAGCTCACAAAGGAGGACAACACTGACCACTTTGATCTTTCCTTCCAGGTTTGGCATTTGGGAAAATAAATCAGGATTAGCATTGCCATTAAGTTCAGGCATGATGTTTTTAAGACAAAAGTAAGACAGTCTGGCAGCTTTAGAACCCGGGAAAAGTCCTGCAGCGCTCATTTGTAACAGTAAGAATTAATTAGTTGGAGAATCTTGATGTTCCTGCAGGCAACACCAGACTCCCATGATATACTGAGTACTGTTCAATCAGCTGGGTGGTGGGAGGGAGGTGAGGAAGGAGACAAAGATTTGTGTGTTGGTGGCTTGCCAGCATTCAGATGTCAGCTAACCTCTTGAGTAGATTTTTTTTTTTTTTTTTAGTAAAACATTTAGCAGTGATCAGACTGATGAACATATTTGGAGACACCAAAATGATGTAATAATGGCAACAATGTTATTCTTACAGCATTAGAAGAAAGGAGGAATACTACCCGCTGCCAAATCCATTGGTCACATTGATCCCTAATAAATCCTGGGTGAGCCTGCCCAATATTAGTCATAGGATTTAAGCCTGTGAATCTGTTAGGACTTAAGATACATTGCTTTTTTGTTTCTTTTACTTGGGAAGGCAGAAGAAAAAATCTTCTGGCATATGGTTAAAGGGAGGGTAATTTAGTATACTTCCTTGATGCTTTGAAAAGCTGTACTGAGGGCAAAAAAATCATTTTTTTTTCTGGGGGAAGAAAGGAGCATGAATGTCTTGGATCCTCAGAAAAAAAGTGACAGCTTCCCATCAGGGCAGTACAAGAGAGGGCAGGTAAAAGCGGACCCAGAACTGTGTTGTAGTAAATAAAGCTCCTGATGGCATCCAAACATGCACTGCTCTGAGTTCTGGCTGTGCCACTTCCAATCCAGCTCCCTGTAATGCACCTGAGAAAGCAGCAGTCCTGCTGGTAGCTCCTGGCAGTGGGAAGAGGGTAATTGGTGTGGTGGGAGGGTATAGAATGAGGGTTCCAACATGAAGCTAGTATTGGATAGACAGATTTGCCATGGCAACCGTGATGACCAAAATTTTTCCTTTCAGGAATTGAAAACACAAGAAGCTTTAGAATAAGAACGAAGAAATCTTAAGGCTCATTTCCATGGCAGGTTGCAGAGAACAGAACCATGTTGGAATTTCTAAAATAGACCTTTCAGATGCAGTGAATTCCTGACACAGTGCACATGTAGAAAATGTTTGGAAGCATGTAGGGTACTTAGAAATTTCTAGAGGGGAGCTAAGAATGGGATAGGAAAACCCAAATCCCTAAAGCTAACATTTCCCTCTCATAACTCTTGGTTGAACACACTGATATTGGTTTGCTTTATTTCTGGACGATGGCAAAGGTGGTGACATTTCCTTCTAGAGATCAGAAATTCACCACACGGAGACATACCTGTGCCTTCTTTTTTTAGGATCTGGTGATATGTCTGTAAATGTGGTAGAAAGTCTGTAAGAAAAATGTGAATTATTTTTGATAATGTTGTATTATTAATATACAAAAAAGTTTCTTTGTATACAGTGAAATGCCTAATAAAGTCCTAGTATCAGTTAAAAAAATGCTTGGGCCTTCGACTTACTTGGGTGAACCAGAAGGACCTCCTGGATACTGGCTTCTTCCTGGTCCAGCCCTCACTTTGATGGCCATCTGTGAAGTGAGCTAGCAGATGGGAAGGCTCCCCCTCATATATGTGCATGTGTATATGTGTGTATATATACACACTCATAATATCGGCCTTTCAAATAAATAAGCTTTAATGGAAAAAAGACAAAAACAATAACAACAAAACACATGTGTTCCCATTTTCTATCTGTATGTGTGTGTAAATGTGTCTATTAAAAATTTGTCTTTTATGCATTATACGACAAAGTGACAGTCACGCTAGGCCTTCATTAGCCAGGGTTGAGTTAGGTCAAAACCAATAATTCAGAACTGCATCCAGGTCTCTGATGCATGTGGTTGCAGGGGTCCAAGCATTTGAATCATCATATGTTGGCCTCCAAAATGCAAGCTGGGTCAAAAGTAGAGTTACCAGGACTCAAACCAGCATTCTGATATGGAATATGGCCATCCCAAGTGGCAAATTATCCCACTGCGTCACAATGCTTACCGTCACATCTTTTTGAAAAATAATTTTGATTTATGTATTTTAATTGAAATGCAGTGTGATAGATGGAGACAGAGATAACTCCTCTCTAACAGCTCACTCCCAACACATCCACAATAGCCAGGGATGCACCAGGCCAAAGTCAGGAGTTTGGAACTCATTCAGGTCTCCTGTATATATTGCAGTTACTTCATCTACAACTTTTGCCTTTCAGGGTGCACATTTAGCAGGAACCTGGAAGTGGGAGCAGTCAATACTTGAACCCAGATACTATGATATATTGATGTGGGTATCCCCCCACCTTTTTAAATTTTAGCAATCACTCCTCACAACTTTAGTGGCAGTAGAGACTATCAATATTTGTATTTTACAGTAAAATGAAACATCTGCCTTTTACTGTGTTCCAACTACTTAATGTGGTCAGCAAGTGCACAGCCGGTGAAGGGTGCAACAGGTCCCATATGAGTGTCAAAGTGAATGTAAGATCAACTCAGGTAGAATTACACCTCATTGGAGATAATGAACTTGGTGATCAGAAATGGAGATAATCATTTTTCATTGAGTTTTTGTAAGAATTAAATTATATAACATAGAGGCGATGTGCAGTAAACTTAACTGCTTATTAAAATATAATTGTTTTTATTAAAGAACAACTGTTGGAATATGCTTATCTGTTTTGCTTACTCATTGACTAGACATTGCAAAACTTGGGCCCGATTTCAGACCAGTAAGACATCATTTCTGGGAAAAGACCTTACAATATGAACTGTTAACTCTTGTACCTTTTGGTTCTTAGGATGTGGTTCATTTGTGACACAGTTCTTTTGGACTTTGAGTTCCCTTCCTCTGAAACATACAAACTAATATAAGCAATTTGCTAAAGGCCTTCCCCTGCCACTGCTCACCAGATCAGCCCTCCAAAGCATAAACCGTTCTTTATTTTCTCCATGATCTATAAGGATTAGTAACGTTAGATAAGCTTCAGCTCTGTTTCTCGTTGGCATTGAATTATAATTAGTTCAAAGCACACATCTAGGAGAAAGAATGTGAATTCCTCATGCTGAAATTGCTTTTCTTAAAGAGGTAATGTGCGCAGACCCAGAAAATAAAGCCTCTGTAATATTTCCAACCTAATTCTCTGTCAACCTTTCAAAAGTTAACTCAGAATTTACCTATGCCAGAAGTTATCACTGATGAATCCCCACTCTGGTTCAACTACTTCTATATTACTCTCAGAATTCAGCTGCAAGTCTATAAAAATAACCAGAGTCTATGTGACCAAGTTCCCTAATAACTGTAGTGTGATACATGTCTTCAACCTTGAAGCTAAAATGTCTATCACATAGTAACTGTAAAATGTCTATCACATAGTAAATGTAAACCAAAGACACAAAAGAAACTGATGATATGGTCCCTGGCCTCGAGGAACACACCATCCAGTTTAAGAGATGCAGATCTACAACTTCTTATTTTTTAACTTTTGCCTACTTACTTACTTACTTGCAAGCTGAGGGAGGGATACAGAAAGTGAAAGAGAGAACACAACCATTAAGGAGCTCACTCTCCATGTGTCTTTGAGAGACAAGGCAGAGCCAGATTGAAACGAAGAGCCTAGAACGCCACACAGGTTTCCCAAGTACTTGAGCCATCATCTGCTATCATCCAGGGTCCATGTTGACAAGAAACAGGACCAAAGGAAGAGTGGACTCTAACACAAGCACACTAATATGGAATATGGCACCTCAAGTAGCATGTTAACCACCTTGTCTCTATGCCCAATCTACAAATCTTGACAATGTTTGTCACATAAATTATCTTTCTGTAGATATTCTACAAACCCTGCATGTGAATAATAAATACACTAACTTCAGGATTTTATCAGCTCTCAGAGGTACCCCATGTCTGAGTCTCTCATAATGTTCAACTGTTAGGAGAAGAAAGCAAATCAGTATAGATGTTTGTAGAAAACCAAAATGACATTTTGTTTTATGCAACATCTCTGTCTAGAAATTGTTCTCCAAGTCTGTTCTTTCCCAGTACATGAACATATTATGCTGTATTCCAGCATTTTTCAACTGTGACTTGTGATTTATTACTAGGTCAGGAAACTTATTTAGGGAGCAGGACCATCATTTTTAAAACATGAAATGGAACAGAAAATACAGAGACAGTACACTTAATAAAAATTGAGTTTATGAAAATTGTTATTTTCTCTGTGTGTACAAGATCACAATTCAAAATGTATTTCTCAGTATGACTTAGAGTCAAAAAGAGTTTGAGAAACAATACATCTGGTCAACACTCAGAAAACTAAACAGAAAGTTTTAGGAAGATTATCAGAAAGGGTGGTGCTTCCAATGTGTGTTGTCTTTGAAGGAATGACCTCTTCTTGGGCTAATATTTTTCTAAGTGCAGAACCAATCGTGGTGAACAAATTCACTCATGTCACTGAAAAACAAAAATGTGTTGATGAACTGGCTTAACCATATGGTCATGGTGGCTTTCCTGTTACATAACAGCAAAGATATTGGGGATACATCTCAAGGAGCTGAACAGAAAGATGAATCACAGCAGGTGCCACTGGGATTCATTATGTGCCAATAAGCTTGTAACAGGACAGGCACTGGGAACCAAGGTATCCAATAGAGAATGACTGTAGAAGTATTCTTTACACAGACTCTCCAGGTATATACTTCATGCCTCTGCCAAGGGATAGAGCAAGTAAGAAGAATTCAGATGAAGGAGGGCATGTGGAAAAGAGTCCTACCCAGTATGTTATTCTAGCCAAAGTTTCTTCCTGGAAACCTTATGCCATGGAAACAGGAGCACCATGAATTCATCTATGCATGGTCTATTCTTTTAGGAAGTTGCATTTGAGAAATCACCACCTTCCCCCATTTATCTTCCATAACTAAATAATTGTATTGTCACCTGGGAAATGGCAAATCCACTGGGGAAAGTAACCTTGTATTGTGTCTGGTGCGTTATTTCACTTGCTAAATCCTCACCTTTTTTCTGCTGGGATCCCATATGGGCACTGGTTTGTGTCCCGGCTGCTTCACTTCCCATCCAGCTCCCTGCTTGTGGTCTGGAAAAGTAGTCAAGGATGATCCAAAGCTTAGCACCCTGAACCCATGAGAGAGACCTGGAAGAAGCTCCTGTCTTTGGATTGGCTCAGCTCCAGCCATTGCAGCTAACTGGAGAGTGAATCAGTGGATGGAAGATCTTTCTCTCTGTAAATCTACCTATCCAACAAAGATGAATGTTTTTTTTTATAAGAAGAGAACATAAACAGCTCTCAGAGTACCTTTATCTTCACCCCAGAAAAACTATTATTGCTTTGCTTGGATCTTGTATACCTTTGCAGACAATTAAACTTTAATGCCCAGAAGAGTCTTAACTGGATCAACATGTGAATTAAATTAAATACAAAATTCATTCCTTGAATATTTTCTTACCTATAAAGATGCCAACCACATTGCAGACTATAATTCACTGTGGCTGAGCAATAAATACAAATGGCAAGAACAAAAGTATTGCAAACAACAGAACATGTTTATATCAAAATGTCTCAAATTTAGCTGCAATCATCTTATTGATTCCTAAGGCAAAATGATAAAACATTAATTTCCTATCTTTTTCTGAAAATGATCATTTCAACAACTAGAAAGAAATTAAACCTATTGTTAGGTTCAAAAGAACTTTGTTAAATATAGAAAACTGTATTTGGTTCTTTCACAAAGACAGATATGCAAGTAGAAGTGGGATTTTCTTTCCTACTTGTTTCCTGGCCTATATTTCCTTAGTTATTTTGACACAAAAATATCATCAAGCAGATTTGATCAGGAAGCAGAAACCACTCCTGATGAGCTTGATTGAAAAGACATTTATTATCTGGAATTGGAAGTTGATACAATCATTTGAAGAGCTGAGAAAGCTAAGGTCAGAATGTCTCCTTCAGGAAATCTCAATGTGTATTACTCACAACAAATGATTGGAGCCTTGGCTAGGCTGATAATTCTAAAGCCAGAGACCAAGAGATGCCAACATTACTGTTTAAGGCTTCCTACAGCCAATGGCTTCTCCTCCCCTCCCTACGCTATGTGATAATTTTTTGCTGGCTGGAGCCAAGGGTTTAAAGATTAACTTGACACTGTCATGTCCACAGGAAATTTTGAAACACCAGTAAATATTCAGACAATTGAGGCAGTTATCCAAGTAAAATGCCTCTGTGTGTGTGTGTGTGTATGTGTGTGTGTGTATAAATTAGTACATCTACACGGGGGAAAAGTCTGAATTCCTGTGTTAGTGATCAGAAAAAAAATACATTAATATGCACTAGGGTCAGTTTTTAGCAAGTCTAATACAATTTATTTATGGGGTTTGAACATTTCCAATGAAAGCTAAATGCTGGACTTGTCATATTTAGGGTTGGGAAATAAAGGTGAATTTATACATAATCTTTCTCAGAGAGTGACATTTGTGCTGTTTTAGAATTTATCAAGACTTCTTTGGCTACATTTCTTTCTCGTCATTATGTTTTTATCAAGACTTCTTTGGGTACATTTCTTTTTCGTCATTATGTTTTAAAAATCTTGCTTTGTGTCACCTTTTGACATCTTTGCTTTTGGACTCCAGCACTGAACCCACAGCAACTATTCTCTAATCACAGTGCCTTCATTCCGTTTTTGTGAGTAGCACTTCTTGCTGCTACCAATAATGGAATTAAGGTTCATGGATTCTATCTACTAGGTTTCATTTGTTTTGTTTCACCTGGAGAATCACTCCTAACACATTTCATGGCTAAACAAAAGCAATGCTGGAATTTGAGAATGTGTACCTAGTAAGGCTTTGCCAAACCCAACACTCTTGCTACAGATCCTGCCCTAGAGTCCAGGTTATCCTCATCTCGTTTTGTCTTCAGGTTTTGAATAATTCAGAAACTTTAATATCAGCAAAAAATATTTTCTTTTGCCCTCTTTCCAGAGTCCTAGAGCATGTCTCACATGATCTCTTTATCCTCTGGTTCATTTCTGGGAGACTCAGTTGCAGTTTTAGAAACAAATTCATTTAAATTCATAGCTTGCTTTTTACTTTATGTTGTCTTTACAAAGTTTTAAAGGCAGACACACACACAGAGAGAGAGAGCAAGCTTTCATCATTTATTCACTCTACATACCGACAATAGCCAAGACTAGGCTAGTTCAAGCAATCCCAGGAGCCAGAATTTGATTTGGGTATCGCACATGAGTATCAGGCACTAATGATTAAGGAACTAACTTTTGAGGAAACCATCACCTGTTTCCTCAAAGAGTGCATATTAGCAAGAAACTGGATCAGAAGCTGATCCAGGACTCACAGCCCAAGGTTCTGTTCTGGGCATCCCAGGAGCATTGGCACTGCGGCCGTCCATGCTCACACTTCTCTTTCTCTTCATATCACTCTAAAGGGACACAACACTACATGTAAGTTCCACTTTCGGACAATTACTTTTTTTTTCTTAAATAATCCTTCATTTTTGGCCATGTTCTGCAGCCAGTAGCCTATTTCAACTCTATAAAGCAGGAGTTTAATTAACTTTGAGTCTGCCGAAAAGCATGCACCCTTCTTTTCTTCTTCTTTTGAAATTTATTTATTTATTTTATTACTCCATGACACAGTTTTATAGGCTCTAGGATTTCCTTCTGCTACTCCCCAAGTCTTCCCCGGCATCCTCACACACTGATTTCTCGATTTCCTCCTATTGTTACAATAGTGTAGTATTCATAACCAGCCGTAAGTCCATCATTCTGCTTTTTAAGTTCATCTTGACATTGTAGCCATGGACAATAGCAGAGCCCATCGTCCTATTGTCAAGATGCATTCAACAGCTTCATTGGGAGCCCATCTTTGATTTTTAAGTAGAGATGCGCACTGTATTGTATCTTCACATCTAGATATGGCAGTCTCTATTACACAGTTACTATATCCCACTTTAAATGAAATTCCATGAAACAAAATCAACAACAGAGAAAAATATAAAATTTACAACAATGTGAAGTTAAATTACCTGCTACTGAATGACCATTGTAACCTTAAAAGTGAAAAAGAAAGCGAAAGACCTTCCTGAAGCAACCTATGTTACTGTGTGACCTATGAGTCAGTGACGAAATTAATAAGAAAAAACAACTTTTACTTTTGAATGAATAAAATAACAACAAAAATAACAAAACCCTGAAACGTAGCAAAAACAGTATTGAAAGGGTTATTGATCTTACATTTTGCATGAATGTTTCCTTGTATCAGAGACAACATATCATTTGTTCTTTGGGTATTGACTTGTTTCATTGAGCATAATGGTCTCTAGTCGGGACCATCTGGTTGCAAATGGTAGAATTTCATTCTTTTTAATGACTGAGTACTATTCCATGGAGTAGATGTAGCATCCTCTCCTCTTTTGATGAGCATCTGGGTTGTTTCCATGTCTTTGCTATTGTAGATTATGCTGCTGTAAATATATGATTACAGATCTCTTTCAAATGTACAGATGTCATTTCTTTGGATATATTCCTAGAAGGAGGATAGGTTGGTCACATGGCAGGTTTATTTGGAATTCTCTAAGCACTCTCCAAACTGATTTCCATAGTGGTTGTACTAGTCTACACTCTTGAGAAACAGTGAAGAAGGGTACCTTTCTCCCCCACATCCACACAAAAGGATGTTATTAATAGAATTCCAAATGTAGGTCAATCTCACTGTAGTTGGAATCTCAATGTAGGTTTTAGTTGTATTTCCTTGACAGCCAAGGAACTTGAGCATTTTTTCATCTGTCTGTTAGCCATTTGAATTGGTTCTTTTGAAAAATGTCTGCTCATTTCCTTCACCCATTTCTGCACAGGGCTGTTGGTTTTGCTGTTGGTGAGTCTCTGAAGCTCTATGTAAATCCTGGGTATTAGTCACAAATTGTGTGGTGTGCAATGATTTTCTCCTATTCTGTTGATTGCTTCTTCATTTTGCTGATTGTCTCCTTTGTTGTACAGAGGCTTCTCAGCTTGATGTAGTCCCAATTGTCTATTTTGCTTTGACTACTTATATTTCGGGTGGCTTTCCTAAGAAATCTTTCCCAATGCCTATATTTTGGAGAGCACTTCCTGTGTTTCCCTCTAATAGTTTGATGGGTTCAGGGTGCAGATTTAGGTCCTTGATCGATGTAGAGCTTATTTTTGTATAAGGTGACAGGTGGGGGATCTTGTTTCTTACCTTTGCAGGCTGCTACCTAATTGTCCCAATTTTACATTGAATCATTCTACCAGGAAGTTATTCTTGCCAGTTGACTATTGAACTTAGCACTGAATTTTGATGCGAGATAAATTAAATACATCAGCACATAGCTGATCCACATGAATTTGAATTCCAGTTATTTCATTTACTTGGCATAGATCCTTGGGCGAAACACTAAACTATCATTCCTCAGTTCTCTCACTTATAAAAAGGGAATAATGTCTCTTAAGAGATTATTATACATACTAAATGGACTCATAAATAAAATTCTGATATCAGTAGAGAATATATGAAAGCTTATGACACTCTGTCCTTCTGTTACCATCCTTTAGTCATTAATCTCTCATGCATTTCACTTCAGGAAAAAGACCTCCTCTGATTGCTGTATGACCGCTAATGGCTGAAACATTGTAGTCCAGGGATCTCTTCTGAGATATAACAAGAAAAAAAGTAAAAACAACAACAACAATAATAATATGATAATAATAACAATAATAATAACCTAGATGACCACTGTCACAGGCTATAAAGATTATCTATTGCTAGATTTATGGTCTGACTTTGGGATCAGTGGCTGTCCAGACTAACCCACCACCTGCAGGTGGCAATCCATACGGGCACCATTTCATGTCTTGGTTGCTCTCCTTCACTTCCAGTTCCCCGGGGCCTTTGAGAAGTTATTAGAATGGATTAACTTGTTAGAGTGAAGCCCCACCTTCAGACTTCACAATTGGGACAAATCTTTACCCTAATCCATTAACCAAACACATAAGATTTGAAAAACCAAATAAAGCTTGAAATATGACTTCAAAGTACTAAAACATTGTGAGTTTTTTAGGTGCACCTTCATGAAGAAAGATCACTAGTTGTTATTTTGGTCTTTAAATGTCCTTTCTTGTGTCCTTCTCTCAAGGTCAATAGTCTTCCCATCATGTCTTTCTTCTCCTGAAGAACTCAGTAAATAGCAGTGTAGCCACACAGAGCAGAAGATGATTCACGTTTTCTTATTCATAAAAGGTGAGGTGAAAATTATAGTTTAGGTGTGCATTTTCCTTGGTCTTCACTCTTGGTTTAAACAGGCCACATGCAGCAGTGGGTTGCACCATCACAGATACCGCTTGGAGGATTTTCTTCTTCCAAGAAGCACAGCCAAGCAGAGAAGGCTGTGTACTTTTCATGGGCAGAAAGCTTCACAAGAAAACTCGTAATTACCTTGTGTGTGTTTCCTGCTTGCAGTCAGAAAAGCCCTAGAGAATAAGTCAGTGAGAGAGAGTGAGTGAGGAAAGGCCCTAAGCATTGGTCTATTAGCCATCCCATCATGAGAACGGGAGACCAGGTTAGCACTTGAAACTCAGTTTAATAAAGAATTGCCTTGATATTAAAAAATAGAAATACAGATTTTTCCCCCAGCAAATCCCAAGGACTGTTCTAATACCCATCCCAGGCTAAATAATGTAAATAATGTGGATAAATGCTAGGTAACCATTTGTCCAGCAGTGCCATGTTTGCAGTGGGACAATAAATCACCTGGTCTACATAGCAATATTGATATTCATTCTCGCCAATCTGTAAAACTTTTCTTTGTAAACTGGAGAGTTTCAAGTTCAGATTACAGAATATATCCATGGAAATTTAAAAATGACATTTTCAGTGTAGAAAGGAATTTAATTCACATGCAACATTTTTGAAATTTTTGTTGAAAGTGTTTTAGTAACTGAGGTATTACACAGAAATATCATGCTGTTTTCTGTCAGTTTAAAATTTTGCATGGAGGGGAGTTTATCCAATGATCTACAGCTTATCTCTAAAACTGTATGCATGCACAAACACAAAATTCATTTAAAAAGCAATTTTTGAGTGTCTCCAATGTTTGTTGAGTTTTCACTGGCCTCTTAGGAGGGTGAGCATACACCAAGTGTTGGGTATTATGTTAAAATAAAAGTTTCTTCATTATCAGAAGAATTAATGAATTGGAAAAAGTTTTTTTATATTTAAGGAGAACTAATAATCTTAACTACCCAGCTTAATTGCTATATTTGGTCTTTTATTTTCCCATCTAAGTTTTCCCTCAGTTATTCTCTTTCTAAAACAAGAGTAGTCTTATATAAGTTTTATATATGAAGACTATTTCTTACCTAAAATTTCATATATCCATGCATGTATATATATTATACATTTATACATATATTATATCCATACATATATACATGTCTGTATGTATATATGTAGATGCAACATATTTTAAACATGCGGCTATGAGAACTGTTGAATTCATACTGAAACCAAATTTACCAGTTACAGATGATAGAATCAATAAATATAACTGATATCTCTTTTTTTATGCAAGAGAAACATCTGTTCATTTAGGTCATCATGTTAGTTACTTGGACTTGTTACAGGTCTCAAATCCTACTTGTTACTTGTTGTTAATGTCCAACTAACTCCCTTTACCTGGCATCCTTGGGTAAGTGTTTGAGGTACATAAACATCCCTACGAAGTAAGAGTAATTTGCTACAATACCAATATTTGGCATTGCGCTTTGTAATTTATAAGCTCATGTTAAGATACCATGTTTAATTACACTTGAGTCATATAATTATTCTTTGAAAAACAGCATAAAAATAACTTGAGCTTGAAGATTCCTTTTAAGTACTATGTTGGGAAATTAATATGGGCCCAAAATCTCCTAGTCACTTTTGTGTGCCCAAATCAGACACTCTTTCCGAGGATCTCAATGCAAGGCAAGGTAGACACAGATGATTTCCTTAAAAGGGACAAGGGTGTGCTCACAGGCATACTTAAGTGCAAAATGCAAATCTCAGTTAAGAGCTCTGCATTCCTTCTTATTACCCTGTTATCAAAGTAGTCTTGGAAGTATCTGTAAGCTTAATAATAGGAAATCGGGATAAGGAAGGTGGAGAGAAGAAAGAAGAGAGAAATGAGAGAAGGAAGGAGAGAGAGAGAAATTTTCCCCTTTTAAATATTCACCAATTTAGGGATGTCATTCCTAGTGATCTCAGTTTACTATACCTGCTTATTTAATATGCCTGGTGGCATGTCAGGCTAATACTTCACTTGCACAGCCAGCGTTCAGTATTGCTGTCAGTTTGTGTCCTGGCTGCTCCACTTCCAATCCAACTCCCTACTTATGACCTGGGAAGGCAACAGAGGATAGCCCAATTCCTTGGACTCTGAATCCCATGTGTTAGACCTGGAGGAAACTCCTGTCTCCTGGCCTCAGATCAACTTAGCTCCGACTGTTTCAGCCCTGTGGTAGTGAACAAACAGATAAAAGACTCTCTCTCTCTCTCTCATATATGTGTGTATATATACATAAATGTATATATATGTATACACACACACACACACACACATATATATATATAATTTCTCTATGAATCTGCCTTTTCAATTAAAAAATCAATAGTTTAGGGGTATCACTCCTAGTGATCTCAGGACATGCTCTTCTTCATAGGATGAGAGAGTTTGTGAAACAGCTTCAATGCAAATTTTCTGCCTCCTGTGTAACCTCTCCCTGCATTACTCACATCAACATGTGATGAAGTCGTTGACTAGTATTGCCATGCTGTTCAACCTGATTCAACAAAAGAATAAATTATCATCATGGCTCTGTTAGCAAGCTTGGGACAAGATAGTGCTATGACAAGAATAATATAGGGATAATGTAGACCCAGGTGTAAATAATTAAAGTTGTAATTCAAGCACAGCTTACCACTGACATAATTTATCAATGTCACCAGAATCCTTCAATAAAATTATGGCTTTATATGTAGAATTTAGATGTACACTATTCACTGCAATGCACAAAGAATGTTTCTATTAACAATAGAGACTAGATACATTAACAGCAACAGGGCAGATCTTAATTCCAGCAATTGAGCCTCTATTCTTTTTACTTCTGTCACCAAACAAAATTCATGTGGCAACTTATTTCTGGATGCAATGATAATAATCTTAGCATAGAAGCACATACCCTTATTTTGATGGTCATTGCAGAGAAAAAATAGCAAATTTAAGAAGCTAAAGAGTGGGATTTGGGGAGTAGATATGAGGTAATGCTTGGAATAATACCAATTGATTTCAGTATCCAATTTATGCTAGAAATGATCTTTCACTAACATCATAATTTCTATAGAAATTTGCACATTACTGTGATTAAAATGTCAGGAAATAACTTAGCTTTCTATTAACTTATATTTTTAAATGAATAAATTATAAGAATGCTATATAAGCTATACTAAATAACAATAATTTCAAAATGGTTTTAATATTAGGTTTAATTAGATGAAGGAGAACAAAACAGCAGATATTTGGAAAATAAAGTATTCTAATTAGAGTACAGCCCCAAATCATCAATGTTCATATAGGTTTATACATCTTTTGAGATACTCAACAATGGGATGTCTTTCAGTAGAAACTGATCCCGGAAAAATGCAAAAGTCATCACAAACTTTTGATCTGTTTTATTTTCTCTTCATTCATTCTTATACATTTCAATTTATAATAAAAGGATATCTTGATCCCAACCCATGTAGGGATAAACAAATATGTTAATTTATAATGGAAAGAACAAAATGAAATTATTATGGCATATATATGTATACAACTTCCTCAAACTTTCTGGAGCATAATTTGATATCAAGAACTTTAAACAAATAAGTATACTTGCCACTCAAAAGTTCAAATTCTAGAGATATATCCCATAGGGATAATTTAAAAGACACAGAGACACAAAATGTTGATCATGACAGTATTGTTTATAAAAACAAAATTAAGAACAGTGTAAATGGCTAGCAACAAAGAAATAGCTCTTTAGATTATTCATGACAAATATAACAACAGAATGTTTTGCAATCCTAAATACTTTTAATACAATGTAAACATTTCTAATTAAAAGAGAAAATTCTCAAAATGTAGTATATGGTAAGCAATAGATTAATAATGGTTGGAACAGGGGTGAGTGTTTAGCCAGCAATTAGATGTATGAAAGCCACAGTGAAGCACCTGAGTTTGATGTCCACCTCAGGATCTTAATTTCAGCTTCCTGCTAATGTAGATGGCAAAAGGCATCAGATGACAGTCTGAGTACTTGTGCTCCTGTTGTTCATGCAGAGACAGGGATTTGGGGTTCCTGATTCCCTGCTTCTGTCTTTCAGTCATAACACTGGCAGGAATTCAGTAAATAAATCAGTACATGGGAAATCTCTGTTTCTCTCTGACACACTGCTTCTCAAATAAGACAAAGCAAAACAAAGTCAGTTGGTACAGTATGGTCTCACTTTTCAAATGGATATCTTATATAGTTATCTTTATTAATGAAGCAATCTTAATTAAAATGTATTTAAATTTAGAGATTGTGATGATTCAATTATAATGATGCTAATGTATTAGGTAAAGTTCTCTGTGTCAGATACTGCTGTAAGTCCTTCACGTGCATTTTTAAATTCTCATATAATCATGAATCATTGACTTTGTTGTCCCACTTAGCAGATAAAAAATTTAAGTGTACAAAAATTAAGAGGTTTGATCAAACTAAAAATCTCAGGAGGTTGAACCCTGAAAACGTATGCAGAGAATTTATTTTTATTTTTTTTTAAAGATTTATTTTTATTACAAAGTCAGATACAGAGAGGAGGAGAGACAGTGAGGAAGATCTTCCATCCGATGTTTCACTCCCCAATTGAGCCGCAATGGGCCGATGCGCGC
Organism: Ochotona princeps; assembly: GCF_030435755.1. Classification (NCBI taxonomy): domain Eukaryota; kingdom Metazoa; phylum Chordata; class Mammalia; order Lagomorpha; family Ochotonidae; genus Ochotona; species Ochotona princeps. Next base: position 61,258,979 of record NC_080840.1, read on the forward strand.
CGATCCAATGCCGGGAACCAGGAACCTCTTCCAGATCTCCCACACGGGTGCAGGGTCCCAGATCTTTGGGCCATCCTAGACTGCTTTCCCAGGCCACAAGCAGGGAGCTGAATGGGAAGTGGAGCTTCCGGGATTAGAACCGGTACCCATATGGGATCCCGGGGCACGTTCAAGGCGAGAACTTTGGCCGCAAGGCCACGCCGCCGGGCCCAGAAAATTTATTTTTAACTACTATACTGAACAACATTTTAACTTCTGTTTGCTCATTCCTTTATATCTACGCCCAAGTGTTCTGGAGTAAATATATAGTATTTGTAACTAGGAAAATATGTCATCAATCTTATTTTAAAGACATATTAGATATTGAAAAGGGAAAGAATAAAGGCTCTAAGTAGTATAGAATAATATTTCTGTTTCAAAAATAGATGCTCTGAAACTAAATCATAGGATTAGAGTTTCCTTATATTTTGTTTTGAGATATAGTGAAATCATGTAACTAATGAAATAATAAATCAAAAATTTAGACTTTACTAATGACCTTTCTATTTTTTTGTGAATCGACTAATCTATGTGATAAATACAATATTTCCAGAATATTGCTGTGTCCTGTGCTTGGATCTAATCTTTCCCTTTCCGAAAGAAGTCTAAACATCTGCTGTCAACATGTGACAACTTGTTCACCTTATAAATAAGAAGACAGAGTGCAGCCGTGATACCATTGTGGAATTAAGCCTATCATCATTCTTTCAAAAAGAATTGGTCACAATTTGCTTTGTTGGAGCAATCTGTCCCTTGTTACCGATTTATATTACTCCATGGGACTGTGTTAGAAAAACATTATTATTATTAGCAATAGTAATACTTGGCAGCCATTGAGCACATTTCATCAAAGGCTCTAATAGCTCAACCATCAATCAAACTTGCCTTGGTGTGCTCCTGGGAGGAGGTGGTATTATTTCTATTTGGAACAGAGGTTAAGTGACTTGCCCAAGGCCTTGAAGCTGGTGAGCTTCGGAGCTGGGAATTAAACCCTGGAGACCTGACACCCAGCATCCCACTCTCCTTCCTGGAGCATATTCCCTCTGCCTGTCTGAAAGATGTAGGGATAAATAAAGGATCTAATAGAAAAATTTCTTGCTACCCAGCATGTGTTCTTGTGTTCAAGTGCTTCTGGCATTAGATTGAAAAACACACACACACACAAGTGCTTTCATTTGAAACTTTAGGTGGTATCTTTTGCTTTTGGCCTTCTTTTCATTCCTTTACCATTTTTAAGGGTTGGTTTGTTTTTGTTGTTGTTGTATTGTTGTAATTGTTGTTGTTGTTGTTGTCTAGAGCTGCTATGCTTTAGGTATTATAGTGAGGACCCAATTCAGTTCTTGAGAATGAGACACACTCAGAGTCCAGGGGGAATTTCCAGGCTAGTGGAAAAGAAAGACAAACAAACTTTTGCAGTATTGAGAGATATTGCTTAGTGTTTATTACTGCATCATGGCCTACATTTGGAATCTTAGATCCCTTTCCTTTAGCCTCACATAGGAATTCAACATTTGTACCCCAGCAATGTAGAATCACATGCAACATAAACACACACTTTAAAAATCAGATTTTGTTAATTTTAGGTGAACTATAAATAGATAAAAATCACCCCGAATCATTTTTTAGAGCATAGGAGATAGTTATCCAGCAATCTTAGCATTAGAATATAACTTTCGAGAAACAAAATTGTTCTTTTCTTTGGCTATAGTAAAAAAACATACATATGAGATTTAAAGTTTTTCACCTGAATGTAAGTTCCATGCTTCCTGTGAGAAGAAGCTACTGTGCATAGTCCAACCAACTGGCAACTCACGTGTTTTCATTATGACATCTTCTACATCAAGCACTGAGTTTGCACAGTGGCACACCCAGAGATGAAGAATCTGGTTCTGTCTTTCAGACATTTCTATTTATTGAACAATGAGTTTTCAGCCAAGGTAAAAATTTGTTCAAATAAATACTTTATTTCCAAAGAAACATGATTGCCATTAGGAAAAGGACACTGAATGTCTCCATCTTTAACAATCATCCATTTCCAGTACCTGTAACCAACTGGAATGAGCTGCACACAGAAGCAGCAACTCCCACATTAACACTTTATATTAAACATTCATTTAATCAAGCCCTGTATCTTCAGTATAAGAATGAATATAGTAGAAAAATATCCACTTAACCTATCTCAGAGATTTTCAACGATAAATTAGTTTTTACGGATAATATGTATTTGGTAAATTGTGAAAGATTCTGTAAAGGTTAATAATCGTTAACTCCCTTAGAAATTGATGTTTTCTTTTGGAAGAGAATTTCTTGATAGATATGCCATGTGGTAACCATAGTAATAATGTACTTCTTATTAGTTGATCCATGTCTGAACAAACACAGGCTGCAAAATCTCATAAACTCTGTATTTTTTACCAAAACAATCTACAACAAAATCATAGCAGATCTTTTTTTTTCTCAGACATTAAGAAATTGTATCTAAAGCATCTACGAAAGTGCGAAGGAGCAGCAGTAGTGAAGTAACTGATGAAAAGCACAGACTGCTGCTTTTTCATTTTAAGATCTATTTTAACTGAACAATGACAAGGGCAGTGTGACACACAGATAACTACGTAAAATGATGGAAAATCATAGTCTCAAATTAGACCTCATCCATTAATGGCCAAATAATCCTGAGAAAGTATCCACTTCAAAGGGGAAAGTATATACTTCTCAAAAAATGCCCTTCAAACAACTTGTTTTCCTTATGAAAAAAATGAAAATTGATCTCTGCCTCATATCTCTTAAAACAAAATTAATTAAACATGGATTATACTCAACATAAAGCTAAAACTATAAAACTTGTAGAACGAAGCATAGGGGAGACCTATGTAATATTGAAATTGGCCAAGGTTTCTTGCAAACTAACCATGAAAATAAAAGGAAAAATAATAAAATGAATCTCATCAAAAAATAAAGACATCTGTTCTTCAAAGATATCACTAAGAAAACAACAAGACAATATGCAGACCAAAAGAAAGCATCCACAGCACATGCCTGATAAAGGGATTGTGACGCACCAATGTAAAACATACCTAGAGCTCAACAGAAAAGCCATGCAACACAGAGAGTTGAAGGAAGCATTCAGAGACACCACTAAGGGGGATATTCAAAGGATAACAAGCACTTCAAAATATTCCACATCATTAAATATAAATGAGAGTTAAAGCCATGACATCATTTTATATCCGCAAGGATGACAAAATCAGAAATTCACATATACCCACATATTCTCCTTGATACACAGGAGCTAAAAAGAAAACCAAAGAGCAACATAAAAATAAATAAATGCTTGTGTGTATCAGTATTACTGCAAACGTATGTTGTCAAACTCTTTCACATTTTTGTCAACAAAGTTTTTTAAAAAAAGATATACTATCAGATTTTTTAATGATTTGTGACTATTTTGAAATTCACTGTAAATTTGATTATCATTTGTAACCCAGATCTATATTCCTGCTGAACTATGATTTTTACTTTTTGAAATCTTAATTTAGTGGAACATAAGCCCTTGACTATATGGAAATTAAAAACATGCTATCTAAAATATAAAAATAAGTATAAAATAAATTTTAAGAAATTGAACATATTTAATATAAATAAGAGAGTGGAGAAGATAAAGCATGCATGATTTTCTACTGAAGGGGCCAATCGGTGCAACTGCTTTTAAAATGATAACTTATGGTGAATCATGTGCTTATTATAAGACGTGGTATGATTTCCCCCTCAGACGCTAACACAAAATACGAGGACTACAAAAGGTTTGTGAAAAAAGAAATTTGAAAGATAGGTTTAGGGTCAGGAGTTTGACCTAAGCAGTTAAATGACTATTTAAGATCCCTGTGTCCCATATAGGAGTGCCTGAATTCAGTGCTTTGTTCCAGCTTCTGACTTCAGCTTCCTGCTAGTGCAGCCTCTGGGAGATACTTATTGGTGATCACTGAAGTAATTAGTTCCCTGGCCTGGAATCCATGTTCCCTGCTTCGGTAACCTTATCCCCACACACCACATTGCTGAATTTTGCAAGCATCTAGGAAGTAAATCCAAAGATGAGCTCTCTCCCTCATTCTGTCTTAGTTCCTCAAATATATAAATAAACATTTTAAAAAGGAATATTATTTTATGTGAAAATTTGGAAACATAGTAATTTTTAATATCGATTTTTCATTACAGTTTTTAAATACATTTATAAAGTAGGTTGGAATTGTAGCATAGTGAATTAATCCATTGTATGAGAAGCTAGCATCCCAAATGAATGCCTGAATGAATGTTGAAGTCCCAGCTGCTCCACTTCTGATCCAACTTTCTACTCATGCACCTGCGAAGGCAGAGGAGGATGGTCCAAGTAGTTGGGTTTCTGTCACTCATGTGGGAGACCAAGATGGAGCTCTAGGCTCCTGACTTCAAGCTGGCCCATTCTTAGCCATTGCATTCATTTGAGGAGTGCATCAGTGGATGGAAACGCTCTCTGTTTTTCTCAGTAACTCCGTCTTTCAAATAAGAAATAATAAACTGGGTCTTAAAAGTCATAAATTTAGGTGTTGTTTTTCATCATGTAGCTCTGTGACATGAGCAAGACACAGTCTGGGCCCACCATTTTCTCTAGTGCCTGGAGCCCTTCCCCTTCAAGATGCCTGAGGAGGTTCACCATGGAGAGAAAGACATGGGAGTTTTGTTTTTCAGGTAGAAATTTCCCAGCTCATGTTTCTGGTCATCAGCACCTTCAATTCTAACCAGGAAGTCTTCCTGTGGGAGTTGATCTCTAATGTGTTTGATGCCTTGACAAGATTCACTGTGAGAGCCTAACAGACTCCTCCAAGTTGGGCAGTGGCAAAGAGCCAAAAATTGACATAATCCCCAACCATCAGAGATGCACTCTGACTTCGGTGAACACACACAGTGGCAGGACCAAGGCTGGTCTTGTAAATGGCTTGGGAACAATTGCCCTGTGCAGCACTAAAGCATTTATGGATGCTTTTCAGGATGCCATAGATACAGACATCTCCTTCTGGACACCTAGATTTAGAATTTTTTAAAGATTCATTTATCTAACATATTTCAATTTTATTTTTAAAACAATTTATTTCCAGAGAGAAGGAGGGATAGCAAATAAGAGCAACATCTTTCATCTATTGGTTCACTACCCAAGTGGCTGCAACGGCCAGGGCTGAGCCAATCTGAAGCCAAGGATAAGGAGTTTCCCTCATGTTTCCCATGTGTGTGCAGCGTCCCAAGACTTTGGGCCATCCTCTACTGCTTTCCCAGGTCACAAGCAGGGAGCTGCATTAGAACTGAAGCAGCCAGGACATGAACTTGCTCTGATAGCTAATGTTGGCATTTGCAGGTGGAAGATTAGTCCACTGTGTTGTGCACTGGTCTCTAGCATTGGTTTTTCTTCTACCTACCTGATAGCAGAGAAAGGGGTTGTAATCATGAAGTTTAGCAATGACGGGAGGTATGAATGGGAGTCTTCTGCCTGGGGCTCCTTCACTGTGTGTGCTGATCGTAGTGAGTCTGTTGGCACAGGCATCAAAATGATCCTGTGTCTTAAAGACCAGATTGAGTACTTAATAGAGAGGTGGGACAAAGAAGTATAAGAAGTATTCAAAGTTCATATGCTATCTGGTCGGTCTTTATTGGAAGAAGAACTGAAAAAAAGGAAATTAGTTATAATGAAGCAGAGAAAGAGAAAAATGAGAATGAGGCGGAAGAGGAGAATGAAGAGAAGGCCAAGAAGTACTTGGATCAAGAAAAACTGAACAAGACCAAACTCATTTGAATCAGAAAGCCTGATGGCATCACCCAGGAGGGATATGACGAGTTCTGCAAGGGTCTCACCGTGACTGGGAAGACCACGTGTCAGTCAAGCAGTTCTCTGCGGAAGGTCAATTGAAATTCATGGTATTCATCCCTCTCCATGTCCATCTGTACTCTTTGAAAACAATAAAAAAGATCAAACTCTATGTTATGTTATGTTATGTTATGTTATGTTATGTTATGTTATGTTATGTTATGTTATGTTATTGATGATCAATCCCAGAACGTCTCCACGTCATCCATGGTATGGTTTACTCTGTAGACCTGCCCTTGTGCATTTCCCAAAAAATGCTCCAGTAGAGCAAGTACTTGAAAGTCATACGGAAAAATACTAAGAAGTGCCTGGATCTCTTCTCTGAGTTGGCAGAAGACAAAAAGTAAGAAAAAATTCTATGAAGCGCTTGGCATCCCTAAGGGCTCCACCAATGGGTGCTTCCTCTCTGAGCTACTGCACTGCCACACCTCTCAGCCTGCAGATGGCGTGACCTTGGTATCAGCATACATCTCTCGCATAGAGGAGGTGCAGAAGTCCAGTTATCACATGACCAGTGACAGCGAAGAGCAGGTGGTCAACTCTGCTTTCTTCTGGCTTCTCCCTTGAGCATCCCCAGATCCAATACTCAAGTTAAGACCCGGCGTTGACGAAGATAAAGGTACAGTTACTACTGATGAGATTCCCCCTCTTTGGGGGATGAGGCCCCCTCCATATGAAAGAAATTGATTATGAACTCCTACTTGGAAATTTTATGCTCTCTGTGTAGTGTCCCTATGGCTCCCACAGTAGTCCTGAGTAGCCCTATTCCACAAGCCTTTTTACGAACATCTAATGGTCTTTTTTTTTTTTTCATTCCTGGCCTGTCTTAAGGCAAGAAATGACCCTCTCAATCTTCATCCCCTCAACTTGACAATGGGTTTGGATGTTGTGTTTGCCATTGTTATTGTTGTTTATTTTATTCTCAAATCGTAGGATTCGAAATAAGGATCTTACAGGTTTTAAAAATATTTATTTTTACTTAAAAGGCAGATTTACAGAGAGAAGCAGAGAGGGGGGTGGTATTTCCCTTGCTGGTTCACTCTCCAACGATTGCAACGGCCAGAGCTGAGCTGATCCGAAGCCTGGAGTTTCTGTCAGGTGTCCCAGACAGATAAAGAGGCCCAAGGATGGGAGCCATCCTCTGCCACTTTCCCAGGCTGTAAGCAAAAAATTGAATCTAAAGTGGAGCAGCTAAGACATGAGACAGCACCTGAATGGAATACTGGGACCTCAGGAAAAGGATTAGCTTGCCATGCTGTCATGGCAGCCCCAGTTCATGAGATTTTATTAAAAAAAAAAATCGCACATTTTAACATTCTGAAAAGACTAAATTTTTAGATAAGGCAACTGAATCTGATTTGTAATAAAAAGGCAATTGACCATTATTGAGTACTTAGGCTCAAAGAGAGAAGGAGTAGGCAAGTACTTTATGATCCCTTTTGTAGATGGATATAAAATAGGATAACATTGTCTCAAGAAGATGTAGGGGCCTTTCCAGTTCGACATAGTTGCTTACACTGTAACTTTTAGCACCTCTAGTCTTGAGCGTTATTTTTTGATGGAACAATGAACTGAAAGCTATTTTCATTAAGCTTAGCTTAAGGTAGTCTCTTTTTTACATGAGAGTATTTAAAACACCCTACTAATTGTTTTATTGGAGGAATTTACTACACTCTAGCCTGTCTGTGTGAAGTAAAATGAACCTGACAGTCAGTTAGGGCCTGTCTTTCTTCCTGATGCTCTGCCTTGGTTCTGAGAGGCTTATTTATGTGCTGCTAAGGCACAGGGAAAGGGCAGCTGCTGGGCTCCAAGTGAGATGTCTTCATGCTGGTATTCTTTTGTTCTCACAGTTCGTGTCCTTTACTTCTGCCGGCAAGGCAATCTCAGCTACTGCTCTCAACCATTGACCTTTCACTCTTCCATTGACAGGGAGTTAGTGACGCTAGCTGCAGAATTCACCCTGTCCGAGACATTCTCTGGTCAGAATGAAATTATTCTACCATTCCTGTGTCATAGTAAGAGTCTTTTGAAGGATATGAGACTCTATTGAGTCCAAGTGCCTAGATCTACATTGCAACTAAACTATTGGCAGTGTCTAGACTGACAGAAGTTTAAGGCATCCGGGTACTGGTGATTCTGCTAACCTGGGAGCCATGTGTCTTAGGAAGAGGAGAAGGACATTATTCAGCACTGGCTGATTGCTTCTATGTATGGGTCTAGAAATGGGGTACAATGTCAATAGATCTGAATTTTCAAGAAATTGTAAATAGAGCTTTCTGTGAAACTTCCCAAAGCAGGCCAGATCTATCCTTTGGGGAGCGGTATCAGTTTCCTACTGCTGTTGGAAGAAATTATCACAAACTCTGGTTTAAAGCAACTCAAAATTATTACGGTGAAGTTCAGTAGGTCGGGAATTTGTAATGGATCCCTCGGCTAAAAATCTATGTGCTGGCAGGCCACCTTCCTTTTCTGAAGGCCCTTGGAGGATACTGTTTTCTGAGTTTCTGAATTTCTTGAGGCCACACACAGTCCCTGGCCCTTAGTCTCCATCATCCATCTTCAAAACCACCAGTGCTCATCTCCATGCTCACATTTAAAATGCTTTCATGATCACATTAAACCCATGTAAGGAATTCAACACAGTCTCTTTTTCTTGAAGTCTTTAGCTCTACTCCTACCTTTACATATTTTTCGTAGTTTTTGAGAATTAGGGTTTTGGAAATGCAGGGGGAGGGAACATTGTTCTATGCACATAGTTGTTATTTCAAAATATCTGGCCTAAACCTTCACGCCATCATGTCTATACTCTGGACTCTTTCTTTTAAAGCATTCATGTGTTGGAAAGGCAGAGGGAGACAGATGACAAAGCTTCCTTCTGTTTTGTCATTAGCAACTGGGCCAAGGTGAAGCGGGAAGCTGGGACACCATGCAGGTCTCCCATGTGGATGGCACAAACTCAGTTACTGAGACATCTCTGCCGCCTCTGGCAATCTACAGCAGTCGGAAGCTGGAATCTGGGACTGCAACTTCTGCTTCCGCATGGGTGCAGGCTTACTGCCTAGGCCAACACCTGCCCGTGTAACTCTTTCTACTCCCTAGAAAAGGGAGATAGGCTTTCGCTTCTAATCTCCCTGACGATGTTACTCCTGCTCAAGGGAAAGTTTCTGGAGGGTTGTGAAGTGTTAGAATTTACCCAGCCCTACTCATGCACCTGTAGGTATCAAGGAGGCCTCTTGTTTCTCTGCTGGCTTTTTTTGAAAAAAAAAATTATTTATTTTTATTGCAAAGTCAGATATTTAGAGGAGGAGAGACAGAGAGGAAGATCTTCTGTCGGTTTACTCCCCATGTGGCTGTGAAGGCTGGAGCTGAGCTGATCCAAAGCCAGGAGCCAGGGGTTTCTTCTGGGTCTCCCATGCAGTTGCAGGGTCCCAATGTTCTGGGCCATCCTTGACTGCTCTCCCAGGCCACAAGCAGGGAGCTGGATGGGAAGCAGGGCTGCTGGAATTAGAACCAGCACACATATAGTATCCAGGCGTGTACAAGGCGAGGGCTTTAGCCATTAGGCTACTGCACCAGGCCCTCTTTGCTGGCTTTAAGAACTGGTAAAATTCTCGTTTTATGGAGCAAGGACATCGTGCTTCGTTTTGACTAAATGCTCTAAGTTCCTAGTAACCTCAAGGCTAGGCTTTTGGAGTTCAGAAATCTGTTTTTGCTCTCTGGCTGTATGTATGTCACTAAGGCAATGTATTTTGGTCCTTCTAATGAGGGGAAGGAAGGTCAACAAGCAGTGAAAATACAGATGCTAACGATTTCTATTCCTTTAGTTTATACATTGTTTTATTTTGCCCGTTTTTTCTTTAAGTGACAGATCTGTGTATATGTTCTCAGTAATAAGTAGAGGACATTCAACCGTACAACATGAGATTATGATGAACCACTGGCAAATGTGTCCCTTAAAGCTCTTTTTCTTAAGTGTAAGAGCTGTGCTTACATACAATTTGCTGTTTTGACTTAATACGGTGTTTGATAATTATAAGCCAACAGTAATACTTAAAGCCAATTTCCTATGAATTATTATAAAGCATTGAGGTATTATGTAGATGAATCCGTTTGGCACTTTAACTCTTCTTGGAATCAAGTAATTTTAAACAAAATAACCATAATGTTTTGAAATGTGTAGGTCCATATTATAAACTTTTTAAAAGCATCAAGTAGAAATCAAGATGCAAGCTTTTCAAACATGGCCATTGTTGATTTCTCATGGATGTTACAGTGTTGGGCGAATAAGCCTGGTACGTGAGCAGAAGCATTCTCTACATGGCCGCTAGGTCCCTGGGCCACCAGATGCTTTCCCATCTTCAAATATGCGATAACTCACATTATTCTAGGATTCTTGTGACTCCAAACAACTTAAAAGAGAAATGATTGTAAAGAACTACGCTTCCGAGATTCCATGTCATTTTTTCCTTATTTTGCTGACAAGTATTGGATGGGACTCAGTCTCACGGTCACGTGCAACTGCAGCGTAGACAGAGAAAAGTAGCCTTGCTGCTTCCAGGAGAAAGAAGAGAAGTTGGATTTTGTTAAGCAGATAAAGTTGTTTTGTTACAATACACACAATAAGTATTATTAAGTTCTTTATTTGAGAGAGAGAGAGAGAGAGAGAGAGAGAGAGAGAGAGAAGACCTATCTGCCTTCCAAACGCCAGAAAGGACTAGCGTGAGTTGGGACTGAAGTCAGGCGTTAAGAACATAATCCAGAACATTTACATAGGTTACAAGATCTCAACCATATGCCACTTACACCAGTGGCCATAAGCTGCTGCCTTCCAGGGTTTAGAGCAAGGCTGGAGCTGGGCATTGACTAGAAGCACTCTGATGTGGGATTTAAGGGCCTCAGATGGCGTCTGAAGCACTAGGGTGCATTACTGCTCCAATACGTACTGTATTTATTCCTGCCTTTTTCACATTTAAGAGATGTAAAAAGGCATGCTCAAATATTCAACTCTAAACTTCAATGAAAGTATTTTTTAAAATATTTTAAACAGTCAATTGGACACTACTTGATATTTAACAATAAATAATGTATTTATCAAATACATGGTGGTATATCAGAAAGAATGCAATAGGGCCCAGAGCGATAGTGTAGCGGTTAAGATCCTCACCTTGAATGTGCCAGGATCCCATATGGGCGCCGGTTCTAATCCCAGCAGCTCCACTTCCCATCCAGCTCCAAGCTTGTGGCCTGGGAAAGCAGTTGAGGATGGCCCAGAACATTGGGACACTGTACCAGCATGTGGGAGACCTGGAAAGAAGTTCCTGGCTCCTGGCTCCTGGCTCCGGATCGGCACAGCACCAGCCGTTGCAGCTCACTTGGGGAGTGAATCATCGCATGGAAGATCTTCCTCTCTCTTTCTCCTCTTCCCTGTACATCTGCCTTTCCTATAAAAATAGATAAATCTTTTAAAAAAAAAAGAGAGAGAATGGAATGTTGTAGAAGAATGGCTCCAGCAATAAATAATGCTATACATAAATAATTAACTATTCACATGGAATGACATGTGTAATTATATTTTTAATTTAAAAACATAAGATCTGCATGTGCAGAAATGTGAAACAAGATACCCCTATCTTGCACCTTATACAAAAATCAACTCTAAATGGATCAAGGACCTAAATCTATGCCTTGATACCTTCAAATTACTAGAGGAAAACATTAGGGAAATTTTGCAAGGCATAGGCTAAGGCAAAAACTTCTTAGAAAAGACTACAGAGGCACAGACAGTTAAAACAAACAAAACACATTTGATTGAATCAAGGTAAGAGGCCTCTGCTCGGCAGAGGAGAGCACCAACAAGGTGAAGAGACAGGCGACAGAACGGGAGACAGTGTTTGCAAACTATGTAACATAGAGAGGACTGATATCCAGGAGTTTCAAAGAACTCCAGAAATCAACAATAATAAAACAACTCAGTTAAGAAATAGGCAGAGGACACAAACAGGCATTTTTCAAAAGATGAAATCCCAATGGCTAACAGACATAGGAAAAAATAAAACAAAACTCAGATTCCCTAGCCATCAGGGAACTGGCCTTATTGTATTTATTAAACAAGCATATCAGCTAGCATGACTATCATGCAGCTAACAGAAAACAATAAATGCTGGCAAGGCTTGTGGGGCAATGTGGGCGGGAGAGGCGGGGAAGGTTATCTTATAACCCAAATCACTGTGGGTAGGACTGTGAACTAGTGCCACCATTTTGGACGGCAGTATGAAGATTCCTTAGAGATCTGAACAGATCTACCATATAACCTAATCAACTTACTGCCGGGAATTTATCCAAATGAAATGAAGTCAACCTATGAGAGAGTAACCTGTACTTGGATGTTAGTAGCAGGTCAAATTACAATGGGTAAGATATGAAATCAATATATGTGCAATAGTGCCCCTGAACCAGTGCATCGGATGCCCGGGGACCCCAGATCTCATACACTCTAAGCAGACTGAGGGAGCTAGCAGGAAGCTGACTTCCTGCATGGGACTGTGGCTGCCTCGCTGGCCAAACATGGCTGGGGATGAGCGGTGCCTCCCTCTGCCTCCTTCCTCAATAGTTGCTTGTAGCAGGGCGTACCCCTTTTTCCAGTTAACTGTGTTGATCCTCGGAGTCCGTTCCTGAAAAACATGTTTACTGATTTGATGCTATGGTGATGGTTACTTCATTTCCCTGTTTTGAATCTTTAGAGGGGCTTTGTGTGGTTGCCTAGGTAACCTGCCTAGTATGTACATATACATATATACCCTGGTGAGTTGAGAAAGTGTGCATGGCTTCACTCGCTGTGCATCCCCTGTGTCCAGATCTTTCTCAGCACAGTCATCTCACCTTGGGTCCCTGTGTCCTCAGAGGCATCATCCACAAACCCAAATGTCCATCAACTGATGACTGGATAAAAAAAAGTGTAATACACACACGATGGAATACTACTTAGCCTTAAGTAGGAACGGGATCTTGTCTTTTGCAGCTGCAAGGATACAATTAAAAGCTTAGGGGAATAAGCCTGCCCTGAAAATACAAATACCTAATTTTTTTGCATCAGTTATAGTTAATACACAGAATACACACAAAATGTAATCTATGTGCCAGATTGGCATTCTGAGTTTTGACTACTGTTTACAGCCTTTGTCTATGTTCCTGAGGAATAGTAGGGTTAATATTATTATTATTTTAAATTTTCCAATTGCAATATATTATATCTTTTTTAAAAGACTTATTCATTTTTAATTGGAGGTTGGAGTTACACATACAGAAGGAGACAACTGCTGGCCCACTCCCCAAATGGCTGCGAAGGAGAGAACGGAGCCAATTTGAAGCTGGGAGTAAGGAGCTTCCTCCAAGTATCCCACATCAGGGCAGGGGCCCAAGGCTTTGGGCCATCATCCACTGCTTTCCCAGGCAGATTCTTGGAAATAGTGCAGCTGGACTTCAACCAGCACACATATGGGATGCTAGCACTACAAGTGGAGGATTAGTCAGCTGAATGATTGTGCTGGCCCCTGTGTGTTGTTGTCTCTACCTAATGGGGTGTTAAATCTGTGATTGTGAAGTCAAATGAATACGCCATTGCAAAATTAGAAAAAAAGATAAAAAGAAAGAAGGTGGGTGGGGGCTGTAGATAGGAAGGATATGGCGGGAAATACCAGTATGGTCCTAAATCCGTATGGCGAAATATGTGAAATTTGTTCATTGTATACAAATAAAACAAGAAAAAGAAACACAGATTATGAACAGTCGATAGAATTTGAATCAGTTTTACAACATTATTAATGAGAAGGAGCTGTCTTTTACTGACCAAGGTTGTCACAGTAGATATATTGAATTCCTGGATTTTGCACATTTGTTTCTTTTTTTCTTATTTTTCTAAAACTACCTAAATGTATTTTATGCTTTTGAAATTAAAAACCAATCAGTTACAATGAAAAACCATTGATGCACATCTAGTGACTCAAGTTATCTCCTTCTGTAGGTTTTAATCATTAGATTGATTTCTTTTGGTTAGCCACAAAAATGACTTGAGAATCATTTATCTGGAGGGATACCTGTTCCAAGTTGCTGCATGTGACAGTACCAGGAGCTATGTAAACACCACTTTCAAGTAGTATGTACTACACCTCCGTAATTTCTTCTGTGCATTGGAATAAAGCACTAAAAAAAAGTTGTTGTTTTTATTTATTTATTTATTTATTTAGTCACTTGGACTTATGTGCTCATCTTACAAAAAAAAATTTGACTTCTAGAAGTAGATGAGATGGCCAGGAATCTAGTAAAATATTTTTATCAACTCAATTTTGGCACCACAACATTGAGCAACAAAATACGCTGAAAAGCACAATCAGGAAAAGAATGAGACACTTCATCGTTGCCTTCTGCTTACTCATAACTATTTTCAAACTTTCAGAAGCCTGAAACACAACTGGTGTTAGAGCAGATTTTCAGCTGAATGTCAGTTGGTTCTTGATTGAGTGTCTTATCATTCAATTTTGGCTCTCAGCAAAGTGGCTTGTCAAAAAAAATTTCATTTTATAAGTCAAAGGAGTTCCCTCATTGAATGCTTTCAATTACTTCGCAGGAAAACTTATGGCAGAGCATGAATATATAAATATATATATGTGTGTGTGTATATATATATATATATATATATATATATATATATATAACTTAAAGTATTTATAAGTTTGGCCCAGTGCAGTGGCATGTCTCGCTAATCCTCTGCCTGTGGCATTGGCATCCAATATGAGTATCAATTCTGTTCCTGGCTGCTCCGCTTCCAATCCAGCTCCCTTTTAATGGACTGGGAAAACGTCAGAGAATGGCCCAAGGCCTTGGACCCTTGTACCCACATAGCAGACTTGGAAAAGGCTCCCAGCTCCTGGATTCAGACTGGCCCAACTATGGTCATTGTAGGGTGGATCAGAGGATGGAAGATGCCTCTCTTGCACTCTCAGCTCTGTGTGTGTCTGTGTGTGTGTATGTCCATGTGTATGTATGTGTTTCAGTAACTCTTTCAGGTAAAATAATACATTTTTAAGAAAAAGAATGGAAAATACTCTCAGCCTAAAATAGCAATAAGCACAATAATTTAAGTAGTCAACGGAAATCTATTACCATTAAATCATCATCCTGTCTTTGAAGAACATTTTGGTGAAATGGTGTTTTGTGGCATTTTTAGCTGTCATCTTTCATAAACAGTCCTGGATAAAGAACCAAGTTCGGACTGAAATTTAGACTTTTTTTCACTTTGCCAGTCTGTGCATGCTTGTGTGAAACTGACTTGACCCCTGAAAAATGACAGTTAATTACCACAAAGATTCTGTTTGGTGTCTACTTTTCATGATTGCATTTAAACATGAAGCAATGACACACCTTACTAAGCTGTTGTTGTAGGAGGGATAAAATGACTTACCACTACAGTGTTTGGGGTTAACATTAGCAAGAACCACTGTTGACTTAGCCAAAGTGTTTGTCCCATCCATTATTCTATCCAGTAATGCATTCCACACATGTGCTGCTTTCCTATTATGTTCCAGGCTTTAAAGTAAGCTCTAGAGATATAAAGGTGAATATAAGGTTTCCTACTTTAAGCATGCTTACACTCTCCTAGTAGTAACATTTGGAACATTAGAATTCAACAGATGACGGGAGAGTATACAAAGCATGCTGGTGGACAATTATAGTGACCCCAGCTGGCTCCACTCCTAGGTGATAGGGACATGTCTCTGGCTAAGATAAAGGGCAAGCCTAACTGGGTTCCAAGGTCTCTGGATCACTGCCATAAGACGATCCTCAGCTTAAGCCTTCTCTGAATAATGTTCATGACCCCTTCCAGCCCTCTACTACCAGCATGCCCGTATTTCTGTTCTTCAACTTGAAACCCAGTCACTGAGCCCCTCATATAAGTCCTTACTGCTCTGAACACTGGGGTAAGCTCTGAAGCTATTCTGTCAGAATGGGTGAAAAGAAGAGATGACACAGAGTATCATTAGTGTTCTAACAATATCCCAATATTTGCATTAAGAAACCGTAAATATTTTTCATTGGAATTCAGAAATTCCTCCACCTGGCCCAATTTTGATAGGACCTACCAAAGACATTTAGTAAAAGGTTTATTACAGAGATAGTGGGACAAGATTCATTGATCTTGGCTGGAAAGAGAAGTTGAAATAGAAAGTCTGAGTTAGTATGTCATGTATTTCTGGGGAATATTTTAAAGATATATATGATTTTATAAAATTGAATTTGACTAAATCTTTGAAAAGATTTGAGTTCCAAAAATGATTTTCTTTTTTTGTGCAAAACAGAAAGTATTCTCTTTTTTCTCCCCCAGACATGAGTGTAACAAGTGAAATAGAATGTCAAAATATTCTAGTTAAAATGCAGAATGTCAGAGATTCAGCTCCATTGCTATTATGTTAGAGCAGCATGGTACCTAAGAACAATGAAACTGGAATGAACTCTTTCGGGCCCAGTTTGCTTTAGTTGAGCATAGCATTTTTCTAAGCACTAATTTACCTGATTGACAGCAATATCGGCAGTGGGAAAAAGCGTATGGGCATCATTAATGACAAGTGGTGGAAGCTTTCATGTATACACACATATATATGAAACATTATGCTTTTTAAACTAATACAGTATGAAGAAGGACCTTTACTCAAGAGAGATTCGTAGTGCTTAACGTCAAAATCTAGCACACATCTTTAGGCCTGTACACAGAGACAATTTTACAACTTTTTTTTTTTTGATGACAGGTGCCTGCTAATTTACAAACCGGCAATTTTAAGAAGAATCAGAGGCCATGATGTGCAGTTTTTACTCTCTCCTCACCTGTGATAGCTTCCTCAGCTGTAGTTCCCCTGAATGTTAATGGTGTGGGTCTCCATCCTGCACTCAGTGTGATGGTTTGCAAATGCGATTGCTATTGGAAACTAGACAGAAGTGACGTGCTTAATTTCCAGGAGATTGCACTAATGTTACCATAAATGGAAAATCAAATTGTTGTTGTTTAGAGGAATAGAGAGAAAAAAATTATTTATACCAGACAACTCATAAAATTAAGTTAACATCACATAAAATATGAATTACTTGATTCTCAAGAGAAAAACAATTAAATATAGGCATACACAAAGGCAGCTCTGACTACAACAGAAATGAAATGAACTCAGGGTCTGATTGGGTCAATACACAGGGCATAGTGACTTATAGAGCCCCTCCTTATGGAGAGTAGCCCATTTCTGAAAAACCAAGGACACGGGATTACAGAAAATATGCTGACAGCAGGGTAGAATAAACCAATGAAAAGGTTCCAGCTGGACCTTTGTTAAATAGCATTTCCCATTGTCTAGGTCTAGTTCTGATCACTCCTGCCATTTTAGAAAGTCCAAATTCTGAGAATTTGAGAAGTAAACAGCTAACAATTGAACCACATGTAAAGTATTTGTAGGTTTACTGGGTGAGAGAAACAGTATGGGAAACATAGCTGTAGCAATAAATTCAAACTTGGCTATAAGTCTCAAATAGGAAGTGTAAGACTCATTGGGTAGACTCAGCTTTAGAACTAAGAGATATTTGATATGTGTGAAAAAGGAGACATCTTTAAGGCCCTCAGATTGTTAAAGAAAAATTCCTGCAGAAAAATGCCACTCATGAAGGCCTATTCCTAAGAAAACACATTGTTTTTATTGTCTGCTTTATTAGCTAAGTGCTTAAACTTTTAGCAGCTTAATATAACAGACTGAAATACAACTTCTTATGAAAGTCTATACTATTGTAACAATATGGGGGAAATCAGTTGGGGGGTGGATATCTGGGGGTGCGGAATCCCAGACTCTATGAAATTGTATCATAAACTTCAAAATTCAAAATAATGATAATAATAATAGTAATAACAAATTCCTAGCAGCTTTATGTCAGGAGGGTTATGCTCCACACATTTGTGGGGCCAGAGCTTGTAGGACTCTAATACAGCTCTTTCTTTAGCCCAAGGCATGTCTTTCAACTTTTGTGGCTCAATTTGATCTTTCTACATAGCTTATGGAGATTTATATAGCCTCCCTCAACAGAATTTCAAATAGCCTCATGCTATGCATGCCACCTTGGTCTTCTGATGTCAGGGGACTACACAGGTGGCTTGCACTACCACAAGATCAGGCAATGCTTTTGGTGCCACTCTTAACCCTAGAGGCATTGTGTTATTGGCTCAGGGCGTTTCCCATCCTATCTGCTGTATGCTTAATTTTTCATACTATATGCTATGGGCTTACAGAGGCAATATTTACAATGATGCACTTTTTCCTTATTGTGATACTATCAAATAGTGGGAGTTCTTCCTAAATGCAAGTAAATCCTAAGATTCAGTCAAGCTAGTTACATTTTACTTGTATTATTATACAATGGAATGCATTTTGAGAACAAATAGTAGAGATATGCTTGATAAGTTGAAAAGAATGTCTACAAAGAAAATACATAGCCCAATCTTCAAAAAAAAAGTTACAATGCAATGAAAGAAGAAAATATGTAAATAAAGATTACCATGAAATTTAGCTCTGCTACTTCAGAAAATTTAGCTCTGCTAAAGTACTTTCCAGGTTTTCTGAAGTACTTTTAAGGGGAGTAAGGAAGGCAGTAATCAGAAAGTTGTAGAAAGCTGCTCAGAGGTATTAGTACTTGAATTGGGTTTTACAGAATGAAATAGAGCTCACTCTATGGGAATTATGCAAGGGATGCTTTTATATGAGATTAAAGGCAGAAAAAAAAACCAGGTGAATGGAAAAGATGTGCTCAGAATAATTAAGTATGTTCAAGATGTAGAATAAGCACAGATTACAGATGAGGTTATGTGAGTAGGTTAGGGCCTGAGCTTAAATGGGTTTTGGATGCAATTCATATGTGGATTCTCAACAGATTAGTTCATCATGAAATTACTTCATTGTCTTGCCTTGTCACAGTTGCACACATACTTTTATATCATTCCCTCTGAATTATTATGTATTAATACATATACATATAGCTTATAAATGGAAACATATCTTTCTTCTGTTCATTCTACTAATTTATGTACATGCAATAAAATTTACTATCTTCAATTATAAATGCTTCCTTAATGCTGGATTCTTTCTCTTTCATCCGTCTGAGCTACCACCTGTATCTTATCTGCATCACACATCACTAAAACATGTTGAGAGTACTGCCTGCTTTCTTTTTTTATTTTTTATTTTTTTTATTATTTATTATTTTTACTTCATTAATTACATTGTATTATGTGACACAGTTACATAGGTACTTGGGTTCTCCCCACCCCTCCCCAAACCCTCCCACCATGGTGGATTCCTCCACCTTGTTGCATAACCACAGCTCAAGTTCAGTTGAGATTCCCCCATTGCAAGCGTATGCCAAACATATAGTCCAGCATCTTATTGTCCAGTCAAGTTCAACGGCTTCTTAGGTATACCCTCTCTGGTCTGAAGACAGAGCCAGCAGAGTATCATCCCAGTCAATTGAAACCTCCAACATACCATCAGCAAAAATTTACATCATTATGGAATTAATTGACATAGTAATGAGCAACCAATATGTTAAAAGTAAATGCGAGTTCCCAGCCACCTTCTGTGACCACCTCACCTACACTTCAATTTTAGTTTATACACAACATATAACATTCATAACATAACATGTTATACATAACATCATATCATCTTAAATTAAGGCAAACATGTGGTATTTAACCTTTTGGGATTGGCTCATTTCCCTTAGCATTATGGTTTCCAGTTTGGCCCATTTGGCCACAAAGAACTGCATTTTGTTTTTTTTTAATAGCTGAGTAGTATTCCATGGAGTAGATGAACCATAGCTTTCTTATCCAATCCTCTGTTGATGGGCATTTTGGTTGCTTCCATGTTTTTGCAATTACTGATTGTGCTGCTATGAGCATAGGAGTGCATGTTGGTTTCTCATAAAACAATTGTTCTGGATATATTCCTAGGAGTGCTATTGCTGGATCATACGGTATGTTGAATTTGAGTTGTTTGAATATTCTCCATACTGATTTCCATAGAGGCTGTACCAGCCTGCAGACCCACCAGCAGTGGAGTAGGGATCCCTTTTCCCCGCAACCTCGCCAACAAGTGTTGTTGGTGCTTTTATTCATGTGGGCCAGTCTTACTGGCGTTAGGTGGTACCTCATTGATGTTTTAATTTGGATTTCCCTTATTGCCAGGGAACTTGAGCATTTTTTCATATGTTTATTTGCCATTTGGGTTTGTTCCTTTGTGAAGTGTTTGCCCATTTCCCGTGCCCATTTCTTGAGTGGCTTGTTTGTTTTGACATTTTGGTTGTTTTGTAGCTCTTTGTATATTCTGGAGATCAGCCCTCTATCACCTATGTCGTGTGTGAAGATCTTCTCCCATTCTGTGGGCTGCCTTTTTACTTTGTTGATTGTTTCTCTAGCTGTACAGAAGCTTCTTAGTTTGATGAGGTCCCAATTGTTTATTTTGGTCTTGATTTCTACTGCTTTTGGAGTCATTTTTAGGAAGTCAGGACCTACCCCTACATCTTTCAGGGTATTTCCAACATTTTCTTCCAAAAGTTTGAAGGTTTCTGGATGTAGGTTTAGATCTGTTATCCATTTAGATCTGATCTTAGTGTATGGTGAGAGATGTGGATCTATTTTTTTGTTTCTGCAGGCTATTAACCAGTTGTCCCAACAGCATTTATTGAACAGACCTTCCCATTTGCCTGGATTGTCGTTTGTCTTTTTGTCAAAGATTATTTGGCTGTACCTGTGTGGGTTTCCTTCTGGTGTTTCTATTCTGCTCCATTGATCTTCCTCTCTATCTTTGTGCCAGTACCAGGCTGTTTTGATAACCACTGCCCTATAGTATGTCCAGAGGTCCGGAACTGTGATTCCCCCTGCTAACTTCCTGTTCTTCAGGATGGTTCTAGCTATCCGTGGTTTTTTGTGCTTCCAGATGAACCTTTGGATCATTGTTTCCAGTTCCATGAAGAATGTTTTGGGCAATTTGATTGGGATTGCGTTGAATGTATATATTGCTTTTGGCAGTATAGACATTTTAATGATATTGATTTTACCTATCCAGGAGCACGGGATGTTACTCCATCTTTTGAGGTCTTGTTCAATTTCTTTTTTAAGTAGTTTGTAGTTTTCTTCAAATAGGTCTCCTACATTTTTGGTTAGATTTATTCCCAGATATTTCATACTTTTCTCTGTTATTTTGAATGGTATCTTGCTGGTTAAATCTTTTTCCATCTTGGGGCTGTTCGCATACACTATGGCTGTTGATTTTTGTTCATTAATTTTGTACCCTGCCACTCTACCAAACTCTCGTACAAGTTCTAGCAGTCTCTGTATTGAGTCTCTTGGCTCTTCTACATAAAGAATCATATCATCTGCATATAGTGAGAGTTTGACTTCTTCGTTTCCCATTTGGATTCCTCTGATTTCTTTCAGCTCTGTACTAGCTGTTACGGACGGCACGTTTGAATTTGTCCAAAATTCAATGGGTCAGGAATTCTTGGTAGGTTAGCAGCTTAGGCCTCAGAATTCTGTAAGCCACAGCAAGCAAGGTGCAGGCTTGAATCCTCTTGTCTTCTCAAGGTTGGGTACTCTTTCTTCACAGGGCTCTACCTTGCAATCTTATCAGACTTTGGGAACTCCCAAGCTTTGAACTGAAGGGTTGCCTGGTAAAGGTGGTGACAAAGGAATTAAAGAGCTGTGTTTTGGGTGGGCTGTCAGGAAAAAACTTTGTAGTTGATTGAGGGCTAATCTGCAGGTAACGGGGAGATTGAGCACCTGCAACTGGACTACCCAGAAATATTAGAAAAATAGTAAGACTGTTAAGCGTGTTATTGAGTGTTTGAGAAGAAACCTAATGAAACCTGTGGCTGGGAGAGACTTGCTCACTGGCTCACCTGAGAGAGTGTGTCCCAGGACCCTGGTCCCTGCTGTTAATCTTAAGTATTGTATTTCTAAGTCTTTCAGCTCCTCTTCTTCAGCCTTGTTTCTTGCAGGATTGTTGTATGCTGCTACGTGACATCATTGGTTAAAATTTATTAACCAATATGTTGATACTTGGAGACGCACCAAATTAGGAGAAAATTAGGTAAGCAGGGAAGATTTTTCTATGGTCTCAGTACCCTTATAAGTGAAAGCAAAAAGAGCTTATTCTCTTTCTCCATTTTGTAAGGACAAACCAAAAAGATAGTTACGTGAAAAACAGGAGGAGGATCCCCACTGGAACATGAATGTGCTAGCATCCTAATCTGGGACTACTAGATCTTCAGAACTAAGAAATAAGTTTCTGTTGTTTAAATTGCCAGTCAATGGTGATTTGTCACACCATCCTGAACTCAAGATAATACCTGGTAAAATTCAATGGGTCATGGTTTTCAAACTTTAAGACAATAACAACTCAATTTTGGGCTTATTACAAGGAAATATATGTCTATGTAGTAAGTATATATCAAGCTATCATATCTATTATACAACAGTAACATAAAATATATAATCGAAAAGGGGGATCTATAAGCTATACTACTGTAAAATGAGAAATTTTCCAAAAGTTCTTGAAAAATGCACATCACGAAAAACTTATCCATGGGTTTCTAAACTTTTTTTTTTTGCCTCAAAATAGACTTGTATTAGCTTACCATAGCATGTTGAGACACCATGATAGATAAGACATTGATCTGAAAAAATCTCTAGTAGAATAATATGAATTTCACTACAACTAAAATAAAAATGAGCATCAAGTTAATGATTCTTGCATGAAAAAAATACAGAAATCATCACTGTTTCATGTCAAGTTTTATAAAGACAATGCCCTAAATAAACCAGTTTGTATGTACTTATTATATCTATCTATCTATCTATCTATGTAGATAGATGCATAACTTTATTGGTATAAATACCAAAAAATAATAAAACAGCTTGGCTTAGCAGTGTACTGGCTAAATCCTTGCTTTGCATCTGCTGGGATCCCATCTGGGCACTGTTTCATGTCCCAGCTACTCCACTTTCCACCCAGCTCACTGCTTGTGGTCTGGGAGACCAATGGAGGACGACCCAAGGCCTTGGGACCATTCACTCCTGTGGGTGACCCAGAAGAAGCTCCTGGCTCATGGTTTCTAATTGGCCCAGCTTTGGCCATTGCAGTCACTTGGGGAATGAACTAGCGAAGGGAAGATCTTTCTGTCTCTCCTTCTCTCTGTATACCTACCTTTACAATAAAAAAAAAAAAAACCTAAATTCTTAAAAAAATAAGAAAACATTGGTGACAAAGCCCACACCAGCAGAATTTTCACACCAATTTTAAAGAAAATAATTATTCTTGTAATTCTGAGTGAAACAGTGTTAGATTATGGTATGTTATTCCTTTTTCATGTTGTCATACTTGATTCTCTAAATTAGAAGCATTTTGCATTTATGTGCATAAAGATAATAGTCTGTATCTCTCTCTTTTTTTTAAATTTAGTTATTTTTATTGGAAATACAGATCAGATTTACACAGAGGAGGGGAGACAGAGAGAACTTTGGCATCTGCTGGTTCACTCCCCAAATGGCTGCCATGACCAGAACTGAACCAATCAGAAGCCAGAAGCCAGGAAATTTTTTTGGACAATCCTCTACCACCTTCTCAGGCTACATACAGGGAACTGGAAGGGAAGTGGAGCAGTGGGGACATGAACCGGTACCATATGGGGTCCGGCACTGGCAAGGTGAGGATTTAGCCATTGAGCCATTATACTGGGACCGGGTCTATATCTTTTACAATGGTCTGATGTAGTATCAGGAAACAGTTGTGTCATACAAACATCCTCATTGCGTTATTTTTCTGTAATGATTTAGGTAGATTTAATATTATTTCTTCTTTAAATATTAGGTAGGATATCTCAGGAAATCCACTGAGGCCTAAAACTTTCTTTAAGGGAGTTTTTTTTTTTTTTAATTACAATTGTAATTTCTTTAGTGAATAAAAACCAATTTTTATGTTTAATGTCTTTTTGAGTGAACTTTGGTAGTTTCTGTCTTTCTGAGAATCCCTTACCTAAGATATCAAATTAATTGGCATGAAATTGTGTATAAGATCCATTATTATGCTTTTGATATTTACAGATACAAAAAACTTTGAAGAGCATAAACTATAGCCTCAGCCCCATTGCAACAATAGGGGCTATAGTTTGTTCAACTAGTCCTCAATGTTAAGTATTTTTTTTAAAGATTTATTTATTTTTATTGGAAAGTCAGATATACAGAGAGGAGGAGAGACAGAGAGGAAGATCTTCCATCCAATGATTCACTCCCCAAGTGAGTGCAACTGCCGATGCTTTGCCGATCTGAAGCCAGAAGCCAGGAACATCTTCCAGGTCTCCCAGGCAGGTGCAGAGTCCCAAGGCTTTGGGCCGTCCTCGACAAGCAGGGAGCTGGATGGGAAGTGGAGCTACCGGGACTAGAACCGGCACCCATATGGGATCCTGGGGCGTTCAAGGCGAGGACTTTAGCCGCAAGGCCACGCCTCCGGGCCCAATGTTAAGTATTTTTAAAAAATTAAGCTTATTGGGCTGGCATGATACCCTAGTGGCTGAATTTCTCACCTTGAACGCGCCGGGTTCCCGTATGGGCACAAGTTCTTGTAACAGCTGCTCCGCTTCCCACCAAGCTCCCTGTCTGTGCCCTGGGAGAGCAGAGGAGGACAACCCAAAGCTATGATACCCTTCACCCGCATGGGAACCTGGAAGAAGCTCCTGGCTCCTGGCTTCAGATGGTCTTAGCTTTGTCTCCTGCAGCCATTTGGGTAGTAAATCAGCAGGTGGAAAGTCTTTCTCTCTGTCTGTCCTTCCTTCTGTAAATCTGACTTTCCAATAAAAATAAATACATCTTTAAAAACATTAAACTCATTCATTTTGTTGAACATTCTGTGACAAACTAAGCAGATCTGAGTGGTTCAAATAATGGGTTAGAACTTCTCATGTCTTATATACTTTAAATCACACAACTTTTATTCCAATGCACGGTGTACCAACTAGCTTTCTGCAGGTATAATTAGACAATACCTGTCTTCCCTATAACACATTTCTCCACCTTTCTTCCCTGTGAATTCAATGATTCCACTAAAGATAGCATTTATGAAAAATCTGAGGTGGGACCCAGCACAATAGCATAGCAGTTAGGGTCCTCATCTTGAACGCGCCAGGATCCCATATGGGCGCTGGTTCTAGCCCCGGCGGCTCCGCTTCCTTTCCAGCTCCCGCCTGTGGCCTGGGAAAGCAGTCAAGGATGGCCCAGAGCTTTGGGAACCTGCGCCCATGAGGGAGACCCAGAAGAGCTCCTGGCTCCCAGCTTCGGATAGGCGTAGCACCAGCCATTGCGGCTGCTTGGGGAGTGAAATATCGGATGGAAGATCTTCCTCTTTGTCTTTCTCCTCTCTGTACATCTGCCTTTCCAATAAAAATAAAAAAATAAATCTTTTAAAAAATCTGAGATGGAAGGATTTTAATGTCTCATGGACAATCCTTGGATATAACGGGAGGGGAACCCATGGTAAATATACTTGTCTTCCAGCCAACAATCAATTCCAGGGCATAATCTACACAACTTTTTCTGAAGGCTCCAGGAGGGTTTATTTGTACAGTGATGATGAGCTTAATGCATTGTAATGACTTTCCCTCCTCGTTGTTTCTCTCAGTCTTTCATTTCTAAACGAATTACAACCCCAAATAATTTACCTTCACTTCATGTATGTTTCTTGGTTGAGGTTGCTAATGCATCATTAAAAAAAAGAAAGTTACAAATGATGTGTGTTCCCAAGTTCATTCTTCTCTCTTCTGTCAGAATCGCTAGATGAGAATGGCTTCTCTGCTTTGTGATGCATTTTACCGTGAGTTTCTGTTGTGCACATTCATCTGGGCTATGTTCCATTAGTGAATGGTGGAGTCGCAGGGTTCAAGCCTTGGATTTTTCAGTCCTTTTTCAAGGTAACCAGTCCCTTGGCTGTCATCAAAATACCAATGGATTTTAAATTTATATTCTTTTCAGTTACCTCTTGCCTACTAAACATTTGCAACTATGTACTTAAGACCTCTTCTTAGATGTCTAATATGCTCCTCAAAATTATCTTTTGCAAAGCTGATTCCTAAAACTGTTTCTGATCCAGCCTTCTCAATTGGTCACTTTGCTGAAGATTAAGAGTCCTTGTCTCTGCTTATTTTCTAAATCAACCCATAATCAAGTCTCACCACTTTTACCTTGAGAATACACTCTGTATCCATTCACTTCGGTCCATCATCCTGTCCAGTCCAGGTTCATTGCCATCTTTGTCTTGAACTACAAAAACAGTCTCCTAACTGGTCTTCCAGCTTGCATTCTTACCTCTTAAAATTCAGTCTTTGCACAGTAGAGAGGATGATATCTTTACTCCATTAATCAGACGACATCATTCCATGACCCAAAATTTTCCAAACAGTTTTTGCATACTTAGAATAAATCTGATGGCTTTCCATAAACCTGATGGTTTACCACAACCTTCACAAGAACTGGCTGCTGTAGCCTGTCTGGCCTTATCGTCCACTATTTGCCGTATTAATAATTAATAATTAATAATTTATCAAACAGCTTCCTGCCTTGGAGCATTCTCATTTTTTATTTTCTACGCCTGACAAAAGCTGTCACTACATCGTCATAGAGATGGGTCCTTCTTGCCATTCATTTCAATTCAAATGCCATATCATCAGGGAGGGATCCAAGTCTGTTCATAAAACTCATTCTAGTTTTTTTTTTTTCACTTAATAGCATATTTTCTTTTCTTTTCTTTTTTTTTTTTTAAGATTTATTCATTTCATTACAGCCAGATATACAGAGAGGAGGAGAGACAGAGAGGAAGATCCTCCGTCCAATGATTCACTCCCCAAGTGAGCTGCAACGGCCGGTGCTGTGCCAATACGAAGCCGGGAACCAGGAACCTCTTCCGGGTCTCCCACGCAGGTGCAGGGTCCCAATGCATTGGGCCGTCCTCGACTGCCTTCCCAGGCCACAAGCAGGGAGCTGGATGAGAAGTGGAGCTGCCGGGACCAGAACCGGCGCCCATATGGGATCCCGGGGCTTTCAAGGCGAGGACTTTAGCCACTAGGCCATGCCGCCGGGCCCAATAGCATATTTTCTTTCTTTCCATATACCAATTATCATAGAAAATGACTGTGATCCTATATTTGTTGGATTGTTTATTATCTCTTTCTACCTGAAGAATACATCAGAAAAACAGTACACTGTAATACTTCTAGTGCCAATACTCTTATTTGTACCTGGGTGGGGTTTAATAAACACTCATTGATTGAGTGAATAAAATATTTCACTTCAAAACAAGGTCCCATTAAAAAGCTTAAGACTATAGACAATACTGTACTTTACTTCTTGAAATCCTAACCTCTTCTTCAGTTTTTATTTAGTTACTTCCTTAGCAATTCTTAAGTCAGAGAAATTTGTGAGTTGTATTTGTTGTGGGTATATACACATATCACTACTTATTAGTTGTTCTTTTAGTTAATGAATATACTTATCCTATCCCATGAATGTGGAATATAAACTGAGATATTAATATGTAGTCAGAGAAATACTAAAGTTGGTTGATGTTCCACTACCAGTTTATCCTTTTACTAAGGTGTAAAATAAACCTTATTCTGTCTCCATGTTATTAAAGTCCCCCAAGGAGGTGCTGGTGTTATGGCATAGCTAGTAAAGCTCTCTTCAGTGCTAATATTCCAAATGGCATCACAGAGTCCAGGCTGTGATACTTTGTATCTGCCTTAGTGCTGATAGCCTGGGAACACAAGCAAAAGTGTTTGGGCTCCTGGAACCTCATTAGAAGACTGGATGATGCTCCTGGATCCTGGCTTCAGCTTGGCCCAGTGTTGGCTGTTGCAAACATCTGGGGAATGCGTTGTGGGCAGAAAACCTTTCTGTCCATCTCCCCTACTCTCCTTCTCTGTAACTTTGACACTCAAGTAAATAAATAAATCTTTGAAAAAAATCCCCAGAGAATAAAACAAGAGAAAGAATAGTTCCTCCTTTCAATACAAGGTGCTTAAACCCACATTTAGAATGTACAAAGGTCTGGCTAGACAACAGTTTTAAGGTCTTCAACTCGCAGTCACTGCTGAGTTTGAAAATGGTGAGAGAATGTTTCAGAATACAGTGTTAGCATGGCTGTACTTTCCTTGCCCTTTGATGTTGCTTTTCTTCAAGTAATGAATAAAATAGGTTATTCAACTAAACCACCTATAAAATCAGCTCAATTAGATCACCTATGGAACCACCTTAGAGTTTGTGTGATATGATTAAGTAGTGTTTATGAGATATTCCTAGTGTCAGAATGCTGGCAGCACCATTAGCAGATAATGGCTGTTCAGAGTTGCATGAATTTCTGATGGACTGAAGGAGCTCATTGTAAAGAAACAGGTCTGAGAAGTATTTTAAAGAAATCCAAGGAGAACTTTTATCTAACCAATGAAAGCTAGCATTCAGTGTCAAGGGAGCCATTGTGAGACAAGTGCAAGAACCAGCCTCAAATGCCAGTTCCATTGTAGTTAATGCTAAAGACTGAATAATGTGTCTCATTGTTGAGAAGCTAGAGATGTGCACTATCGTTACTTGTATTCAACTTCTAATGGAAAACATACACAGTCCACCAAGCTAAAGAAAATAAACAAGGTGTAACTTTATTGGCACAAATCAGTAACCAGCATATATTAATTATCTATTAAAATTTAGCACCCTCATACATTGAAATAGTCCTCCACAATAAAAAGAAAAATAACTACCAATATATGCAACAAGATGAGTGAGACTCAAAAAAACTCTTCCAAACGAAGGCAGTGTAGATATTGTATTAGCCCACTAATATGACTTCATGCTCAGGTATCAAAATAGCAAGATGTGGGTGTAGAGTCATTCTGCCTGAGGCTGAACAAGGAAGATTTCCTAAGAATGGCACCAACGAACAAGCAAGCAAGCAAGTAAAGCTTCTTGGGAACTATTGCGACTAGACTTGTTTCAGAAAGGGAAGCAGTCTCCTAAAATCAACCAACCTATTTGGGAACTGGGATTCAGGTTGGAATATATTTATTTGTTGAAAAAAAGTTTTTTACTAAGCAAACATACAAGCATACAGACAAGTGCACACACACACAGATGCACATGCATACACAGAGAATACACACTCCTATCTATCGGTTCACCCCACAAAGCCAGCAATGGCAGAGCCTCTTGGCTATGCTGAAGCCAAGAGCTATGAACTCAATTCAGGTCTCCCATGATGGTGGCAGAAACCCAAGCTTCTGAATCATCACCTTCGGCCTCCAGGGTCTGCAGTAGCAGAAACTAGAGATAGGAACCACTGGCAGGTATCAGAT
The DNA here is from genome assembly GCF_030435755.1 of Ochotona princeps. Lineage (NCBI taxonomy): Eukaryota > Metazoa > Chordata > Mammalia > Lagomorpha > Ochotonidae > Ochotona > Ochotona princeps. Next base: position 61,288,374 of record NC_080840.1, read on the forward strand.
TCAGGTACTCTGATATGCCATCTTAGCTAGATGTCTAAATGCTTGCCAGGATTTTTAACTTATTTTCCCAGTATTTCTTATTTAGCAAATGTAGATCAGAGCCAGATTAATTTAACTATCTGCTTGTATTCTACCTGTATCCCTAAAGAATTTCGTCTATCCACTCATTTTCTCCCATCTTTCTCCAAGTTCTTAAATATCTAAACCTACATCAAAAGCATTTTTGATTTTTTACTTATATTCATCCCCACATGCAGGTCTGTTTACTTCCTCTGGGAAGGTTTGGGCTCCCAAGACTGGCTGAATTTGCACTTCTATTAGGGTGCTTCTCACATTGTATAAATATATTTATCTCCCCCCTTTAGCTATATTTTGTGACTAGGCACCAAATTTGTGTTATTCATCTTTATATCCAGGAACTGTATACTATGTTCATTCATATTAAATTCAAATGCACACTAAACATAAATGAACACCCATGAACTTTAATTTTCCTCATATTAATTACGACATTAAAGGACCAAGAAAATAGCCAGAATAATAGTAGAGCTAAGCAATTTGTAATCTGCTTAAGAGTTTTCTTAATCAAAACCTACCAGGGTTTGAATCTATTTGTTTTGCATCGACTAGATAAAAAGTTAAGTAACGAAGATGGCCAGAGAACACAACATATTCTCATATATTTCTTTTAACCTCCCACTAGGAGACTAATAAGATGGAAGCTAGGGCAGTGGTAGCAAGAAAAGAATAAAATATCTTCCAAATAATAGTTCTATTTAAATAACTCCTCAGTTAATGCCACAGTATCTGGGAATTCATTAACTGGAGGACATTCTTTTCTATATGTTAACTGCAGCTTCAGCAATAGAGAAGATAATTAAGAGATTCTTTCATTGGAACTCAACTTTTTTAGCAGCAGCCTAATAGCTATGGTTTTCCTGAAAAGGGCTTTCCTAACAACCTCTAAGCTTTCCTAATCCCTATTTTGGGACTGTTATTTCTGAAGTGCTAAAAATTTAGAATTTCCTTTAAATGAAAAGGCAAGTTGCCTAACAAGTATCTTCACTTGCTGAATATTTTCTTTGATCTTCCCTATTTCCTACCTGTAAAAGGTTCCAAGTGAAGACAAACTTCTAGCAATATGCACACATAATGATTATCTTTAAGTTGAGATACATTTTAGAAAAGTTAGATAATCCTGTTCAAAAACTTTACTCACAACCAATATTTTAAAATATGGAAAGTTTGGTGTTCAGAGTTCCCCAATTAGATCAAAATTTCTAGAACTAAGACCGAATTGGTGTCTAAATTTCAATGCTGATTTCCATGTGAAACTCACTTATCTAGGAAAAGAAAGGGATAATGAAATGAAAGGTTCACCATATTAAAAGGTAGAAGCAATACTATGGAGAGAACGGTTGCAGGACCCTCTCCTTTTGACACAAATATTCAACACACATTCTCTAAAAGAAGTCAGTGCTTGATAAGTCCTTGCAAGACCTTGAATAACCCCATTGCACTCTTTGTGCCACAGTGTTGTATCTATGAAATGAGCAGTGTGATATGAAATAAATGAACTATTATGCTCAATATACTTATGCAAGTATCTAGCACAACCTAATGTAAGTACTGATTGATAATAGTAAATCATTGCTATTATGGTTTTAAAAGTTGTTTTGTGTGGCAACAAAATACATTATTATAGATTTCTTTTCATCTCCTGCAGGGAAGCTAAAAAAAAGTGGAGGCAGGGGTAGTGGTAATCAGAAAAGAATAAAATATTCCATGAATAATAGTTCTAATTCGGGCCCGGCGGCATGGCCTAGTGGCTAAAGTCCTCGCCTTGAAAGCCCCGGGATCCCATATGGCGCCAGTTCTAATCCCGGCAGCTCCACTTCCCATCCAGCTTCCTGCTTGTGGCCTGGGAAAGCAGGAGAGGACAGCCCAAAGCCTTGGGACCCTGCACCCGTGTGGGAGACCCGGAAGAGGTTCCTGGTCCCAGCATCGGATTGGCGCGTACCGGCCCATTGCGGCTCACTTGGGGAGTGAACCATTGGATGGAAGATCTTCCTCTCTGTCTCTCCTCTCTGTATATCCGGCTTTCCAATAATAATAAAATCTAAAAAAAAAAAAAAATAGTTCTAATTCTATATTTCATAAATAATTACCATAGTGTCTGGGATTCGTTTGATGGAGTTACCTAATGATGGGTGTTTGGTACAGCAATTAAGGATCCACTTATGATGCCCATGTTCCATTGAAGTGCCTTGGTTTGATTCTCAGCTCAGCTCCAACTTCTTGCCTTAGGATGCTGCCTCTCCTGCAAAGGAGCAGGTGATGACTCATCCTCAGGTCCCTGACAACCAAGTAGGACCAGGACTGAGTTCCTGACTTCTGGCCGCAGCATGGCACAGTCTACATTTTGTGGAGACTGGATGGAAGATCTGTCTCAGCCTGTGTGACTTTATTCTCTTTTATAAATAAAATGAATGAAATATAAATGCTTACAAATATTTAAAAGTTGGTTCTTAATTAATGTTTGAACTGTAGTACTTTAATCCATTTTGGAAATTTTCAGCCATATCTTACACAGTAATATATTCACCATAGGGACAAAAATGTATAGGCATATAAAGGAGAAAACTTCCATATAAGCCTACTATGGAAACTCATTGTTATTTTATTTAGGTCTTGTAGTTAAGCTGATTTTAAATGCTTGTATGCATATGTAAGATTATAAAGATCTGGGCTCTGTCCCTTTCTAGTTTTAATCCTTAAGCAAAAGGTGGGTTCTTATGTATTATTTTTTGCATTTTTTTACATTTTATTATTATTATTATCATTTTATGATATAATTCCATAGGCTCCTGACATTTTCCTTATCCCCTCCCCAATTCCCTCAACCCCAACCTAGTTCCTCTATATCATTACTAAAATATAGTTGTTCATACACAGTTGTATGCCCAGCATTGCGGGCATGGACAATTGCAGAGTCCAGCATCCTATTGTCAGGATATAGTGAACAGTTTCATTGTAAGTCCATCTTTGCCTGGAAGTAGAAATGTATACTACACTGTATTCTCACATCTGGATGTTAGTCTCCATTTCACAGCTACTGTACATCCCCTTAAATGAAAAGTCACAATACAAAATCAACAACAAAAAGAAAAATAGAAATTTACAATGCCATGAAGTTAAATGACAATTTTTACATATGACAGTCTCCATTACACAGCTACTATACATCCACTTAAATGAAAAACGGCAAAACAAAATCAACATCAGGAAGAAAAAAGAAATTAACAACACCAAGAAGTTAAATAACATGCTACTAAATGAATAACGTGTAGCTGAAGAAATGAAAATGAAGAAACTTCTTGAAGAAAATGATGCTACTGTATGATCTGTGAGTCATTGAATGTTTTAATCAGAAGAAACTATCTTGAAGAGATGAAACTAACAAAAACAAAAAGCACAAAATCCATGAGATATAGTTTCCGCTGATTTTTGTTGGTGAAATGTGTCTCTTCTAGACAACAAATAGATGGGTTTCGTTTTTCAATCCAGTCTACTAATCTATGATGCTTGATTTAGCTTAAGCCATTTACATTCAGAGTTTAATATGTATGGATGGTACTTTGGTCCTGTCATTTTAGGAAAGGGCTGTTTATTGATTTACTCTTCTGTTGTCATTTTACTGGGATATTCTTCCCATTTGCCTTTGGTTTTGTCTTCTCTAACAAGAGAACATCTTGAAGTATCATTTGTAGCGCACGTTTGGGAGAGGCAAATTCTTTGAACTTTCCTTTACTGTGGAAGAATTTTATTTCATTTTTAAAGAAAAAGAAAGCTTTGCTGGACATGTTATCCTAGGCCGAAAATTTTTTCTTTTACAATCTGGAATATGTCACTCCATTCTCTTCTTGCCTGTAGAGTTTTCTGTGAGAGGTCTCCTGTGAGTTTAATTGGCATTCCTTTATATGTCAATTGATTTTTTTTTTTCATGTGCACATTTCAGGATCTTTTCCTTATGTTCAATTGAAGAGAGCTTGATGATCAAGTGTCTTGGTGAAGATCGCTTTTGGTCAAGCCTGTTGGGAGTTCTGTGCCCCTCCTGGAACTTGTTTCCCAATTCTTACTCTAGATTAGGGAAATTTTCCTTTATTATTTCATTAAACAGATTTGCAAACTCAGTTTCTCTTTCTGCACCTTCTGGGACTCCCATAACTCTTATATTTGGCCTTTTCATAGTGTCTTTCAGTTCTTGAATACTTTTTTTGGCCTGATCCAGCTCTGCTTCCAGCTTTTTGTTTGCTTCCCGCTGATGACAGGAAATATCTTCCAATTCTGAGATTCTTTCTTCTGCTTGCTTCATTCTATTTTGGAGACTCTCCACTGTACTCTTAATTTGCTCTACTGTGTTCTTAATTTCTGATATACCAGCCTTAATTTGCTTTATTGCTTCCTTAAATTCTTTGAACTCTTGTATGTGCTTCTAATTGCTGATCAGGAGCTTTAAAATGAGTTTTCTGAATTCTGTGTTTCCCATTTTCTCGATGTCTTCTCAGTCAACTCTGAGATTAGCATAGGGTTTTGCTCCTTTGCAGGGGAGTTTTCAGTAATATTCATTATGCTTTTGTCCCTTCTTTTGCTCTTGATCATTGTACTTCTGGTTAGCAGAGTCTTCTTGGCGCAGGTTTCTAAACTATGTCACCCACAGGTCTATAATGAGATTTTACTTATTGCAGTTGGTACGCAGCTCGTTGCTTGCAGCCAATTGTGCCACAACCTCCAGTGAGTTCCAGGTCTGGGTTCTTATGTCAGATTTCCACAAAGGTCTCCACAGCCCCAGCTCCTGGCTCACCACTCTCCACCTCCTGTGATACCGTGCTGAGGCTGCACCATTGTCTCTGCAACCTTTCTCCCACTTCTGGTTGGGGCCGGTCCCAGGATTAGAGAGACACCAGGTGTCCTATATAATTATGTTGTTGGTGGCGCTGATCTTGTTGGAACCTGTTGGACGTTAGTTTTGGGTGCCACATGGACCTATTTTGACCCTTATGATGCCACATTCGGTATTATTTTCCTGTGGGACCAGTGTAATCCACGGAACTCAGTGAGTTCTTTCGAACTCAGCACATGCATAGTGTACTGTTTTCTCCTGCAGTCCTAAAGCTATTGCCACAGTGTACAAAATGGTGCCTGATGTGCTACTACCAGAGTTCTTGATCTGCTGGCTGTCAGGTCTGAGGGCTACCCAGACCTGTCTTGGGTGGAACCTGTAGAATGCCACATTGTTGCAGTTCACTGAGTCAGAAGTGAGTTCACTCCCAGTTCAGCCTATGCTCAGTCCTTTCCCTTGCCTTTGCCTCCTTATGCAAAATGGCACCCAATTCAGCTCTAGGGGCTGACAGGGTTGTGAAATTCATCCTATTCTCGCAGTGCCCGTCTGGGATCTGCTGCTCTGTCTCTGCTCCTGGTTAAATCAAATGGACCAGCAGGACAGACAGTTCTTTGTCTGGGCTCACCTCCCAAGCTTCCAGTGAAAGTCCCTTCCTTGGTTGCTGTTGGAGTTCCGGCTTCTGGTGGAGTTCATATTGCAGTTAGCTGAATGCTGCTGAAGTATCAGTCACTGCAACACCACACCATTGTTTCTGCTGTTTTCCTGTGTCTGTCAGTCTCGAGGTACCCCTCTGCTGTTGTTCTGTTCTTTCCTATTTCCCGGAATATGTCCTCTCTACTTCATTCTGATTAAATGTTTTTACGTCCATTTAAATATGCCCTTGCCCTATTTTGTCATATTGATTCTCCTGTATTATATTTTTATTCTATTTAATTTACTCCATTGCTAACATGTTTATTGTTGACAACGAGAGAGAGAGAGAGAGAGAGAGAGAGAGAGAGAGAGAGAGAGAGAGAGAGAGAAAGAGAGAGAGAGAGAGAGAAAAGAAAAGACATAGCTTGTTTCCCTGATTACCTGCCCTAGGGACTAGACTCATGATCTATTACCCCACCTAAGCATATTGAAGGTCTTTAACAGGTATTTATCTGTTAAATGAATGAAATATTAGTAATAGGTAACTTTCCTCACTTTCAGAATAATGTATTCTCTACATTTTGTTTTTGCATTTAAGATCCATTGTAAAATTGTGAGCTTTATGCTCAATGGTACAGGTAGTTATTTCACATTCATTTATTGAATACAGCTGTGGCTATTCCATTTAAATTATCATCTTTATGATAACCCTCATTGTTACACATGTTTGGTTTTCTTGCTTAGCTTCATAGGCTGTTTTGTTGACCTGCCTGACCATGACTTAACTGACTGTAACTGTATATTACTTTTTCATTTCAAGTAGGGCAGATTCCCCTAGCCATTCTCTCTCAGAATAGTTCTGCCTCTTCTTCCTTGTTTCTTGTCACAGATGACCTTGAGAATAATCCAATTATGTTTAAATGCAAACTGTTTCAGTGTCATATCTTACTTCTTAATCAAAAAATAATTTAAAATGGCTCTTACATGTAAACATAACAGCTAAATAGTATAGGGTGAAAGAAACTTCCAGAGAAAGTCTTTAGATAGGACACTGAAGTTCTGGACTGCAGAAGAATACAATGCCAAATTAGATGTGTCAGATTTACAGTGTTGTTCCATAAAAGACATGGCTAAGGAAATGAATGAAAACTCAAACAACATATTTGATAAGCACATTCTTTATAAGAACTTGGATCTAGAGAACATAAACAACTCTTACAATGTAATACTAAAATTAAAAAAAAACCCTCTTTTTAAAAAATAAACAAAAGCCATGAATGGTTGAAAAAAAAAGATATACAAACAAATATTGAGCAATGAAGAGCTATTTACTACCTTTGAGTATTAGAGAAATGCAAAGGAAATAATAGCCTATCCAGTAGAAAGTCTGCAACTAAGAAGCCTGTGGCAGGCCTGGAGGAATTGAGGATTTTATGCCTTGAGGATGAAAACTAAAAACCATAATTACTTTAGAAAACAGTTTGGTAGTTTGTTTGGTTTTGCTTTTGTTTTTGTCTAGTTGAGTGTACATGTATCAAACAGGGGATTATCTATGAATATTCATAAATACATAATTCATTATAGCCAAACATATCAAAAATACTAGAAATGCTTGTCAACTGCAATATGAGTAAATAGATTACTTTAGTAATACAACAGAATAGCACTAAGCACTAAATAGAAATGGGCGACTGTATCATGCAACAACACAGGTGACTTTTGGGATCATCTACTGAGTGTCAAGCGCCAAATACAGTTCTATGTAATTCTAGAAAATGAAAACTACAGCAAGACAGAGTGGCTATGGAAAAGGGGAATGAAAGAAGGCATGAGGAAATAATTGACAATATTTCCTTCCAGCTCTATTTAGTGGAATGAAAGATTAATTTTATTTTTATTGGAAAGGCAGATTACAGGGAAAAGGAGATACAGTGAAAGGTCTTCTGCTTCACTCCACAAGTGTCTGCAATGGCTGGAGTTGAGCCCAACTGAAGCCAGGAGGCAGAAGCTTCTTCCAGGTCTCCTACAACAGCACAGGGTCCCAAGGCTTTGGGCCATCCTCAACTGCTTTCCCAGGCCACAAGCAGGGAGCTGGATGGGAAGCGGGATCACCGGGATTAGAACCGATGACCATATAGGATCCTTGTTGCATGCAAGGCAAGAACCTTAACCGCTATGCTATAGTGCCGGGCCCAAGTATTATTCTTTTAAATTAAGGCCCAACATGGTGGCCCAATGAGTAAATCCTTGCCTAGCATGTACTGCTATCCCACAGAGGCACCAGTTTGTGTCCCAGCTGCCCCACTTCCCATCCAGCTCCCTGCTTGTGGCCTGGGAAAGCAGTTGAGGATGGCCCAAAGCCTTGGGACCATGCACCCACGTGGGAGAAGTGGAAGAGCTCTTGGCTTCTGGCTTCAGATTGGCTCAGCTCCAGCCGTTGCAGCCGCTTGGGGAGTGAACCATTGGATGGAAGATCTTCCTCTCTGTCTCTCCTCTTCTTTGTATATCTGCCCTTCAAATAAAAATAAATAAATCTTTAAAAATAAATAAATAAAAGAATAATACTTAAATGGATAAATTTTAAAATATTTTAGAACAGTAAGATTTACCTTATTTCATGGAAATTTTGAATAATTCAACTGCAAAAGAGTGGGTCATGAAAAGCATATGTAAAAGGATGTTCCCTTTCAAATATAACTTTCAAATATGTCTTAAGATTTGTAGCAGACTGTAAGTTGCTTACCAAACTTTCAGGCTCAACACATCAAATTCATAATGTGATCTATTTATCTGGTTAGCAGTATGTCTTTTTGAAAATGTACTTCAGAGTCAGTGTCATGGTGTAGTAAGCTCACTCTCCACCTGTGGCACCAGCATCTCAAACGACCAATGGTTTGAGTCCCAGTTGCTGCACTTCTAATTCACGTTCCTGCTTAGGACCTGGGAAGTTAACAGAGGATGGTCCAAGGCTTGGCCCCTGCACCAAAGTGGGAGACCCAGAAGAAGCTCCTGGCTCTCATCTCTGGACCAGTCCCTGACCATTGGCGCTGTTTCGGGAGTGAAGCAGCAGATGAAAGATCTCTTCCTCTACCTCTGTTACTCTTTCAAGAAAAATAAATAGATCTTTACAAATAAAATATATTTCCCATGTACACACAATCATGTCCCTAAATCCAGCTCAAGGAACAATAAATGGAAACTGGTGCGTAGAAATTTCAGCTGGCTTTTTCAGGCAGTGGGTTTTGCCTTCAGTAAGTCTTCCCATTGGAATATAAGCACCATGGCCAGGGATTCAGTAGGCATCCTGATTTTGAGAGTGTTCGTCAAAGGACTGAAGAGCAGAGAAACAGAAATAACTTGCGTCTCTAGCATCTGTTGAGGCCTCTTAACCAGTCTTGATAGGCTTCGGTCTGAATGTTTTTCCCTATGAGAGATGATGATGTCACCATCATCTTGTTTTCACCATAATCAATATTTAACCTAATATGATTCACAACTGCTTTATTCTTTTTAATCTAATTTTGAAAAAAAATCCAATTTTGGTTCTCCTTTGTCCTAGTCATTATTTGTTGTGAAATTATTGCTGACTATTGTACTGCCTTTTTTGATTTTTTTGATGTTTGCTGTCACTTGAGTTTACATACACTGATACAATGCTCATTATACATTTAGTTCTGCGTTTCAATTCATTATTTAATAAATTACTTTTATTGAATGGTTGCTGTGGGCACTGAAGGAGCCACAACATGCTTTTTTTCTTTAATCACTGAAATAGTAACAAGTTTTTATCATAAGCTGACAGGTACAAGCTTGTCAACATTTCATAGAAGAAGGAAACAGAGTAAAAGTAGAAAAGTAATTTGTCCAAGATGAACCATCTCAGAAAAGTGAGCAAAAATATGGAAGTGCACATATTTCTGAGTCCCAAGATTGTCTCTATCCTCTGTAGGAACCCATGATTTGTTCACACATGTTGGAGAAAGTACTGCTTCTGCAGTATTTGTGTTTACTCTGTGATTTCTAATTAAACAATGTGTGCTTTATGCCTTTTATCTTTAACCTCTGTAATTACCCTACAGGGTCTAGACCGATCTTGAAGGATCATTGGAAGAGCACAACTAGTCCATTCTAGACCACAGAATTTAGCAAGTGCAGTCATACGGTTGGTAACATACTTCTTATTTTATACAGGAAGCAAATAATGGGTCACTAACATCTTACAAATTGAAATACAAGATATACAAGTGAAGTTTCTAATTATTGGAATTATTGGTGTGTTTATGAGCCAGTGATTCAAAGTTAACATTCATTAATATTAAATCTCTGTCCCTCTCAATATGTATCACTGATAATGAGATCAATGTGGTTTCTTGCTTTTTTCCCCCACATATTCAGAACTTGTAACGGAGTGCAACTCAGTTGAATTCCTAGCAGGATATTAAAATGTTTGTGGCATGAATTCTCTGACATGCATATAGCAACCTGAAAATAAAAGGGTAGTATGCAAAGGGGATATAGAACAGATAGAGGATATGGATTTTTTTCTTTTTAAGAGTTTATTTATTTTACTTGAAATTCATAATTACAGAAAAAGGGAGAGGCAGAGAAAGAGAGCACGAGAGAGAATCTTTCATCTGCTGAATCATTCCTCAACTGGTCACAATGGCCAGAGCCGAGCGAGTGTGAGGCTGGGAAGCTGTTTTCCCACCTTCATGCAGGGGCCCGAGGACGTGAGCCATCCTCTGCTGCTTTACCAGGTCTTTTACAGGGAGTTGGATCAGAAATGCAGCAGCCAGAACTCGAACCTGCATCGATATGGAATGCTGATGCCATAGGCAGACGATGACTTTGATGCAGCACTGCACTGGCCCTTGAGAGTGAACTTTCATAATTCTATTCTTTTTGGCAAGTAGACACTCTCTCACTAGATGTAGATGATCCCCAATATCTGCCAGAGATGTAGAAACAACGACTTTGCCAGTGACATACTCCAGAGACAAATAAAGTGTTAATCATGGGGAAATACACACCATTTACATTTTTACATCAATCTAACCGAGAAGTAACATGAAGAAAGTCTCCGCTCACTATAAAAACTAAAATATTGCTCTCCACAATCTTTTTTAAAAAGACTTTTTTATTTTTATTGAAAGCCAAATACACAGAGAGGAGGAGAGACAGAGAGGAAGATCTTCTGATGATTCACTCCCCAAGTGGGAGTGATTCACTCTACCAGAATTGAGCTCATCCAAAACGAAGAGCCAGGAACTTCTGTGTCTCTGGTGCAGGTGCAGATGCCGGGCACCAAGGCTTTGGGCCATCCTCTACTTTTTTCCCAGGGCACAGGCTGGGAACTGGATGGGAAGCGGGGTGGCCAGGACACGAACAGGCGCCCATATGGGATTCTGGCACATGCAAGGCGAGAAATTTAGCTGTTAGGCTACACACTGGGCTCTATCCTCAATTTTGATGCTAACAAATTAAATTTACTTGCTTTTCTGCTGTGTAGATTGCATGTGGGTATCTTCCTTAGCACATAATTTTACTATTTATTTAGGGCCTTAGAAAAGAGGACAAAAAGAAGAAACGGGAAGAAACAGATTGAGATTGGTGTTTAGAAACTGTAAAAGAAGATTGGGGAACAAAATAGGTACTGACAAACCATTTGGCCTCCAGTCTTCTACTTAAATTTAGAAATATTCCAGCAGAATCGTCCTGGGTAGAGTCCAGCTCATTTGCTAGTTTGTTTGTTTATGTTTATTTATTTGTTTGTTTATTTATTGTTTTGGTGTGGGAAAGTATATATTTTATTGAGCTGCAGAGTTACCAGTGACCCAAAACAGTTCACACTCAAAAAAAGATATTTGCTAACAAAAATCAACTGGAACATGGGTGCCTCCAGACAGCTTCTACATCTGCATTTCCCTTAAGGCTAAGGAAATATGGGTCATTATCCTAAAGGCAGCTGTGGCCCATTAGAGAGTCCCTCAGGGATGCCTTCTTGTTTTGTTTGTTTGTTTTTAATAAGGAGCATTCTCTTTAGTTGTTGTAAAGTTTTCATTTGTCAGATTCATCCTGCATTCTCTCAAGCCCATGAAACCGGCTTCTCTGAAGATTGCCTTGATGTCAGCTCCCAGAGAGGTCGATCCAGGTTACCTCATCAACCAGTGCCACTTTGTGTGATCTGAAAGATGCACTTCTACATCTTTTCATCAGGCAGAGAGAACTTCATCTTGATCTGGTTGCAGCCTAGCCTGATACGCACAAATTCCAAAGTTTCTATTCAGTTTATACCCATAATTACTTTCACGTGTCCTCTTAATTCAAATCCATCTAGCTGGTTCAATAGTTCCAGGATTGCTAGCTGAATTTCTTCATATCACCAGAATTGTAATCAAATATTGTTATCCCAATAGCATCAATTTCATCAGTAAACATGATTGCTGTCCTTCTGAAATGCAACAGTTGCCATGTAAGCTTGGCCCAATTGCCTATTCTGAGTAAGTTTAAGTTGGCTCTTTGCTTGAAGATGGTTTGCCACTGCTTTAGCCAACAAGGTTTTGTGGATCAAAAGGAATGACCACCTTGGAGAGCTTTATTCCTATTTCTTCATAGTACTCTGAATGGGTGAGAGGACACTCTATGAAATCTTTAATTTCTTGGTTTTGGTTGTCCAATCCACAATATCTGGACAGGTCTTCCAGGGGCCTTTTCCACATTCATCACCCTTACCAAAGGATGCATGTCATCCTTCAGCACCCCTATCAAAGGAAGCACTTTGTGGTGATCAGGACTAAACAGACTGGTCCCAGCAGATCCTCCGAGGAGCAGATGGTGATGTGGTGTTCTGACTCCATGAATGTGGACAGAGTGGCGTGGCTGTCACCAACGTTCTACTCCAAGGTTCCTACTGACATTGGAGTCCTCTCATGTCATCTACCTTTGATCTTCTCCTGCTTTTTTTCCAATGGTTTCATCTATTCCTGATTTCCAATTTTTTTTTTCCTCCATGAGGACACAGTCGTAATTATTTATAGTGTCAACACTTTAACCAGCTCTGAGTACAAGTTTTCACTTGCAGTGGTTTGCTCGGAGCTTCAAACCTGTTGTTTTTCTATTTTCTTGTTCTGGTTGGTACAGGAGATTCCTGTTTTTTTTTTCTTGTCTTTGTATCTTTCTTGCCACCTTCAGTACCAAGACCACCACTCTGACTTTGATCCATCTTGACACTCAAGTCACTCCATATACAACTCAAAGAAAACAAAAGCACCAACAACTGAAGAAACACTGTTTTTCTGCATTTGTGATGTTGTAGCAAAGATGAATCTCAAATCCTGTCATTCCCTTTGGAGCTCTACCTGACACTCTTGTCTGGGAAAATTATTCCTGAAAGAGGGATGAAAGTAAGTGGGGAATTGTTTAAATTGTGCTGATATATAGTAGAGCTCTTTCCCAGAATTTTCTTTTGGCAAAAGCAGAACTTTCAATTTACATAAAAATGACTGTGTTTTTCCTTTTACACTTACCCTTTTGATTTACATTCTTTCTTATTGACTCACTTCTTCCTGGCTTGCTGAAAATCACTCCTCAGATTCTAGAATGACTAAATTCAATTTGGCTCTTCTTCAGCCCATATTTCTCCATGATCACACTCTTTTTCTAATTAAAGACTGCTTCAGCCCCGACTAGCCTAGAAAATGAAGCTCAGACTGGTTGGGCTGATCTCTGTGCAAATGAAAGAAGTCAATACATTCACAGCATAAGCCCTTGTATGGAATTACAGTGAAAATATTTTAAATTAAGATTATTTTTATCAAAAGAAATGAATGAATTAGAAATTAATGAATTAGAAATGAATTATCAGAAGAAATTAAATGCATTAGAAATTCCCAATAGGACAATGCCATTCTTTTTTTTTTTTTAGGATTTGTTTATTTTTATTTGGACAGCAGAGTTGATAGAGGGAGAAGGTCTTTCATGTGTTAGTTCATTCCCCAAATGGTCACAATGGTCGGAGTTGAGCTGTTCCCAAACTGGGAGGCAGGTGATTCTTCCAGGCCTCCGACATGAAGGCAGGATCGCAAGGACTTGACCCAGGCTGTAAACAGAGATCTGGATCAGAAATGGAGCAGAGGGGATTTGAATTGATGCCCATGTGGGATGCCAGCACCACAGGGCAGAGTATTAGCCTGATATACCACTACATCAGCTCCTGGACAATGGCAATTCAGAAGAATAGTAAGAATGATTTGGCAAAGACTTACAGATAAAATAAAATCTATCACTTTGTGTGTGTGTGTGTGTGTGTGTATGAAAACAGACACTAGTAATAACATTACTTTATGTTTTGGAATTAGATAGAGCTATCATTGTGGTAAACACATGTCCTGTAATCATTATATATGGCTTTGCTGCTTACTCTTTCTGAACTTCAGGTTTCTCATTGATATGGTCCCTGTCTGTAAAATGGGGGTGAGAACACCTACATTACAAGGCAGTTGTTACAAGAGTTAAAGCATAATAAGTCCTTAAAAAGCATAAAAAGATCCTTAAATGTGCACATGAAAAAAATGTATTGACATATAAAAGAATGCCAATTATACTCACAGGAGACCTCTCACTGGAAATTCTACAGGCCAGAAGAGAATGTAGTGACGTATTCCAGATTCCAAAAGAAAATTGTTGGCCTAGGGTAACGTATCCAGCAAAGCTTTCTTTTGTTTTTGAAAATGAAATAAAATTCTTCCACAGTGAAGAAAAGTTAAAAGAATTTACCTCTTTCAAACCTGCCCTACAAAGGACACTTAAAGATGTTCTCTTGGCAGAGAAGAGGAACAGCACCCACCAAAACCAAAGGCAAATGTGAAGAACATCCCAGTGAAATGGAAACAGAAGACTAAATCAATGAACAACCAATAAGACTGAATACATTGTTTTGTTTTTCACCCACTGGTGAGGATGGGAAGTAGATCATTTTCTTGTTTTTTTTTTCTCATTCTAAGCATAACAATCATTTTGCAAAAATGCAAGGGATAGACATTAAATGATGGAATATGAGTAGTGCTATGAATAATCTAGAATATCAGATAATTGGGGTGAATGTATTCCTGGTGTGGGAAGTTTACATGTGGCTTTTCAAGAGATGAGGTTTGCATGATTCATGGTTAGCCAATATTTACAATTATATTACATTACATAGGAACGCACAGATTGAGCTAAATAAAGCCCACCCAAGACCTTACTCAACAGTTCAGGAGCAACTGGCTTGGGACTAACAATCCATATAAAAACTAAATAGAAATCAACAACACCAGTACCTTTGTATTCATTGTTAAAAGAAGTAGGAATCGGGGAGAGAATCTGGGATGACAAATATGTAATAACCTACTGAAAACAGGATGTCTTTAGCGCTAAGGCATCTTCTTTTGTCATACCCAAATACTTTGGCTATCTTTACTGGAAAGTTAAGAATATCCTGAAATGTTGGTGTATTTTTTTCCTCTGAAACGCCTGCTATCTGGGAAAAAAAACTTGCAATCTAGAATCAAGCAAAAATTATTTGAGTTAGCTCAGGAATACATTGACCAAATGGGGAATAAAGAACTTAAAACAACTTTTATAAAGCTTCTTACCAAAAATGAGAAACACATACAGGAGTTCAAGGAATTTAAGGAATATGTTACACAAGAAATAGCAGCAATAAATCAAATGAAAGCTAATATGTTAGAAACCAATAAAATGATGCAGTAAAATAAAAACTAAGTGGAATGCCTCAATAATTGAATGAGTGAGGCAGAAGAAAGAATCTCAGAATTGGAGGATATTTCTTGTCACAATAAGGAAATGATAAAGAAGCTGGAAGAGGAACCAAGTTAAGTGAAAAAAAAAAGTATTCAAAAATGAAAGGACACTACTGCAAGTCTCAATATGAGTTATGGGAGTTCCAGAAGTTGCAGAAAGAGAAGCTAGGTTTAATGATGTATGCAATGAAATAATAAAGGAAAACTTCCCTAATATGAAGAAAAGTTTGGAAACAATCTACAAGAGGAGCATAGAACTTCAAATAGTATTGACACATGATGATCGAGCTCCCTTCAGTTGAATATAAGAAAAAGATCCTTAAATATGCATGTGAAAACCTCAACTAACATATAGGGGATAATCAGCTATGTAAAAATCATAAAAAATAAAATAAAACAAAACAAAACATGTAGAGGAGTCCCAATCAGACTCACGTGGCTCAGAGGAAACTCTACAGGTCAGAAGAAAATGGAGTGACATATTCCAGATTTTAAAGGGAAAAAATTGTCATCTCAGCATAACTTACCAAGCAAAGTTTTCCTTTGTTTTTGAAAATGAAATAAAATTCTCCCAAAGTAAAGTTCAAAGAATGTTCCTGTTCCAGACCTAATGCTTAAAGATGTTATCTTGATAGAGAAAAGGAACAGCATCCACCAAAACCAAAGGCAAATGCAAAGAACATCTCGGTAAAATGACAACAGAAGACTAAATCAATGAACACCCCATTGCTAAAATGGCAGGACCAAATTATCATCTATCCATATTAACCCTGAATGTAAATGTATTAACTCATCAAACATCATAGATTAGCAGACTGTATCAATAACAAGTCCATCTATTTGTTGCCTACAAAAGACACTTCTTACCAACAAAGGTAAATGGAAACTGAAAATGAAAGGATGGAAAAGATATTCCAGGCTAATGGAAAAGAAAAATGAGCTGGCATAGCCATTCTTATATCAGATAATATAGAGTTTGACATAAAAAATATGAAGGACACCACATAATGATCAAAAGACCCATCCAGCAAGAGATCACCATAATGAATGAATACACACCAAAAACCAGAGCACCTAGTACATGAAACAAGTATTAATGGATTTAAGGAGAGAAACAGACTCCAATCCAACAATAGTGAGGGACCTTAATACTCCATTAACATCAATGGACAGATAAATGGGACAGAAACTCAGCAAGGATACAACAAAATTTATCCAGACACTAGAGTAAATGGACTTAATTGATATCCACAGAACATGTCATCCTACAGACAGGGAATACACTTTTTATTCCACCAGTACATGGAACTTTCTCCAGGACTGACCATTTTATAGGCCACCAAAAAGCCTCAGCAAATTTTAAACAAATCAAAATTATACCATGAATCTGCTCAGATCATCATGGAGTGAAACTAGAGACCAAAACAACAAAACACCCCAGAAGACCTGCTGAGACCTGGAGACTATAGAATACGCTACTAAATGAGTAACGGGTTAGAAGGAAATTACAAGGGAAATTGAAAAATTTCCTGAAAAAAACACCCGTATCAACACAACATACCAAAACGTATAAGACACGATCAAGGCAGTGTTAAGAGGAAAGTTCATCTTGATCAATGTTTTTCCCAAGAATTTAGAAAAGCACCAAGGAGCTAGAAAAACAAGAGTAAAGCAATCTCAGGACTGGCAGGAAAAATAGAAATAACCAAAATAAGGAAGGAAATAAACCAAATGGACACCAAAAGAACAATACAGAATATCAATAAATCAAACATCTGGTTCTTTGAGAAAATCAACAGAATAGATGCCACACTAGCCCAAGTAATAAAAAATAGTAGGGCACATATATGAATCAATAGTATCAGAGGCGAAAAAGGAAACACAACATATACTTTGGACATACACAGATTCATTAGAAACCATGGCAAGCAACTAAATGCCAACAAATCAGAAGACATAAAGAAATAGATTTTTGGACACATGCCATTTACTAAAATTGAATAATGAGGGAATTAATCATATAAATTAATAAACCTATAACAAGGGTTGAGATTGAATCAATAATTAAATCTCTATCAATCAAGAAAAGCCCTGGTTCAGATGGCTTCATTGCTGAATTATACCAAATGTTTTAAGAACTTACCCACTCCTCCCCAAGCTATTCTAAACAATAAAGAAAGGAAGGCAATCCTAAACTCTTAATATGAGATAGCTAGGTTATGCATCAGATCAATTTTCAGTTCTGTTAGCATTCTCCACTTCCATAGTGGTTATACTCTTAGTGAAGGAGGGTGCCTTTCTCCCTCACATCAACACATACAGATGCTGCTAGTCGAGTTCTGGATATAGGCCCATCTCACAGGAGTTACCTGGAATTGCCATGTAGGTTTTAGTTGTATTTCCTTGACAGCCAAGGAGCCTGAGCATTTTTTCATCTGTCTGTTAGCCATTTGAATTGGTTCTTTTGAAAAATGTCTGCTCATTCCTTCACCCATTTCTGCACAGGACTGTTGGTTTTGCTGTTGGTGAGTCTCTGAAGCTCTATGTAAATTCTGGATATTAGTCACAAATTGTGTGGTGTGCAATGATTTTCTCCTATTCTGTTGATTGCTTCTTCATTTTGCTGATTGTCTCCTTTGTTGTACAGAGGCTTCTCAGCTTGATGTAGTCCCATTTATTTATTTTGCTTTGACTACTTACACTTCAGGTGGCTTTCCTAAGAAATCTTTCCCAATGCCTATATTTTGGAGAGCACTTCCTGTGTTTCCCTCTAATAGTTTGATGGGTTCAGGGTGCAAATTTAGGTCCTTGATCCATGTAGAGCTTATTTTTGTATAAGGTGACAGGTGGGGGATCTTGCTTCTTACCTTTGCAGGCTGCTACCTAATTGTCCCAACAACATTTCTTGAAGAAACAAAGCTTTACCCCTGGATTATTTTTCACTTCTCTTGTTGAAGATTAGTTGGCCATACATGTGTGGGCTCCCTTCTGGGGCTTCTATTCTGTTCCATTGATCTTATTCTCTGTCTCTGTACCAGTATCAGACTGTTTTGATAAGAACTGCTCTGTAGTGTCTCTTGAGGTCTGGAATTGCAATTCCTCCAGCTTGCATTTTATTCTTCAGGATAGCTTTGGCTATTTATGGTCTCTTGTGTTTCCAGATGAACTTTTCTATCATCCTTTTTATTTCTGGGATGAATGTTGTAGGGATTTTGATTGGGTTCGTGTTGAATCTGTATATTACTTTCCGTAATCTGGACATTTTAAAGATAATGATCCTGCTTATCTAAGAACATGGTAAGCTTCTCCATCTTTTTATGACTTCCAGTTCTTTTTTCAATGTTTTGCAATTTTCTTTTTTTTTTAATCTATTTTATTGTGTTGTTGTTGACAATCTTTACATAGTTAATTACAGTTAAAGAAAGAAAAAAAAAAGGTTCAGGGGGATAGGGAAGTGGGTAATATTATTATGTCCATATTGTTTCCATCATGTATCTGAGGTAAAGGGGGATATTGAGGGAGAAGCCCCACCCGGTTTCCCGCCCACCCCGAGTCCCGGATGTGGGGCATGCTCTGAGATATGTGCTCAAGTGGTGTTAATAGTTCTCCGGTTATGAATCGCTGCCAGTTTCGCTCGATGAGGTCGTCCACTGATTGATATGGTCCTTCATAAAGTCTCCGTTTGCCCCATATTTCGCTGCCAACATATAGCTGAGATGAATGATTGATCTGCTCTGTCTTCTGTCTTTTCTTGATTAGAGTTCTGAGTCCAGCAGTTCGATTGGGGAGATCTCCAAAGAAACTTTGAGGTATTCCCAGACCAGTTTCTTGTATGTTCTAGCAAGCACAGGGCCCGGCACAGTCCATCACCCCGATCAGCTGGTGGTTGCAATTGCTGGGTTGGTTCTGTTTTCGGTCCCGAGTTGCACTGGAACCAATGGGTGTTGCAGTCCAGTCTGGTTCTGCCCAGCACGTACTTGGCCCTCACACAAACCAGTGGGAGCTGCAGCCTAGTCAGAGCGACCCACAATAACCCCCACCAGGCCCGCCCCCTACCCTGGTTTGCCAGTATATGTAGCAGAAGACCAGTCTGTCCCCCATCCCATTTGGCTCTGGCACTTGTCAATGGGTATTAAAGCTTAGTTCTATCTAACCAACTCAACCATCCAGCCCTCACGGGTGTTGTTGAGTGCCTCTCTATCTAGCCATCCCAGCCCCCATCCTAGTTTTCATGCCGTCCCACGGGAATAGTGACCCAAGAAGGGGGAACCCACTTTTTCCCTCCCAGGTCTCTCTGTCCCGGTTTATGCACTCTTTAGGTGGTTCTGTGATTTGACTTGGCAGAATCAGTCCCCAGTGCCAGCTTCTGCAGCCAAGCCCAAACATCCCTCACCCACTCTAATTTATGCTTGCACCTGCAGGAATAATCAGCCCAGCCTGGCTTTTCCCTGATCTAGTCCACATGCAGCGCACAGGTGTTGCAGCATTGCATAATCTGGTCTGTCCTCATCCCAGCCCACGCTGTCCAGTGGGAGTAGCTGTCCGGCGAGGGAACTAGCCCCTTAATCCCCTGCCAGTTCTGCCCCTCCCTTCCTTCCTGGATCTCACGTGTGCTGGTTGGGTGCTGCATTCATATCCAGTATAGGCAACCACGCCCTGGCATTCCATAATGTGTACTGGTTTTGTCGCGACCAAACCCCGCTCATCCCACACTCTGATCTTGTGATCGGATTTGCCAGTGGGTGACATGAACTGATTCAGCCTGGTCTGCTCCTGACCCATGCTGAATGTGTGCCAATGGGAAACTTTCCATGGCCTATTCTGGACTGTTTCCTATCATGCTTCTTGTGCTTACCTGCAGGGACTGTGTCCTGCCAGAGGAGTTGCCCAGGCTCCTCCATCAGAACCCCTCCCAATGCCAGATTTTGCGCATGCCAGGGGGTCCTTGAGCCAACCCAACTCAGTTCACCTCCTGTCCTAGCAGGAACAGTGGATTTTCCTGGCTGGCTTTCACCCCATTCTGGTTCTTGTTGTTGGATGTTTCAGCCCGGCCATGGCTTGTCCATACCCACATACAGCTCACGCATGGCTCAGTAGGGGGTTGAGACCCAGCCTAGTCAGTCCCACATCTACCCTCTGGTTCTCCATGACACCAGATGGTGTTGGGGTCTGAACTGGCCTGGTGCATCCAATCCCAGCCCACACTAGTGCCTCGGGTGACTGCAACTGTTTTCTAGATAGAACGCAGCTCCAATTCTAGCACATATGCTCCTTGGTGGGAACCTCAACCTAGTTAGGGTGTCCCGTTACCTCCCCGATTGGGCTTGTTCCTAGCTGTAAATCATGCACCTGCCCGTGGTTGCTCTGAGGACCAGTGGGTGCAAGAGCCTAGCTCGGTATGACCTGTGTTCCATACTGGTTTCTAGTTTTGCTTGTAGACAAAGGTTTGCTCAGTCCTGCCCAGTACATTACGTTCCATTACCAATTTACACATTTTGGAGCTACTATGCCCTGCTTGTCCGACCCCCAGATCTGGACGACATGTTCACCAGCGAGAGCTATGACTCGCCAGGATAGCTTCCCAAGTACCTCCACTTGATCCACTCCCAAACCCAGTTTATATACATGCCATTGGTTTTTAGGCCAGTGCCCGGTGTACTCTGGCCTCCCATTTGGCCTTGTATGAGCTGGTGAATGTTGCAGCCCGGCCCACCCCACAGCCTATTGAGGATGCACATTTGGGTGCTGCTGCCTTGCCCAGTCCAGTCTATGGCGGATCCCTTTACCTGTGATTGATGGCAGGCTCCTTGGTCACACCTAGCTTAGTCCATAACCACCTAAACTTTAGGTTTACCAGTGGGGCTAAACTTTCTACAGTGTGTGGCCCACACATCCTGCACAGAGTCCACCCCAGGATAAGGTTCTAGAGTGCTAGTTAAATTATGGACCTGCCTAATGTGACCAGTCTCCTGAACCAACATCATGTCAGGCAAAAAAATATCCTGCTAGACAAGCCGGGGCTTATCTTTTGCATTATAGGTGTTCAAAGCTCAGCATTATTGAGTGATTAGAAGTTCTCCAAAAAAAGAGTTACTGGCATTGGGAATCTTTAGGATTGACTCAGAACCCAGAAACAGTGGGGTCACCCTAGAGCTATCTAAACAGCGATTCGGACATCCAACACCCCAGAGCTCCCCGGCCGGGCGGCCAGCAGGCACAGCCTGGCACCACATGGAGCACTGGCCGCCCTGGGTGAGGCCGAGGACTCGTTCACTGCCTTGCGGCAGTGTCTTTGGCGTGAGCCCCCAGCATCGGGTCCGACCCGGCAGGGGCACCCCCCACAGCCGCCACACTGTGAGGAGCAGCAGTTGCCCCCAAACCCAAGCCCGAACCCCTCCCAAACTCACCTAGCTGTTTTAAAAGGAATTGCTTTCTTTTCAATGAGATGGGAAGGCATTCATAATACTTTGCATTAATGTAGATGTTTGGTTAATCTGAAGTTTAAAAACCACATATGAGGCCTGGTGCAGTAGCCTAGTAACTAAAGTCCTCGCCTTGCATGTGCCAGGGTCCCATTTGGGCACCAGTTCTAATACTGGCAGCCCCACTTCATAGCCAGCGTGCTACTTGCGGCCTGGAAAAGCAGTCGAGGATGGCCCAAAATCTCTGGTTCATTTACTTGCGTGGGAGGCCTGGATGAAGCTCTAGGTTCCTGGCTTTAGACTGGCTCAACACCAGTCATTGTGGCCACTTAGGGAGTAAATCAACGGATGGAAGATCTTTTTCTCTGTCTCTTCTCCCCTCTGTGTATCTACCTTTCAATAAAAATAAATAAATGTTTCAAAATCACACATCATTGTAAGTGATGGTTTAGGTGGCTGTCCTAGAGAAAAATATACAGGAGAACGTAACAATCAGATCTGTGATGGAGTTGTAGAAACAAGGAGTGGTGCGTAGAGGCAAGGTGTAATTAAATACAAATGTAGTATCTATAGGACCAGAGCATGAGCTCAACGCAACAGTCAGGAGGAAATAGAAATCATGAAATAATTGCAGTTTTCTTTTCACTGTGATTAAATAGTGACAATTAAAAGAACAGAACGAAGAACTGGGTTTGAGGCTGATAATGATGAGAGTTTTGAAACTGTTGCGTTAGACTTTCAAATAAGATAAATCCAATGTATAATTGTGTTTGAAAAGCAGAACAAGTAATTCAACTTCAATAGTATTTATTTAGTTAATTTATTTGAAAGGGAATGAGAGAGAGAGAGAGACAGAGAGAAAGAGAGAGAGAGGTGCGCAGGTAGAGCTCCCATTCTCTGGTCCACTCCTCAAATGCATGCAATAACTGAGCTGACCCAGGTTAAACCCACGAGTCTGGAATTCAATATGACTCTTTCATGTGGGACACAGGGACCCAAGTACTTGAATCATCACCTCTGCCTGCCAGGGTGTAAATTAACAAGAAGCTGATTGAGGGAACAGAGCAGCGCTTGAACTCAGGCGCTCTGATATGGGTGCAGGTATTCCAATCAGGATCTTAACCACTCTCCAATACCTGCCATATGAGGACATATTTACTTCTTTTGATTTAAAAAAATATTTATCTCTCTATTTATCTATTTCCGGGGCAGAGTTAAAGAGAGAGAGTGAGACATTCTCCATATCCTGGTTCACTTCCCAACTGGCTAGAATGAGACCAGTCTGAAGGCAGGAGATTCTTCTGGCTTTCCCTTGGGGGTTCTGAGGCCCTTGTACTTCGGCTATTCTCCATCACTTTCCCAGTCGCACTAGCACAGAGCTGGATTGGAAATGGAGCCACTGGGATTTGAGCTGCACACATATGAATTGCTGGTACTATGCAACACGTCTTATTCACTAGGCTTCAGTGCCGGCCCCGGAAGACATAATTAGGTAAGAGATATCAAAGATCAAAATCGTGAAATAATAAAAATTCTGATCAGTCATAATTGATTGTATACTAATATGTAACTTTTAAGCAAAACGGATTAAAACATTTTAAATAAAGAATTACTTAATTTTTTTTGGAAAGTCAAATTTACAAAGAGGAGACCGAGAGGAAAGATCTTCTTTCTGCTGGTTCATTTTCCAAGTGGCCTGAATGGCCAGGTCTGAGCTGATTTGAAGCTAGGAGCCAGGAGCTTCTTTTAGGTCTCCCATGCGGGTACAGAGTCACAAGGCTTTGGACCACCGTCCTCCTCTGCTTTTCCAGGCCACAAGCAGGGAGCTGGATGGGAAGTGGGGCAGCTGGGATTAGAACTGGCACCCATATGGGATCCTGGTGGATGCAAGGTGAAGACTTTAACCACTGTGCTGTGCCAGATCCAGATAAAGACAAATTTATCTACAAGGAGCTGGTGATGTCTCCTAACTGACAGAAAATTTAAGATGGGACCTCATGGGGGATTTTGAAAGCATGTTGTATAAGAAACACAAGGTCCTTAATCTGTGTGACAATTATGTCTGAAAATAATGAAGTAGTTTTTCAAGATCAACTCAATCTTGAAAATTATATTTGAAAAGGAACAAAAGAAACAAACAAAAACACCAATAGATGCAGCTCCACCTTGGGGTTCAACATTTTGCAAATAAGCACATTCTGAATCTCTGTTCCAGCTTTTCCCCTTGACTTAGCTCTCATGCACAGCATGCTTTGCGAGTATGATACAGAGCCTGCAGTATTTAACTAAACATGAGTAGAAGAGCGCCATGTTCTGTTTTACTTCATGTGTATTTGCATAAAGGATTCTCTTATGCATGGATGACTACATTTCCAATCGCTTCACAGAGCAGACAACTATTTTGAAATGGCAGGTACACATCTTAAATAAGCACAACTCCTCAAAAGCATGATTGATCTTGAAAACAGTGAATCTAGTTATTAAAAAAAATAAAATGAGGTTGGGTTCCTAACTTACAAAGAT
This sequence comes from Ochotona princeps, assembly GCF_030435755.1. Classification (NCBI taxonomy): domain Eukaryota; kingdom Metazoa; phylum Chordata; class Mammalia; order Lagomorpha; family Ochotonidae; genus Ochotona; species Ochotona princeps. Next base: position 61,312,655 of record NC_080840.1, read on the forward strand.
TTTACAGAGAAATACCAAAAAAATTATTTGAAGCCTGTGACTTTATGTTTACTCACTAAATAAGTCTTATGGTTGGAAGATCTACAACTGCAGGCAAGTGTGGGATGAAATTGGTTGTTGCAAAAGAAATATCCTCTCTAAAATAGACATTTGGTAGGAAAAAAAATTAAAAGAAGATTCCCTCAAACGCTTGATTTTTAACCTTTGCTGTGGTTGACTGTGATTTTACTATCACTACTAGATGGATTTTTATCTAAAAATCCTACTTAACTTGGTGAAAATTCTATTATAAAGAATTGTGGTTGAAATCCTCATTGGTATTTTGCTAAATTATGTACCTGCATATCCTGGATTTTCCAGCTCAGACATCTCAGTAGTAGATGTTGTTTTGTGTTTCTGAATTTAGTTGCCTTGAACTGGCAAAATTCACATTTAGAGCATACTTTTAATTTCACAGTGGTGGCATTCAGTGTAACCTAATTCTGTAAATGAATGTGCTGGTACACAGTATCCATATTAACAGAAATAAAAACCTAAGTAAGAAAAATAAACACCAAATACTTTGTTTCCATTTCATGTTAAATTGGCAACTAATTGAAGAAAAATAATTTTCCTCAAAAAATTGCAACTTGATTGAGATCAAGATTTTTCGCATAGTTCAGCAGTGCAGAATGCTCAGAGAATTGAAAAAGTAAAACAATCTACCCAGCAGGACAAAACGGAACCTGATTCAGCAGGTTATTTACATGGTTAACATTGTTGCTTTTGTCTTCTCCGAGGCTAAATAGAAAAGATAAAAATCTTGTTTCCTGGTTCAAAAGGTTGCTGAGCATCTTGGACTGCACTCTACTTTCCAACTCATAGCCCTCACTAGAGATTAGAAACAGGTTCTAACAGAGCAGAGGGTCTAAGACTTAATGTCTTCACTGAAGTGGAACCGTAGGGATAGCAATCATGTGTGTATGCAAATACTGACTTCTAATAACAACTCCATCAGAATTGTAAGAGATAGAATAAATACCAGGAGATCAGTGGTATAACAAATCAACAACAAGATTTAGATGTCTTAATATTTGTGCTTTTTAAAATAATTTTTTTTTGCTCATTTGTTCTAGTTTGTTGTCCAAATGGCTGAGGAGTAGGGCCTCAGACCACATCTCACATGTGGATGGTAGATAGCCAGCCACTTCAGCTACCACCTGCTCCCTCCCAGGATGCACATGAGCAGGAAACTAGAAGTGGGAATGAAGCTGGTATACTAGCCTAGGCACTCTACTACAGGATGGAAGTGCTGCAAGTGACTTCTTAGCTGCTGTGCTAAAGGTGTTCCCTTAATGTGCAATCATTTAAAAGATTTATCAGAAGTCAACATATTTATAGAAAGACTACCATGTGATAGGATCTTAAGATAACAATATTAGAGGCTAGCATTGTGGTGCACCTGGTTAAGCAGCTTCTTCAGACGGATCCCCTACATCCCAGATGGGGAATGCCGATTTCCAGCCCTGGCTCCCCCTATTCTCATTCACTTTCTTGTGCCTGGGAAGGTGACAGGTAATGGAGCAGATACATGGATTCCCACTACCTATTTGGGTGACCCGGATGGAGCTCCTGTAGCCTGGCTTCAGCCTATCCCAGCCCTGAGTATAGGGCGCATTTGGAAATTAAACCAGTCAAAGATTATTTTCTCTCTCTCTCAACTTCTCTCTCTGGTTTCTCCCACTCCTTCTCTGTGTGTCCCCCTCTCTTTCATGCTGCCTTTCAAATAAAATTGGAAATGCATCATAAAAATATGAAAGCAGTAGTAACAGCAGCTTTAATAACAAAGCTGTTTCTTTTTTCATCAACTACTGCTGACTTAACAACTTACTACAATAATATTTCAATTCAAATAGTCTTTATAAGTGACTAGAAACCTACATCTTTATAATATGCCCACTATTGCTAAATTTAGGATACAAATATTGGTACATAGTTAAAACTAGTATATGCAGGGCCCGGCAGCGTGGCCTAGAGACTAAAGTCCTTGCCTTGAATGCCCCGGGATCCCATATGGGCGCCGGTTCTAATCTCGGCTGCTCCGCTTCCCATCCAGCTCCCTGCTTGTGGCCTGGGAAAGCAGTTGAGGACGGCCCAATGCATTGGGACACTGCACCCGCATGGGAGACCTGGAAGAGGTTCCTAGTTCCCGGCTTCGGATCGGTGCGCACCGGCACGTTGCGGCTCACTTGGGGAGTGAATCATTGGACGGAAGATCTTCCTCTCTGTCTCTCCTCCTCTATGTATATACGGCTTTCCGATAAAAATGAATAAATCTTTTAAAAAAACTACTATATGCAGATATGCAGAATAAAAATCAAAATACTTTGCTCTACCTTAGGTGGAAACCTTCATAGTTTATTGCCATGAGGTATGAGTATGGTCCAAAACCAGGTTCCACATTCTACAGAAGTTTTTATTTTTCTAAGTTGTATAATTCTCACCTGAAGACGCAGCATTGATCGTCATTTAAGATGGTACTTTGTCATTTATTTCTAAAGGTTTATTTTTTATTTTCATTACAAAGTCAGATATACAGAGAAGAGGAGAGACAGAGAGGAAGATCTTCCATCCAATGATTCATCCCCCAAGCAGCCGCAATGGCTGGAGCTGCACTGATCCAAAGCCAGGAGCCAGGAGCTTCTTCCAGGTCTCCCACGAAGGTGCAGGGTCCCAAGGCTTTGGGCTGTCCTCGACTGCTTTCCCAGGCCACAAGTAGGGAGCTGGATGGGAAGTGGGGCAGCCGGGATTAGAACCGGCTCCCATATAGGATCCTGGTGCGTTCAAGGTGAGGACTTTAACCACTATGCTATCGTGCTAGGTCCGGTATTTTGTCTTTTAGCTGCTTTTAAGATGGTATTTTAAATAATCAACCTGTTAGTAAATAATCAGTACTCTGGCCAGGCTCTGCTTCTTGGGACCCAGAGCAGCACTCGCTGTGCCTATGTCCAACAGGGGTCTTCCTCAGGAACGTTCTCATCCTTTGCTGGCTGTTCTTTGTCACAGGCCATGTGTGAACTTGGCTGTGTCAGAAGATGCCCAGGTATTTGGTCAAACACTATCTTAGGTATTCCTATGAGGGTAACATGGATAAAATTAACATTTAATTCCATGGATTTTCAATAAAGTAGATTGTTTTTCAAAACCTGAATAGTCCCTAGTCAGTGAGCAGAAGGCCTAAATGGGACAAAAAGAACACGCTTCCCCTAACAATGGGAACCTCCAGCATTCTAGCTTTTGGATGGGCAAAGTCGTGTTGTCTTTTCTAAAACTCCACCTTGTTTCCCACCCTGAGGATCTCATGAGACAATTCTTCAAGAAAAAAAAATAACTTTGGACACATACACACGTACACACATTCTACTGGATACCCTGACCTTGTCTTTAGAATCTGTACCTTGGTCTCGTGGTATAAACCTTTCCTCTTTACTTCTAGCGTCAGTCAAAACTACTGAAATGACTCAACATACATTTCTTTAAGATTTACAAAGCAAATTCCCCTGAGATATACATCAGTGAATCCTAAAAGTTCCCTCAGGCTTATGATGTCATAATTTACATAAATTATTGTCCACCTTTTTAAATGCTTTCCTGTGATAGATTCTGAAAAGCACAAATCTTAGGTCAAATTCTGTAAATTGCTTAAGGCTCTTAATTCATATTGGTAAACTACTTTCCTTAAGGATATCATTATTGGTTTTATATCAACAATGAATATTAATATTCATACTTTGCACTATTATCGTAGTTAGCATTTCTTTGCTGACCAAATTGAGTAATTTTTATAAATTCATTGGTAATTTTTGTTTACTTCTCTTGGAATTACCTTTTTATATTATCTTAACCATTTTGGGAAGCAAGATAAGGATTTTTTTTATAAATTTGTTTATTTTTATTGTGAAGTCAGATATTCAAAGAGGAGGAGAGACAGAGAGGAAGATCTTCCATCCAATGATTCACTCCCCAAGCAGCCACAGTGGCCAGAGCTGCGCTGATCTGAAGCCAGGAGCCAGGAACTTCCTCCAGGTCTCCCATGAGGATGCAGTGTCCCAAGGCTTTGGGCCATCCTCCACTGCTTTCCCAAGCCACAAGCAGGAGGTTGGATGGGAAGCAGGGCTGCCTGGATTAGAACCGGGGCTAATATGGGATCCTGGGGTGTATTAAAGGCGAGGACTTCAGCTGCTAGGCCACCACACTGAGTCCAAGATAAGGATTATTGATATGGCCTTTTGTCTTACATGTAATTTGCAACTACTTTTCTCATATCATAGCTTGACTTTAAATTTTTTTCTTTAAAATCTAGAATTCTGTACTTGATATGGAAAGTTTCGAAAACACAAGAAATCAAATACAGGGGAAAATAGCTAGCTAAATCTCCTAGGGATGACTATCACCACATTTTGTTAAAATTCCCTTCCACTTTGCTTGAAGATTTAGCACACACACTATTATTTTGTTTAGGAAAATAAAGTTATACTGCAGCATATTTTGCGTAAGTTAACTTGTTCTCTTTTTACTGGTTGGTAAGCAATAAAATCCTACTATGTTGTTAAATATTCTTTTACAGCATGATTTTTAAAAACTATATCTTATTGGGATTGTTGCTAATGTTCACCATTATAGAGATAATCGTACTGATAAAATAAATCTCTCCATGTATGAATGGTATTAAATTATAGTGTTACTGTTTAGAACATGTGCTTATTTGAAAAGCAACACGAGAGATGTCATCTGTTGGTTCACTCTGCAGATGCCCACCACAGCTAGAGCTGGCTGAAGCCAGGAGCCAGTAACTACATCTGAGTCTCTCACGTGTGCTTAAAAGACTCAACTGCTTGAGTCATTTGCTGCTGCTCCCAGGTTACAATTAAGCAACAAGCTGGCTCAAAAAGTGGCCCAGGAACTCTAATATGGAATCTGAGTGTCCCAAATGAAGGGTTCATCTGCTGTGCCCCAATGCTCGCCCCTGAACTACAGCTTCTTATGAAAAAGCAGACATATATCAAAGCTTCTGATACATATGAGTAATTTGCTCTCTAAAAACATACCTTACAATAACATAAGAAGGTATTCATTTCTCTATATCCCTTAAAGATCTTATTTTTAAGAACAGAGTCACCGGGCCCCATGCAGAAATCTAGTGGCTAAAGTCCTCGCCTTACATGTGCCAGGATCCCATATGGCTGCTGTTTCTAATCCCGGCAGCCCCACTTCCCATCCAGCTCCCTGCTTGTGGCCTGGGAAAGCAGTCGAGGACAGTCCAAAGCCTTGAGACCCTACACCTGCGTGGGAGACCCGGAAGAGGCTTCTGGCTCCTGGCTTCAGAATGGCTCAGTACCGGCCATTGTAGCCACTTGGGGAGTGAATCATCAGATGGAAGATCTTCCTCTCTGTCTCTACTCTCTGTATATCTGACTTTCTAATACAAACAAATAAATCTCAAGCAAAAAAAAAGAGAACAGAATCACCAATGTGAATATTAAAATGATCCTTGCTAATGCTCTTTCTCTTGACAATCCTTCTATTCAGTCAATAAATAATTATGGAATAGTACCACCACAACCAGGCATGATATGGAATTCTGAGAAATATTAATAACTTGCCCTTTTAAAATCATTAGCTGCATTTTTTGGCAAAAATAAACTCATTTTTACAGATCTTTCTATTAAGTACCCATGTATCTCAAGAATATAGCATGCCCTTTCCATTTTCTCCACTATGCCCTGATTACTTCAAGCCATTCTAGCCACTTTCTCTGCTATCACAAGTCCTTTCATCAGTAGTACATGTGAGCAATGTTTTTTTAAATTATTTTTAATTTTCATTTTCCTGATATTTTCTGGTTTCTGTTGAGATCATTGAAAGGTGGGAAGCATGGACAGGCCACCTCAACAACAACCCTCTGTGAGAAAATGTGAACAGAAATTGAGGGGTAGTTTGCTATCTAAAAAGAGTGGTATCTGTGTTGGAAATTGACCTCAGTTCTTATACTGGCTGCACAAGCTTAGGCAAATTAATTAGTGTCCTTTTATACGAAGTGCAGCTTTAAACATACCCCACATAACGAGAAGTACTAATGGGACCAGCCACTGGGTAGAGCTAAGAATGTTTAACTGGTTTTGTCCAAATTTGTCTGCTGCTCAGTCTTTGCCCTTGGAGCAGATGCTTCTCCAGTTTTATAACGTTTGTCTTTGGAAGCTTGCTTACCCTTCTCTGCAGGCTGTGGAAAAGGTAGATTGCCACGTGGGGTTACCATGGGTGCTTACCTCTCCAAAGTATGCCTTATGCTATGAGCCTGTGTGCACCCTGTCCCTGCACAAAGCCCTGCTCTGACTGGATACTGATTTCCACGGTGATAACTGGTTCTCAGGAGAAGTGAGAGTTCCTTAGGAACAGAAGACATGCTTGTGTTTTTACTTGTCTCCCTTGGCATAACGTTTGGCACACTGCAGGTCTTCAATGATTTTCCTGTTGCATAACTACTCATCTGAACGTGGATGATAGGAGTTCGTGTGTTAAAGCTTAAAAATGCTTCTTTTCTCATTTCAATATGCTTTTTAAATCCCTTCACTTGAAGATATCCTACGTACCTGAAGATTGAGCTCAAATGTCAGACAGATTGTCTGGTGGCCTCTAATCCCTTATCTTTGGATTTGTAATGCTCAGTGTACTGAAGAAAGCGTTCAATAATTCTTTGTCCAAATCAAATGGGGAGGGACAGTAGGCTTAATCATGTATCTGATCATACATTTCAGTTAGTATAAATAAGAATCCAGTTTAACATAAACCTAGAGAACAGTAAGTAAAAAGAGGCAATGCATAATAATTGGGGAGAGAGGGGATGAGAAAATAAAAAGATTTTGATTAGTGGTTCCACAGTTTACAGACGTACAATTAGATGCCACCTTTCTCCATTGCCTTGGCTCTCTCTAATCTCTACCTGAAGCCAGCCGGAAACTCACTAATGATGACAGCACATCTCATGTAACTGATTAAATAATAGGTAATGCTCTGCCTTTACAGACACCACTGTCCGTTGCTGATGGAATTCCAGGCATCACAGCCGACTCAGGGCAGGTATTTATACCTCTCAGAACACACATGGAGATCTTTGCATAAGCCTTGCTGTGCAAGTCCCTGGACATTCCTTAATGTAACTTTAATTAAAAGAAATATGGGTTTGCTTTTTTCCTTTTGTTGTATGCTTCTTCAGTTTGAAATGAAACCGTGTACCCCATAAAGGTATACAAATATTATAACTAACTGAAAATTTTAAACAAAAGAAAATGGGAAATATGTGAGTAAAGAGAAATTTAGTAGGATGCAGAGGGACAAATCATGTCAAGATTCAAAATCTAACAACCGGTGACTGAAAATCAGACCGCATAACTGCACATCAGTAACTGTATCGTGTTTTTGGTTCAACCCCTCAACCCAAGGACTGAATTATTTTTCAAAAGACTAGATTTTAATTTCCTTAGACTCTTAGGAGATTTTAAAATATTTCTTATTAGTATTTCTGAGATTATTAGTATTTCATTTTCTCTCCTCATATACTCTCACCTTATCTCTGTGACTCATTAAGACTCGCATCTTATCTCAGTGTTTTATACATGGATACCCATCTCCATCTCTCAATTTTGACACGCTATGCAAAATGAACCTGGAGGAGAAGTGATTTATTTACCCACGGGCAACTTTGGGGACTTCAACTCTGTACTGACAGATGGGCATTTCCTTAGTTTCTCCCAGTTCCTTGCCTGCTCACCTCACTCTGGACTGGAAAGAATGAAAATAAACATTGCTGAAGAAATGGATTTAGATTTGGGCAATTTTGTTTCTCTTAGCATTTCTGCTGTGATCCGGTAAAAAAGAAAAAGAAACGTATTTTTATTGTTTTTGGGTATCATAGAATCAGTCTTGAATTTTCTACCTATTATCCATCCATGTGCAAATCAATTTGTGCAGGAAAGAAAAGAAGACTTTTTAATATATTTTTAAAAATAAAACTGATGAGACAGCAAATGATATTCAGTCTAATTAAAGGGACTAAGCACAGATCTTTCAACAAAAAGTCTCTACACTCCTTGCGTTGGGATTGTGTGATATGGTTCTACAACTCGGGGAGATTGGAAATTACAGAACATCTGCAATGAAATTGGTTTTCTGTGGAAAAGTGATGAATCACTTACTGCCAATGACTAGAAGGAAAAGCACTTGTTTATGCCCTTATGTAATGAATTTTTATGAGGTGAAGTTTGCTGTTTATAAAAAAAATACACTTTAAGCTGCAGTAGATGTAAAAGAATAGAATTCAGAATTCAGAGCAATGCATTACTGCAAAGACTGTCACGAGCAGAATATTATCTGCTTATAAAACACCCAAACATGGGCTATTACTTCTATAATGGAATTAAAAAAAAATCATCTACCCAGTTGGATTCTAGAAGAAAAAGTATTTAAAGAGACATAGCTGAAATTGACAGCTCCAAAATTGCATGTATTTTCAAAGAAAAGTTATTAATTCTCTTATTGTGTGCCTGACTCCAACTGCGTTTTTCCTCAAAGCAAGAACGACAGAGGGCATTTTAAATTAAAAACGGCATTCCTAAGATGCACAACAAACTAGGGGTGCAGGCTTCTATATACTATTACAGACATGCCTGTAGAACTCTTCCGAAAATAACCCTGGCAGCTTCTCTGAGGGGCTGGAAGGTAAAACTCCAAACTCTTTTGTCTTCCTCAAAGACTTACAGGGTACTTATACTATCCCAGTCTTGTTTACAGAATCATAAAAGTGAGACTCAGACTCTGCCTTTCTTGAACTCAGTCTAATCTGCTATCTCATGGTCATTTCAATGAAACGGAGTCATTTTCTGTTGGGTCTGAGACCGAGCCTTAAGAAATAGGTCAGGCTGAGGGTAGCGCAGTGGATTTGGGTCAAACCTTGGCCTGTGACGCTAGCATGTCATATGGGTACCATCTTGAGATCTGGTTGCTCCATACTAATGTGCCAGGGAAAGTAGCAGAAGATGGTCTAGGCCAAAGCCAGGAGCCTGACGCTGGCTCTTGAGCCAAGCCTCCCACGTGGGTGGCAGGTTCCCAAGAACTTGAGTCATCTGCTGCTGCTTTCCCACGTGCATTAGTAGGCAGCTGGACCAGGGGTGGAGCAGCTGGGACTTGAACGCATAAACATATAGGATGACTTGGCAGAGGCTTAGCCCAATGTGCTACAGCACCCGACCTGTGTCAAGATTTTTATAAGTACATCTAGAATATTCTGTATTAGATCCTGAATTTTCATTTTTCATTAGGAAATATTCATTTAACAGGCTTAGGCAATTGTTAGTAAATAAATACTGAAGTCAATTGTTTAGTGTAAGCTAGATAATTTATCAATTTTTGAACAATTAAAGATAGAATAGGGGCTGGCCTAGCATAAATTAAACGTTGAGGCACTAGGAAACCCTTTTTCCCTTGTAAAAATGCTATTTAAAAATTAACACTTTGACATACACAAATTCTTTGTCAGTCATATAAGCTGAATTTTTGATATGACTAATTATTGACTATAACTATTACTTTAATATATTTAATACTGAAAAAAGAATTGTTGAAAATTAATACACTGTATAATCCTAAGCATTCTGAAGTAACTAAACTATATTTATAAATGCTGACATTTAAATAAATGTCATACATGCAGTTTTAGAAAAGAAACTGGACATTTTTCCTATTTTTCATCTACACACTTTTAAGTAATTCAAAAGACCACCTGGTTTGGGATCATTTATTTATTATGCAATTTAGGATGCATCAAATGATTCTGATTTTTTCCCACTACTGTGGTTGGCTATTCAGGCACATTTTATTTTAATGCAAAGATGTTTTTTCAGTAACTTAGAAATATGTAACTCTTAACTCTTACACAGTCAAAAGACTTGCTGACCAGCTGTGCAAGTGTTACATCTTTTTAGACTGAGCAGAAACAAAATTAGCTATGAGGTTTTATAGAAATAACTTGTTTGGGTATAATAAACAACCATTTGCATGCTCACTGGAGAAAATTTGTGAAGCACAAAAGATATGCGTAAAAATAAAAGTTGGATGAGGCATTTACAATGGTGATGCACATACGTGCACACATATACATATATCTACATGTACTACCTGTTTTTGACATCATATTGTATGTCACTTAGGATTATGTAATTTTAATATTATGCTGTGATTCCTTATGTAACAAATTTAGAAGTATAAATATATATAATATACATACATGTATAACATGTTTATATATGTAACATGTATATTAACGTTTCTCCCTTTATTAATTTGAAAGGCAAGGGAGATGGGGGCAAGGGTTACTCTTCAAATGCCTGCAGCAGCCTGTGTGTGCCAGGAGCCAGGAACTCCACAACATGAACATGAGCAGCAGGCAAGGTCAGAGTGCAGGATGCTCTCAAACCCAGACACTTACCTATGAGACGTAGGCAATCCTAGAGCTGAGGCCTAACGTGCCACTTCACAGGAATGTTTCTGCAACAGCTTCTTTTTCAAGGCATTTACAAAACACTTTGGTAGTCAACTAAATAGCCACAGTCTGCTGTTTATTCCCCTAGTGTTATTGAAGCTGTCAGTAGGTTATTTTGCTGCCTACAGGAAGGACAATAAGCCACCTATGTAATACCATACTTCTGGTTCTCTTGGTCTTGAGAGTGACCAGTTTTAAACTTCTTTGACTATGACTGTGGCCAGAGTAACAACTCAATTCAGGACTCAATGAAGGACATTTTATAATATGATACTTCATTTCTTTTCCTTCTTACAAAAACATTTTTAAAACATAAGCCATTGCTTGAAAGTAGAGGAAATAAGAAATTTGGGAATGTGAAGGCATATTCTACCATCACTCATTTTTACATTCTTTGAAGAAAAAAGAACTAGAAAAAGCAAAGTATTCCTTGACTTGTGTGTGGAGATGAAGATACACCTGATACCTACTGGTTTTAGCCTCAGAGAACCACGGATCACTCATTCTACAGTCACATGAGTACACAGTTCGGTTACGAAGCATTCTTGGATTCATTCTGTTGCTGAAAATGTCTTTTCAAAACAAAGCAGCATCTCACTCGCTGAGTGACATTAAGAAAAACAATTTTTTTGGTAAAAGTGAATGTTCCTGGGTCCGGCACTATAGCATAGTGGTTAAAGTCCTCGCCTTGCTCGCAACCAGGATCCCATTTGGGCACGGGTTCTAATCCCAGCGACCCCGCTTCCCATCCAGCTCCCTGCTTGAGGCCTGGGAAAGCAGTTGAGGACAGCCCAAAGCTTTGGGACCATGCACCCATGTGGGAGACCCGGAAAGAAGTTCCTGGTTCCTGGCTTCGGATTGGCTCAGCTCCAGCCATTGCGGCCGCTTGGGGGATGAATCATCAGACGGAAGATCTTTCTCTCTGTCCCTCCTCCTCTCTGTATATCTACCTTTCCAATAAAAATAAATAAATTTTAAAAAAGCGAATGTTCCAAATAAATCATGTTCTTGTTTACAAGTGCCAACACAGTTTGAAGGTTTTCTCAAATACTGCACTACTAATTTCCTTGCCTTCTTAACCAAACTGTACAGAATGTAAGGTAGCTTTTATTGATGGTACAAGGAGCTATTTTTTTTTAAATCACTACTAGGAGTCATAGTTTTCAGTCTGTTTAGTCTATTGCCAGATTATAGTTTTTCAAAGTTTTTTGCACTAAGTGTTTTTTTTCACTAAGTTATCCATTATTACTTGTGATTATAAACATTCTTAGTTTTGCTTTATTTTAGCCAGCATTCTCCATCTCTTCTCTCTGTTCTATAGGTGTCTGCTTGAATTCTATTTAAACTAAAGCAGTGTCTACACGGGAGTCTGAAGAGGCATACATGATCAGTCTTAGTTCATGGAGTCTGTGAAAAGATATGTATGTTTCCTACGGTTTTGTTTACGTTCAGGTCCCTGACCATTTCAGAGAATGATGGTGTTGATGTACTACAAACGTAAGAGAAACAACAACCATGCCTTACACTGATTGTTGCTATAGCCTTTGACCTGGGTTTCTTGCATTTACTCAGGTCTCTGAACTATATTTATGAGAGTGATCCCTTAAAAATGTAAATTTGATTGTGCCACTTTTTTGCTTAAAATCTTTGTGTGGCTCCCTCCTAAAAGCAATAAATCCAGACATCTTTTCTCTGATGGCTTGCATGGCCCCATGTGACCTGGCCCTGGGCCCCTCACCTCACCTACCTCATTTTCCACCTCTCCTTCTTTTGCTCCCTGTGGTTTCTTGCTGTTCTTCAAACAAGTTCCTCTGGACATTCAGTTCAGAGGTTTGAGCACCTGGCATTTCCTGGCATGCTTTCTCTGCCTGGCTTTCTCCCTCATTTCCCGCAAGCTTCTTTTTCATGTTTCAGCACCTCATAAGTACACAATTCAACTCAGTACTCTGTCTTCCTGTTTTCCCTAGTCTTTTCTATTTTTTTTTCTAACATCTGAAATAATCTTATACAGGCGTTCATTATCATCCCCCTCCTAATTGGAGTGTGGGGGGGTTGTTTTATTCATGAGTGTACTTCTGCAGTATAAGAAAAACATTCCAGAAGCTCCAAACAATTTTTGAGAGAATGATATTTAAGTTATCTAATTCCTACAACAGTCCTAAAAGGCAGGCATTATTTAATTTCCATTGTATAGGTAAAAAAATTGAACATCAAATAAAGTTGTCTGAAACCTGCCATCACTAAAATCTGAAGGCAGGGCCACTGACAGAAAGGCCCTCATTGATACCTTAATAATTTGGGTGTGATCACTGAAGCCCCTTGGATATTTTAAGAAAGATTTTAAAAAACTACACTTCTTTGAGAGGGAGGGAGACAGAGAGAGGAAGAATATATTGGGAGATATCTTCCATCTGCTGGTTCACTGCATACATGCTCAAAATAACCAGGGCTAAGCCAGGCTGAAACTGGGAGTGAGGAACTCAATCCAGAAAATGCAGACCTGTCCCATGAGTGACAGAGGCCCACTGCCATCACCACTGCGTCTCAGAGTATGTGTCAGTAGCAGGCTTGAGTCAGGTGAAGAGCGAAGGCTTGGACCTCATCTGACATTTTCACTGTTAAGCCAAGCACCCATCACTGGATATGCTAAATACCACAAACAGCATGCATGGTTTGAGAATAAATTTTTGGGAAGAAAAAAAAAGTGTAGAAATGATTGTTCTCCCAAGGGAGGACATTCCCAGTTGCTGGTTAGGTTCTTGGGGCTCTGAATGGAAAGATCATGTAGCTCAGCCCCAACCTCTAGAGTGCTGAGAGTGGGAAGCACATCCAACCGTGCCTGTGCTCAGACACTTCTTCAGGCAGTGCTGGGGAGACTGGTACTGGATAAAGTCCCTGGGATGGTCACAGCAACTTGCCAGGTCTGATACCTGCAGTGAGGAAGAACCCCTCCTCTCTTCCTCACTACACTGGGATGTGTCAGTCAGTCACGGAACTGATGATCAGTGGAACACCACTGCCACTAGTGTCTTGTTTGCTGCACATCCCATATGCAAACACACAAAAAATAAAGGAAAACAATGCACGGAGAGAGGCAGCATGCGATGCGGCACACAGGGAGGTAACACTCAGTAGTTCTTCCATGAAGGATGGGTTTGGTGCTCAGCTGTGGTAAGTGTGGTCAGCTGACTGCCGCCAGCTGGCAGATCCTTCAGGGTCGGCTGCAGCTGCACAGTGCTGCCCTGTTTCAGGTCACATCCTTTGAAGTGTAGCCCTCCCAGTGATTGACAAGTGTAGATAAAAACATAACATGAGTTCCAGATCTCCCTTCGGGTTGGCCAAATGTTGTCAGGCTTGCACTAGTAATACCATTTTACTGCCTAGCCCTCCTTATTCTAATTTTCCCTTCACAACTCTCTTCTAGAATCATCTGAGGTTTATCTGGGTTGCCTGGGTTCCCCTAGAGCCCATAAAGGAAATGTCTTAAGGCTCATCAGAACTCAAAGGCACTGGTCATGATCCATGAACTCACAGGATCTGTGTGTCAGACAGACAAGGTGGCAGATGACACATAAAACAAAAAATTAAAAAATATATATACTAATGCAGGCACATAGTTTAACCTGTGATCAAAATAAAAATAAAAAAAAATTTGGGTATAAACCTTATTGATCTAATTCCTTTCACATCTGCAATTCAATGCAATCATTTAGTTACTTAATATTCTTATCAAACCAGATCACTGGTAGAATTACACTGCATGTACACTTTTTGTGTAACAGCAAATGCAGACTCTAAGACTTGCTATTTTTAATCTGTTCAGTATATGTCCTTTCTTATAAACACCTTTGTTTCTTATGGTAACAGGCTTCCTGCTGGACATCTTCAGGTTCATTATGATATAAGTGAGGAAGTGTCATCCAGATTTCAGTAACTGGGAGCAGTATTCGTATTTTCCATTCTGCTAGTCACAGTGATTCATACAGGAATGCACACGTAACCAAAGGCAATCTACTAACAGTGAGCTCCTGGACTTTTGCTGGAACCATTAGGCAACAGGATCTCATTCCAGTGGGATCAAGAAATGGGCAGAACCCAAGCCTCGAGTCTCCGGTGGTCATCTTTCTGTCTGAGTGAGGCTGACTCAGAATACTGACAACAGCAATGGAATGTACTATTCCATCAGGAGCTTAACATTCACAAAACATCTAATCTTTGCAATATACGGAGATTTAGCACATATCCCCAGGTTCCTCAAGTTAATGGTACAGGTGAGAGCTGAACTCCAGAGGAGTCTGTGTCCCTCATGCCATGTGCTGCTTATAAAAACCAGAGCAGTCTGTTCCAAAGGGATCCAAGCATCTATATGCAGTCTGGGTCCGCAGCGTGTGCTTGGACTCTATGTAATCGAGTCATCTAGTTATTTTTCCTTCTGCAAAATCAATCTGAATTGAGTTTATACCATGGAAACAGACGAGTCTTGATCAGTCTCCAGATTCGTCAGTGCACTATTTACAATGGAAAGTGGCAAGAATTTAACTGTCCTAAGATGATGGACGGCTACTAACATTCTAGTAATAGCATGAAGGTGATTATATAATCAACAAATATTTGTGAAAAATGTTTATGGAAATTTAGAATGCTGTCTTTAAAAAAGGCATACTTTTATAATAACTATAATTCAAATGTGGAACAAAATAACTAGAATGAAGTCTGTAAGAATAACTATGATCTCTAAAGAAAACTTTTTTGGGGAAACTTTTTTTTTGGAGTTTATCACAATGCTTTACAATTGGAAAAAAATAAACTTTTTTGAATTATTATTTATTTTTATTATACAGTCAGATAAACAGAGAGGAGGACAGACAGAGAGGAAGATCTTCCGTCCGATGGTTCACTCCCCAAGTGAGCCGCTACGGCCGGTGCTGCGTCAATCTGAAGCCGGGAACCTGGAACCTCTTCCAGGTCTCCCACGCGGGTGCAGGGTCCCAAAGCTCTGGGCTGTCCTCGACTGCTTTCCCAGGTCACAAGCAGGGAGCTGGATGGGAAGTGGAGCTGCTGGGACTAGAACCGGTGCCCATATGGGATCCCGGCACGTTCAAGGTGAGGACTTTAGCGGTTAGGCCACGCTGCTGGGCCAGAAAAATAAACTTTTAAAAAGTGGGAATATCCTTATTTCTGAAACTATAACTCTTTGGAATCTCTATTATTTTTCACAGACTCATTAATTAGAAATACAGGGTGAGAGGGAGCTCTTTCATCAACTTGTTCACTCCCCAAATGGACATAATAGCGCCTGAATCCAGGAAATCCATGCGTGTATGGCAGGGGTCTATGAACTTAGGATATATTGTTCTCCTTCTCTAACATATCAGTAGGAAGCTGGATTGAAAATAGAACAAACAGGAATTGAACTGGCCACCTCTGGTATGATATGTTAGCATCCCAAGTAGCAGTTAATCAGCTATATACCAGCTCTAGGTATCTTAAAAACTGAACCTAAAGCAATCTTATAATCCAGTCAATCACAGGAGCAACCTTCATGAAAGCAACTTTCTTCCTGTTTTATTCACAGTGCTTACATTAGTACTTGGCATACATTAGTACTTGGCATACATATGCTTGCTGAATGAAAGGTGAATTGAAAAACGAACTGGCAGTATACTTCTACCATATTAACATTGTAGTCTAGTGAGATGCTTATTGCATAAGAACTGGTTTTTTGTCAAGATATTTAGACTCTGAGCAAATCAATACTCACTCTGATTTAGTAGCATTAGTATGGGTCAGAAAGGATTGGCTTCTTCACCTAGCAGACACTGGAATTCCAACGTGGTAGGCAGGCTTATGCTTTGAGGGTGGGGCTTGATTCAGTTAGCATGTCTGGCAGACAAATTTAGTGTGAGGTCCCAGGTAGTTCTTTCAAGGGGGTTACTTGTATAAGCTTGAGTTGAGCCTAGCCACCATTTCTCTGCCACTGTTTGCCATGTGATTTTTTTCTGCATGCTGTGCCCATTCTATGACCACAGCACTCAGCAAAACCAATGGGTCCACCTGATGTTGGACTGTGATCTACCAACTCTGTGCACCACAATAAACCTGCTTCCATCATAAGTTTAATGATTCAAGTATTTAATCATAGTGAGAAAAGCCAAACAACCATTTTAAGAGTTAAAAAATATATACTTATTTGAAAGGCAAGAAGTAGAGAGGAGAATAGGGAAAAAAAGTTAGAAGTCCTCCATTTTCTAGTTCATTCTCTAAATAATTACAACATGTAGGTTTGGATCAGGCCAAACCCACGAGGCAGGAATCCTATCCGGGTCTCTCACGTGGTTGTAGAGATCCAAGCAATGGGTCCATCCTATCCTGGTCTCTCATGTGGCTATAGAGATCCAAGCACTGCGGCCATCTCCCACTGCTCTCCCAGACACATTAGTAGGAAGCTGGATAGGAAGTGAAGCAGCCAGGATTTGAACCAGTATGCTGATCTAGCTCAAAAGTAAATAGTGGGTGGGTGTTGGGGTGTGGTGGGGTAAGCTAATGTTCAGAATGTCTACACCTATCTGAAGTGTGCCCAGGATTGAGTCCTGCCTCTAATTCAAGTCCAAATTCTTGCTAATGTGCACCCGAGAAGCAGTAGGTTACTTCCCAAGTCCTGTGGGAGACCGGGAGGGGGCTCCTCATTCATGCTCTGGCCTAGCCTAGCTCTGGGTGTTGCCAGCATTTGGAGGGAGGTTCAGCAGCAGATCTTTCTATGTCACTCTGCCTTTCAAATAAGCTCAACAAAACGAATTCTATTATTTTAGTGAAGTAATTTTAAAAATTACAAATGTTTTTCATATGACCATTTAGCCAAAAGATCATTATCAGAGAAAAATAAAGTATACAAATTATTTTTTGAGATGTATTGCTACATAATGTACTAATACCCTGTGACACTTTACAAAACCATTAGCCTGCGTGATGTTAAAGACCTGAGTCAAAGGCTAGAGAAAGAGACCTACTGAACAGAGTCCTTCACGTCAGTCATCTCCAGCAGCCCCAGGCCTCATGTCCAAGCTGGCTTCAATAGTTTCTAATGTCTGAAAACGTTAGCAGGGTCCTAGGGTCCTAGACTGAATCTGTTAACAGATGGTTTCAGAGAACAGCTTATGATCACAATTGAGATTTCAGATCTGCAGGCTGAAAACAACAGGATTTTAACTATTCTCAGTTATGCTACTGCATCTGAAAATAAGTGCACACTTATCCCAGAGTCTCCAAAATCTTTTATTTCTAGAGTTCAATTGCTTTCTAGGAAGTAGCAAAATGAAAGAGCATTCTTAGTAGTCATTTGACAAAACTGTCCATTATTATTATTGACACTGAAAATTGAATGTAATGACTTAAAAATACATTAACATAGAATCATGAGATAGTTATCACAATTTAGTCATGTTTGAAAGGGAACAGAGGACAGTGGCTAAACGCATGCTTTATAAAAGACAATTAAATGGCACATTTAAGATGACTAACATTACAGATTTAACAATGTTTTTTCCTCTGAGGAACCAATTTTAGTATTTAAAGAGCATTCACTTCAGACATCTCAATTCCTGATTTCAATGGCTGAACACTGTGAACCTCTGTTCCACATTTAGGACAAGTGAAGTACATGTCAAATAAGAAACTGCTCTTAGCACAGTAATAACAGAAGACATGCTCACATCCTATGGTGTGAGGCATGGTGGGCCACTCTCCACACAGGGAACATTCTTTGCCATTGGCGGCTAGTGTGTTGTCACCGTTAGGAGTACCAGTAAGAGGGATGCACCATGAAGATAACTTGGCTTTCAACTTCTGGATATTGATAAGTGGTAAAAGAAAAATCAGAAATTCAGCAAAACCATGCCAGAGGAGTTCTCTATTCATATACTCAAAGCCAACTTCTCGGACATTTTGGGGTTTGCAAAACACAGAACGAATCCCTATGAGTCGTTCTGTCAAAGTTGCAAATTTACCCCTTTGGAGAAAAACCAAAAAATTGATCAGTTCACCTAATTTCAAAAGTCCAACCACAAAATTCAGAGACTGCTTGACTTTTTTGAATGATGCTAAGTGACGGTTTCGAAACAAATCGTAGCATCGTTCTTCTAACCACCTCCCCCCAATCGTACAAACAGCGTACCACAGCTTCTGATTTTTACTTGGTGGCAGGTATTTCAGATTTGGGGAAAAGTCATTTTTGTACTGAATATTCAAAACTGACTGCCCCACAGTGGCATTTTTGGAGTAGATGGTGAACCTCCACAGGAAAAGCCACAGTAATGCTTTCACTTCGGGCTCAAAGTGGGCTAAGAGCCCTGGTTTAAACCCATGAAAGCACTGAGTAAACTGGGACCAAACTAGCTGCTCCAGGGCCTTGTTTAGTTCAAGTGCATCCAGCTGACTTATTCTTAGCACCCTATTTGCACTCTTCATATTCTCTTCTCTGGGAGCCATGTCTTCTTTGATGGTCTCTAGGAAAAAAATTCAATTAGAGAATTTCATTAAGCAGCCACAATGTTCACACCTGGAAAACTGATGGATCCTTCAGCACTGTGAGAAAAGCGAGGTGAATAATCGCCTTACTTGCAACTGCTTTCTCTCTCTTCCTTCCTTTTCTCTATTTTTTTCTTGACTTCACTCATCAAGGATTAGAATGGCTCACTCACATACACATACACAAAAGAAACTATGTATCTTATGTCTACAAACATATTTTTAAATAATATTCTTGGACCAGATATTCTGGCATGGAGATATCAAAGTCCTGAAGCTGAGAAATAATGGAGAAATATATAAATGTACAGAGATCTAAACGGAATATTACAATGATGGGCAAATTAAGACATGTTTAATTTCCAGCATTTCTACTAATTTAAAAGCTGCTTCTCAAATACATTTTGCATGTGCAAAGTAAAATAAATAATTATTCTATCATATTATTACAGACTGTAAATATTAGTAAATCTCAAGATGAAGTACCAAGGATATTAAAATGCAGATATCACAAGAACCGAAAATTATAATAGGTGCTATGATAACTTTACAAGCACATTAAGGAAAAAAGAGCACTTAAGGAAAAATGTTTTAAATGACACACTATAAGCTGATTAACGGTTAGCTAGGCAAGACTAACTGACTCAAAACACATGTATTGGGCCCAGCACCATGGCCTATCGGCGAAAGTCCTTGCCTTGAACGCGCCAAGATCCCGTATGGTCGCTGGTTCTAATCCCGGCAGCTCCACTTCCCATCCAGCTCCCTGCCTGTGGCTTGGGGGAGCAGTCGAGGATGGCCCAAAGCCTTGGGACCCTGCACCCACATGGGAGACCTGGAAGAGCTCCTGGTTCCTGGCTTTGGATCGGCGCAGTACCAGCCGTGCGGTCACGTGGGGAGTGAATCATCGAACAGAAGATCTTTCTCTCTGTCTCTCCATCTCTCTATGTATCTGACTTTGCAATAAAAATAAATAAATCTTTTTAAAAAAAACACATGTATTAAGTGCCTATCATGTACAAGCAGATGTAACCAAGGGTGTACAGTAGCTATTAACTGAAAATACTGATCAGCATAGGTATTTTAAATTTTATTAATGAATTGAAAAATTCAAACTATGTCCAAAAATCATGCTTATGTTTACTTTGTAACATGGACTCTCTGTATGGTCCCATGTATACATGGCATCTAAAATATCGAAATGATTGAAGCGGAAAATATAATTATGGCTCCTAGTGGAACAGCAGTAGGAGGAATGGGAAGTAATTGATCAAAGTGTACGTATTATTCAGTTAATGAATGGAAAAGCTCTGTGGAGCTAAGATATAACAAGGTGACCACGGTGAATGATGCTGTATTTAATTACTAAGAAAGTATACCTTAAGTGTTTTCACCATTGACATATAAACAGACACGTATATACATAGATACAAATAATGAGCTCTATATGAATGATAAAGTTTGTGCTCTGGCAACCATTTTGTAATGCATATGTACATAAAATCATCATGCTCTATTCTTTGAAATGATTACAATGTTTGTATCTTTGAACAATGCCGCCTGCGTGCATTTAACTTGGACATATCACATCACCAAAGCTCTTTGGTTCTTCAATTACTAAATGGAGAGTTTGAGACAAAATGACCTCTAAAGTTCTTTCAAATTGTTACTTT
This sequence comes from Ochotona princeps, assembly GCF_030435755.1. Taxonomy (NCBI): domain Eukaryota; kingdom Metazoa; phylum Chordata; class Mammalia; order Lagomorpha; family Ochotonidae; genus Ochotona; species Ochotona princeps. The sequence continues at coordinate 61,333,424 of NC_080840.1, forward strand.
ATTATCTTTTTACTACAAAGAAAATGTTAAATATCATTTTCTATGATAAAAGGACTGAGAAGCCATCCTAAAGTTGTATTTTTTGAAGCTAGGAATATCTTTCATAACATTAAAATGCATAAGAGAACAAGTTTTGCAGTATCTATGAGTCAGACATGACTTGCGGATGGAGGACTTCCTTAGTAGTGACTCCTAGTAACAGGTTCCTTGGTGCTATTTTCTAAACAAATGAATGGACAAGAATGGTTTCTCACACTTCATGGCCAACTGCTTTCTGGAAGGTCTCACCTTTCTGCCCTTCCGGCTGCTTCCTCAAGCCTCCACAGCCTACAGCAATGGCAAGCGGAATTTTCGCTACAAGTTCTGTGAAATCCTTTCCTCATACTTGCCAGGGGCTAAAGAAAAGAAAAAGAAACAAAAAATGAGTTAGGAAGAGTTTCCGTTCCTTACCCTACTAATCCATTCCATCTTTAAGAACTGTTGATTTTTGTGCAAAAAATACTTTTTCTAATCCACTCATCACTCTATCCTCCACAGTCCTTTTCCTAAATGCTGCTTACTCTCCTCCCCTTCACACCAATTACACCTAATTAGTCTAACTTGTCTTGTCCTTTTTCCAAGGAATTTCTCCACAATGCAAAGGTTCTGAAAGCTAACTTCTTCAAGCCTAACCCTAGCTTGCTTTCCATCTCACTGTGCAGGCGTCCAGTCAGGAAGGCCACCTGCACTTGTTCACCAGTGACCTTTACTCTCCGTTGCCCTTATATGGGAGTATGCTTTCAGCTTTTTTGTTTAACTGAAAAATCCAATATGAAAGCTACAAAAAGTACAGGATGCGGCTCTTATCTCAAATACTTGGGATCAGAAGTGTTTCAGATTTTGGAAAAAATAAAGAAATGTCATTGGTTGAACAACTGTAATTATAATATCCTAGGTGTGAAACACTATAGAATTCTACAGTTTTGGGGAATCATGCTGGTGCTTAAAATGCTTCAAGTCTTAGAACATTTCGGATATCCGGTTTCCAGATTAGGGCTGGTCAGCCTGGATCGGTCCGGGCACACTTCCTTTGATTCTTTAAATCTGGGTTAGTTGCCTCTGCTAGTGTTCCGTAGCTCTCTGCTCTTCCTCTCTCAGGGCTTCCATGTACTGTACTGGAACTACTTTTTAATCTCCTATGTCCTTCACTGGAAGACAAGCAGCACTAGGAAGATTATGAGTTTTATCACAGGCAAATCACAGCAGCTATCATGGTTTCTGGAACACAGAGGACATATTACAAACATTAGATTTCAAGATAAATGCACAGGATGAAAGTCTGGAGTTTCTGAGGGATAGGGAAATACAAATTCCCATCCAGTAAACTTTAAAAGCATTTCATACTGGTATATTCAGAATTCTGATGATTAGTCATTTCATCACGTTTTTGCTGTGTCTGTTATCAGTTGTTAATGCATTAAAGTGAGAGATATAAGGGCACAATCGACATAGTTTCAACCCTTGTAGAGTCTATATTTTATCAGAATTAGAGAAAGAAGAAAGCAAGAGCCTGTGAGCCTGCTGTGTAAAAGAAACAGACAGTTACAGTGAGATGCAGGCTAGGCCCTCTGCTTATAACCACACCTCAGAGCTCAAAGGAGGCTTCCTGGAAGAGCAAGAGCCTAAGCAACCACAGAGAGAAAAGGACTCAGACAGGTGCAAAGGTGACAGGAAATACACACTACGAAAGCAGCGTACATGCTCTAGAGGCCCTGCATGCTAACTTCAAGGAAAATGCATTCTATCAGGAAGATCAAGAGGGAAATCTTTGAATAGTTGTAAGCAAAGAATTAATCAGGTTTGTAATTCAGACTGTTCACTCTGAGAGTGGATTAGAGGCTGAGACAAAGACTGGCAGCCATAGAGCGCAGTGCAGACATTGTTAAACTCATCTAGCGAGAAAGGATGACCTAAAGTAGAAAAGGATCAGTGGGAACAGGAAAAAAAGAGTATCCTTAAATCCTAAGACCTGAGTACCTGAGTGGACGGTGACTCAGTTTTACCTAACAGGATGTAATCATACATGAGGTGACGCACATGTGGACGGAAAGTGCACCAACACATGTAATTTTAGCAATCTGAGGTTCCTATGAGACAGTCAAGTAGGAGAGTTCAATACAGTTCTGTGAAAGAGGAGGGAAAATCCAGGTAGAGAAGAAATATATACGTCTGCTAGCGCATTTATTGCAAATCCACTTGATTTACATAAATGCAAAAAATCAGGAAGTCGGCAATTTTGAGAAGGGAGAAGGATCTTGCTTAGGAACAACGGGTCCACCTTGCTCTAACACTGCCTCTTTCTCAGTCTGATACTGTTAAACAGATACATGTGTCTGTGATAAAGATGCATAATCATGTCTCTGGGCCTCTCCATTTTTCCATACTGCGGTCTTTAACATCACTATCGTGCTGCTGAATTCTTGCTTTGATCAGTGGTTTTCCTATCTTGAAAGTTCCTTAGAGCAATGTGGGCCTCATCTGCAGAACTAAGTGGGACCCAAGAATTTACATTTTTTTATTAATTCTCCAAGAGAGTGAGAAGTGCTAGGTTCAGGGTCCAGCATGAAGGTCTAGGGGCTATATCCTCTTTGCATGCACTGGGACACCATGTAGGTAGTGGTTTGTGTCCCAGCTGCTTCACTTTGCCATCCAGCTCCCTGCTTGTGGCCCAAAAAATCAGTCGAAGATGGCCCAAATCCTTGGGACCCTACAGTATGGAAAGATGGAGAGGCCCAAAGATATGACTATGCATCTTTATCACAGATACAGGCCTGGGAAAGCGGTGGAGGATGGCTCTGCACCTACATGGGAGACTCAGAAGAAGCTCCTGGCTCTTGGCTTCGGATTGGCTCAGCTCCGGCCATTGCAGTCACTTGGGGAGTGAATCAACAGATGGTAGATCTTCCTCTCTGTCTCTCCTACTTTCTTCAAATCTGCCTTTCCAATATAAATAAATAAATCTCTAAAAAGTAAAAAAAATCTTAAAAAAAAAAAAGGAAGGACTAGGTTCATTTCACAGCAAACCTCGTGTATTTTTTGTTTTGTTAGCTTGTCACCCATACAGAGCACCGCTGTATGCCAGCCTTCTAACTCATTTCTGGTTAGTTCTCCTCTCCAGTTACAGAAGATTTCACAAACTCTTCACTGACTCACGTAGTCTTTGTGAGACTGGTAAGCATTCAATTCTTCAACTACAGACTCTGTAAGTATTAGTACATCTTGGCTATTCCAGGTGCCTGATGGCAATGCACAAAGAAATCTCCTGGTTCTTGTTTAAGCAAGAAGGTCTGGGCAAGTAAACAAACAGTGGCAATACAGAAGATACAAATTATCACAGCTCCTCAGATAACACAAACATTTCTAAATTATCCCAAGAACTCTAAATTACCACATGTATGCATTTTTCTCACTTTTCTATTATGTTACCAAACTTTCTCTCATTCACTTATTTACTAATGTAATATCACAGTTGCTCGCTGAACTTGTATACAATGAGTAGCTTATAATGAATTAATGCTTTAGCTGACATACTGGGTTGAATATGTTGTGAGGGCATTTGGGTAAACTAGATGGTAAGGGCAGGTATCTCTTCTGCAGCTTCCTTATTGATATTTATTGAAAAACTAAGAGAGTGGTTTCTTCGAAGAATGATCTATTTCCAATCCTTTATTTCTGGAGGAATTATGCTTAAGAACATTCAGTAACGACAGGGATTTTTAATGACTTCCAGAAAAGGAGACTTACCAGTTTTCAACCCATCTAACATTTAACAATACTTATAATAAAAAATTTAAAAAAAAATCCCACAACTCTTTCTTATCCCTTCTTTCAAACAATGTTTTCCCCTTCCCAGGCCTGGCCTCGCTGTAGATTAGGAACAGCTGGGCGCACTTTCCTCCGTCTATAAGGCTCTTTAATACACCAAAAGGCTGTTATAAAACTGCTCTGTAGCCTTTGCTCATCCAGATGAATAATTTTCCTCCCTGTTCTTTTGTTTTAGGTTTTGTTGTCTAGCATTTTGGTCATGTTTGTGATGTGAGTTACACACACACACACACACACACAGAAGACAGACACTGTGCATTTCATGTCACAGTTTAACCAGCTGGAATCTCTCCTGTACCGTTCATGTGTCTTTACATGACTCTGATAGGGTGGAAAATGCACATTTGATATCAAACAGGCCTGGGCTCAGGTTCCAGCTCTGTCACTTACTTGCTATGGGATCTTAAAAAAAATTCATTAGCCTAACAGCTACCTCACAAGGTTGCTAAGATTAAACCAGATAATGCTGTGAAAATGATGTGGAAACTGTGAAGCAGTATTGTTATGACCCTGTTGCTGCTTTGGCTAGGGAAAGGCATAAAAAGACAGACAGACTTGATTTTGGCCAATCTCATTTCACAAGACTGCAATCTTCATTATTACTCATACTCATGCTTCAGTTAACCTGTCTCAAAAGAGTTTTTGCCCTAGGAAATATTGATTACACTGTTAAAATATAAAGTAGCAGTAAAACTGTGAACATGATGTCACCGTTATGTGTATATGGGAGGGAGGCATGCAGGAAGGGGCAGACACAAGATTCAGTGTGACAGTGTGCCGTTATCCAACCTCTCGTCTGAAAGAAGAGAATGAAGAGTACTGTGAGAGAACAGGCATGGTCGTGGTATGATTGGGCACCCAGTTACCCAGCCCCTATCACTACGGGTCTATTTGCTATCTGGAAGTAAAGAAACCCCAAGAAAACCCTCTGATAAAATCTGACTCCGTTGCTTTGCTGTTCAGGTGCTCTCAAGATAAACATCCAATCCTGGTTGCTTCACTAACTTAACTACATTCACTTCCTCTGCTTCTCAACCCTGAACCCCATCTCCCAGTTTCAGGCATGTACAGTTATTCTACAAAATTGGCTTTACAGAGGGCTAAAAGAAACAAATGAAATCAACGTAACTGGCAGGACAATTAATCAATTAAGGGAATCCTCTTCTCCCCACTGGAGTACAATGACATTTGTCTACAAAAGACATGAAGCACAAAAGAAGACATAAATACTTTTAAGTCACATAAAATTATTCTCAGTGAAATCCAAGCAATTTGTATTTTAGTGGGTTCTAACTCTCTGACAAATGGTGACTCAGTTTAACCAATATTGAGTTCCTTTCAAATGCCAAGCATTCTTCTAAGTATTAGGGATCCAACAGAAACATTTAACTACCAGCAACTTTTTCATTATTTTTAGGAAACAGGCTGTTACTGTATTCAGAACTGGCCAATGATTTCTGGTGCAAAGATTCGATTCTAAAACTTCCCAGACAGAAGACAGAAAAAAATGGTACACAGGGCACTGGAGCAGGTTGCACAAAGACACGCAAACATGCACGCTCTTGGTTATGGTCTATCTGGGATACACAGGAGTGGCCATTTAACCATCAACATGGTTCCATTTGTCACTTGGAATCGAAGAGACAGCTCTTCAGTGTAGAAAGCACCCATGTTAAGGAAAATGCACTGATTCTTTGGGCATGAATAATCAACAAAGAGAAGACACAAACAGGTTCCCAATTTTGTAGATTAATGTGATGGCAAAGTTCAACTAAATTGAGTAGAGGAAAACTAGATTAGGGAAGCTAGTAACAGGGTTCCTGAAAAAGTTGAGGGGTCTAATTCAAGATACTGACAACTTCTTGGAAAACCTAATGTCAATTGTCTTTAAGAATCACAAAAGTTGGGACTTGCTGTACCATGGTTTAAGATGCTGACATCCTGTATCATAGCACCTGTCCCAGTCCAGGCTGCTCTGCTTCCAAAACAGCTTCCTGCTAGACAGTTGCAGAGGCAGCAGAGTATGATCCAAATGTTTGGGTCCCTGAGACCCCTGAGGAAGACCCAGAAGGAGGTGTTACGCTGTCTTTGGCCTGTTCAAGTCGTGCTCATTGCAGCCATTTGGGTAGTGAGTCAAAGCATGGGAGAAGTCTACATGTGTTTCTTTCCAGATATATGGAGGTCTTTCTCTCTCTCTCTCTCTCTACACACACACACACACATATTTATATGCCTTTTAAATAAATAAGAAAAGGAATTACAGAAATCAAGCAGGTTATAGTATTCTCAGTTGTGGATAAAAAAATCTCCAAAATCTTGGTAAACGAGTATTTTTTTGATTTTTGCTATATTAATTGCCAATACTCTTGGTCAATCCATTTCTAATTTACTTCAAGACTTCTAGCAAGGTTTAACAACTTCTGATTTGTTAAAGATTAGCCTTTTATTTCAAAATGTAGGTACAAACTTGAGCAACTAAAAAACACACAAGATTTTTTTTTTTTAAAGTTGGGACAGTATTGACTTGAAGCAAAGTCATTTAATTGAACCTAATCTTAACAGAATACTGAAAACAATGTTTTTCTTTGTTCTTTTTAGTATCCTCACTCAATCCCCATTTTCCCAAACTAGTCCAACATTAAGAAAAGACTGGGGACATTGTGGTAGTCTAATTAGGTAATCCTCAACCTACAAGTGCCAGCATCACATACGAGTGCCAGTTTGTGTCCCGGCTGCTCCATTTCCGATCCAGCACCTGCTTATGGCCTAGGAAAGCAGCAGAGGATGGTGGAGAGCCTTGGACCCCTGCACCTCTGTGGAAGAATCAGAAGAAGCTCTCAGCTCCTGGCTTCGGATTGACTCAGCTCTGACTGCTGTGGCCACTTGGAGAGTGACCCAGCAGATGGAAGATTTTTCTCTTTGTATTTCCTTCTCTCAATGAATCCATATTTCCAATAAAAGTAATTTTTTAAAAAAAGACTGTAAAAGACAGTGTCAAAGGAAATATTTATTAGTCATTCAACATGTATAAAATAGGTAATTTTTTAATTTGCACTAAATCATGTTAATGTCTAGTGAAGAGTTTTAGCATATTAAGGATATGCAAAAAATAAGGATGTAAAAATGAACACCAGATAAAAAGTATGGCCCCTGCTAAGGTTAGTGTGATTAAGTTGTCACATAAATATGTTTCAGACAAAATGATCCCATACTAAAATCTATTAAAGAGGTCTCCTGCTGGCATTTTATCACTAATGTGTCACACTGCTTTTGTTTCACAGGAAAAAAAAAAAAGCAACTGAAAATTTGTTTACTAAGAGCAGTAACATATGACCTTGCCCTTAAATAACTCATGCTTTCATGTTTTTCATGCCCTCCCAAAATAAACATTGTCATCTCACCAACATTCCAAAACCAAAACAAATGATTAGCCTTCCAGGAAGGAGAAATTGTTCAGGATGTATTTTAGAGCTTTTATTGAGTACAGTACAAATTATGAATGAATATATTTTCTTTAAAAAATGTTATTGACAGAAATCTATCAATAATAATGTGGGCATTGTCAAGGGCTTGTCAATATTAATGTAATTATGATTAAAGGGATAACATGGATTTTAGCTCTAATACCAAGTAACATCTTCTACACTGCTGCTACCCATACACGTTATTATTGACCAGTTCCGAGACTCTCAGTACTAGATGTATCACCATCAGGCATGTTCGTCAATGCTTACTGCCTACAAAAAGGCCACAGATTTACAGTCCTGCAGACTCTGCCAGAAGCAGCACGTGATTCTAATACCTCAGGTGTCAAGTCCACCCTCGTACCCATGCAGGTTACTCTCTTCCAGCTCAACAACAACCAAATCATTGTGAGTATAACCACACTAACGGGTTGTAGTAATCCAAGTGGACGAGACGGGGGATTCATTTCTTTTCTCTAGATTTCTGAAAGTTTTAAAAGAACCTTCCATATAATGAGGTTATGCAAATAAAATTTTATGACTAGAGACCTGAAGGTCTGAACCTACATTTTATTTTATTTTCTTTGCATAATCAGATAGATTTACTGTCCATTGTATTGAAATCAATACTAATAAATGGGACATGTATCAAAAGGGATTTAACAGGACACCAATTTCTAGAAGACATTTCAAACATGGGCAAAGAAAAAAAAGTTATAGTGAAACCCATTAGGATACTGGGATCTCAGGTACAGTGAACTGGCTGAGAAGTCAGCATTTTTTTTCTTTTCTCCTTAAGATTTAATTCTTTTTATTTCCAAGGCAGATTTTTATTTGCAAGGCAGATTTACAGACAGAAGGAGTGACAGAGACTCATCTTGTATCTGTTGGTTCACCTCTCAAATGGCTGCAAAGTCCACAGCCAGGAGCCAGGAGCCTCTTCCAGGTCTCCCACGCAGGTGTCGGGGCCCAAAGCTTCAGGCCGTCCTCTGTTGCTTTCCTAGGCCGTGAGCAGAGATCTGAACTGGAAGTGGAGCGGCCGAGACATGAACCAGTGTGTTTATGGGATGCTGGCGCTTCAGCTCTATCTTAACAAGCCAAAAACGAAGGCTTGAGGTGTTTAAGAGTGTATCTAAAGTAAGGCTGGCAATTAGAAATTCTTTGGTAAACAATAAAAAAAATTGTGGAACATATACAAAAAAGCCAGGAGAATGTACACTTAGTAAACTTGGATCAAATTTAATCCCATAAAACTCAAAGTGAGAGGGCCCAGAGCAGTAGCCTACTCTTGCCTTTCATGTGCCAGGATCCTGTATGGCTGCCGGTTCTACTCTTGGCGGCCCCCCCTTTCCATCCAGCTCCCTGCTTGTGGCCTGAGAAAGCAGCAGAGGATGGCCCAAAGCCTTGGGAGCCTGCACCAGTGTGGGAGACACATAAGAGGCTCCTGGTTCCTGGTTTCAGATTGGCTCAGCTCCGGCCAGTGCAGATGCTTGGGGAGTGAATCAATGGATGGAAGATCTTCCTCTGTCTCTCCTCCTATCTGTATATCTGACTTTCCAATAAAAATAAAATACATCTTAAAAAAAGAAAAAGAGAAACTTGTTCCCAAGTAGTTCATTCACAAGACAAGATGGTGGGGCTGGTTCCACGGTGTTGTGGGTTAAGCTACCGCTTGTGTTGCCAGCACCCTGTATGGCCGTCACTTAGGAGTCCCAGCTGGAGTCAAGAGCAGCTCCTTGCTAGTGTACCTAAGGATGCAGCGGACGATTGCCCAAGTGCTTGAGATCCGGCCACCCACCTGGGAGACCTGGGAGAAACTTAAGGCTCCCAATTTTGGACCAGTCCAACTCTGGCCATTGGAGTCTTTGTAGAGTGACCCAGTGAATGGAAGAACTCTCTCTCTCTGACAAGATGGCCAGTCAAGCTCTCAGAATTTTAAGTGGGAGAAGATATAAAATGAATGTGGCAGAGCGATCCAAGGTGCCTCAGATGTGTCTGTCTTACATTTCTCTCTTTGCTCTTGTATTTGTGGTCAAAGCACAACTGAAAGGAGTTAAATGTCCTATTTCAAGAGAGGAACATGTGGAGTGAAAAAAAATGTGGCATGAGCAAGGTTACTTCAGGAAGTTAGTAGGAAAATGGAATTAAAGCACAGGGAAGGGCTTTGTGACCCACATTTCTATTGGAGTGCCTGGCATCACATCTGAGTCTACTTCTCATTGGCCTCCTGCTGATGGGCACTGCTGGAGCGGCAGCTCATGGCCCAGGCACCTGGGCATGTGTCACTGGCACCGGAGAGCACAGTAGTTCCAGTCCTCTGGTTCTGTCCATCCCTGGCCACTGTAGGAATCTGAAGAGTGAACCAGCAGTTATAACGTCTACATTTCAACCACAGTGCTTGCTTTTCACATACAATCTTTAAAAAAAAAAAAACGGATGAAATTTTTGAAGTAACTTTAAGTATGAAAGTCAGAGGCAATGCCAGCTCACCCTTGGGACCAAAACTGCATTACAGTACAGTTCTTGGTTACTGTGTTGTTTTTTTTTTTTAAAGATTTTATTATTATTGGAAAGCCGGATATACAGAGAGGAGGAGAGACAGAGAGGAAGATCTTCCATCCGATGTTTCATTCCCCAAGTGAGCCGCAATGGGCCAGTGCTGCGCCAATCCGATGCCGGGAACCAGGAACCTCTTCCGGGTCTCCTACGCGGGTGCAGGGTCCCAAAGCTTTGGGCCGTCCTCGACTGCTTTCCCAGGCCACAAGCAGGGAGCTGGATGGGAAGTGGAGCTGCCGGGATTAGAACTGGCGCCCATACGGGATCCTGGGGCATTCAAGGTGAGGACTTTAGCCGCTAGGCCACGCCGCCTAGGCCACGCTGCTGGGCCCAGGTTACTGAGTTTTAACAATAAAAATAAGAAGTATTCACATCAATTAATTTTATTTCACCTTATTGACAAGTAAGGAAGAAGAGTGAACTCTGATAAAAGAAAATCCATTAAATAGAGTAAAAAGCATTACAGGGAAGGGTGTTTTGATTGCCTAAGGGGACAAGTCAGACAGGAAACTATCTGCAGTGAGGCCATGGGATGGGCAGCTGAGAGGATGCTAGGCACCTGTTCCCGGCCTGCACACAAACCCTGGGGCTGCCCCTGAGGGCCAGTGTCCCCGAGGGTGAGGAGAGCTGGCTGGCAGGAACTGAGATTCCCGTGCCTCCGTTTCCCCCAAACCACCAGGCCCTGCCCATGCAATAGAGAGCTAGTGAACAGCACCCCGCAGACAAGAGAACCAGCTGCACCCGGACAGCCAACTGGACCCACACAACCACCATGCACTGACATCACCACCATCAGGGACTTAATTCTCTAACACTTCTATTTCCTAAAAAGGTCAAGAAAATGGGCACTTTCCACACTACATGCCCTCTTTCCCCCAACTTCAGTTCACATCAAGAATGTCCCAGAACCACATTAGGTACAATTCACTCTGGAGCATGCCCATACCTCCCCCTAAGGGTGTACTTTCACTGTGTATGCAAATAAAGCATTCCTCCGCTAACCTTTACCCACGGCCCCTCCTCACATTCACTCCTGTCAGAAGCAAGAACCGGAGCCCAGGCACTGAACGCTATCTCACAGGCCCCAAGCCATCCCTCGTCTCTCAGAGCACACATGGGGCAGTCTGGATATGTTCCCCTCGGTTTACCTATTCCAAACGAAAGGAAGGACATGTAATACTTAGAAACCACTGTCAGTTTAAAAGAAATAAATACCATACAACTTGATTCCTGGCTGTCTGACTCAGGTCACTAGGAGAGGCAAAATAGAAATGACTCAGAGTAGAAGCTGTATTCAGAAATAAAGATTATGTACACGGCATATACTTTTGAAAAGTTGTGCAATAAGAATAGCATGATGTTAGAAATAGGCACATGATCACAAGCAAATTCACTAACATGTTTCAATATGTAAATGGAAAATTTCTGATCTGTCCTGTGCAAGGATTATTTTTCAATGTTAAATACTAGCAAAACTTTGTGTAAAATAAAAACAGCATGAGGAAGAAAATCAATAATTGTGATTCTGATTATAAAGAAATTATGTGAAGCTCATATTTATAAAACAAACATCCCTGAATATGGATACATCAGCTCTGTTAAATAATGGCATTGTCTACCTAACTTTAAAAGTTCTAATAACCAAAGGAAAGCACAGTGAATACAGATGAAAAAGAATCTTCCAGCTTGAAGGAAAGGTAGATCATCTAGACTGAGATATGAATTTAATCTTCTTAACAGGAACCCATTTATTCAAGCAGAACACAAAAATAGCTGCTCTTGTTAAAAACAGCTCACAGTCGGCTTGCTTTGTCTGGCCCCTGCGTGGTTCCCGATCGCCTCCACAGAAATTCTTCTATGAAATAATTTTAAAGCCACAGATTTTTCATTTTCTTTAGGTGGGAAAATAAAGTGAAGAGGTAAAGTCGGTCAAATACAAACTGGAGTGAGGACTGGAGTGCAACTTGCTTCAGTTCGGTGTTAGCTTGCATGAGAGAGGCCGGGGAGGAGAGAAAAGAGGCCTCTGATTTGGCAAATAGTTCCACTATGTCTCTTCTTCCAAATCTTTCTGGCTCAAGACTATTTAACTCTAGTCTTCCTGGACAGAAAAAAACGGATAACATGGCAAGGTTAGAGAGGCTAAAAAAAAAAAGTCAGCCACCAGCCAGGCCAAGTTCTTTCTGTCCTTGTTTAACTAAAAGCAACTAAAGTTTGCTGAGGGTGTCCAGACTATCAACACTACAGTGTAAGGGAAGCCTGGGTCTCCATGGGACTGCCAGACTCTGTCAAGAGTTTTTTTCAATAGCATCACAGAAAAATACTGACTTTACTGGTCAGTGAGACCCAATACGGTCTCATTATGTGAAAATCCCTTTTACCAAGTGTGGAGTGCTAACGAATGGTACCTATGGGAAAAAAAATGCCCAAATAAATAAGGTATATCTTTTAGGACTGAGGAGAAAAAAAAGTGCTCGTGATTTTCACGATCTAATAAGTTGATCAGAAATCAAAAAACCAGTGCAAAATGCACCCAAGTCAATGCAAGTATTCTTAAAACAAATGTTAAATGTATAATACCTCATCCCTTTACAAAGAAAAAAGGCCCAAACTGCTTTAAGTGGTTTCCCCAAAATGTTGTAAGCTTAGATATACTCAGACTTTTTGCTGTTTTTTGTTTGTTTTTACTGCACAATATGTTCTCTTAGCGGAACCCTCAGTAAAGATCCTGAATGATTCTCCAAATAGTTCCTCATGAGACAATTTCTTTTCTCCCACCAAATGCGAGGAAATGATTGCAAATTTGGTCATTTAAACCAAACTTTCGGGAAGCAGGACAGGCTCGGTTCTAGCTGGGCTCAATCCTGAACACAGTTCCACAAGTTTAGATTTGCTTCAACGCCCTTCCCGAAATCAGGAGACCCGCCGCGTCCAGGAAAACAGGACTCCAGTAAACGAGGACGTCCAGCCAGGGGCGACCATGACAAGGTCGTGAAGCCCACGAGCTCGCAGCCGGCGAGCCGGGCCGACACTGACCTGAGCAGTCTGCCAAACGCCCCCGCTGCACGTCTGGGAAACTGGCCTTGAGCTGGCCGAATCTGGGTGACCCGGGCATCCAGAACTGGTGGGCTTCCGGAGCGACGCAGGACCCGGAAGTAGCTAAAAAAAAAATTGCAGCCACCAGAGCGGCGCTTCGGCGCCCGGCTCAGGGCTGACGGCGAAGCCAATGAGCCGACGAGCCGAAGAAGAGCCGACGAGCCGAAGAGCCGACGAGCCGAAGAGCCGACGAGCCGACGAGCCGAAGAGCCGAAGAAGAGCCAAACAGCCGAAGAGCCGAAGCAGAGAGCGCTCCGCCCGAGGAAAGCCGTCTGTGATTGGCAGGGGAGTCACGCAACGGTCAGCCCGGGGTTGTGCGCTGCGCGTGCGGCGGCTGCGGCGTGCGGCGGCCGCGGGGCAGCCGGGGTTGTGGAGGGCGAGGCCTTTCCCCCTTGCGGAGTCCGGCCCCCGGACAAGCGCCGCCGGGTGGTGGCGAGGGGGCTCGGCACTGGGCCGGAGGGCCGCTCGCACTAGGCGGTGAGGCTGCGGCTCGGCATGGTCTGGGGTGCCGGCTCGGGATGGCCTCGTGGGCGCGCTTGGAGACCGCTCACCCGCACCCGGCCTCGGGGCCGACGTCTTTTTGGGTGGGCTCAGGGAGGTCTTCGGCTGGTCTTTGGTTAGCTTGCCCTGCCAAACGGCGTCAGTGAGGCCCTGTGAATAAAGCTGAAGGACCCGGGCCGCAGGGTTCCCGCCGCGGGAAGCAGTCGTCCGCCTTCTACCGGGTGGCTGTTAGGAATCCCGGGTCACACTTAGGGGGGAAAAAATCCCTCACCAAGCAATCGTGTGTAGCTGGCGTTGAAAGTCGCTACTGCCTTTTCCTGTAGTACGAATGGCAGTGTGTTTCTGATGTCTGGTGGGTTGCTTCCAAGATCTGAGGTGGCATGCTAGAGATTCCTGCACAATAGTAGGGTTTAAGCTACTGCTTTCCCTCAACCCCTCCTGTCCTCCAGCACGGGTTCTTTCAACAGCCCTTCTTTGGACGTTCTAGGGTCCAGTCACCAACGTTAAGGAAAAGTTTTGTGGTGTGTTGCAGTAATGTACATGTGGAAAGGTGTATCTTTTATCCATGGAATGTTGCCCTCTGTACCTTACCAGGAATTAGTCCTTGCTACCATGTGAACCAACAGTGCAAAAAAAGGTGAGCCACAGACTAGCAGGGTGTGCAGTTCAAGTTCACTCAGCGGCGACAGCAGATTTTCCCTAAAATGATGGCCAATATGGTCCAATATGATGGCCACTAGCCACGTGTGGCTAGTCTAGATTGGGGTCTAAGTATAAAGAAAGCACCTGGTTCCTAAGATGTGGTAGTTAAAATGCGAATCAGGAGTTTTTGTTACTTGTTGAAATGAACAAGTTGGATAATTCCCAATTGTATATGCAGCTTCCATTCATATACTGGATCCCACCATTGCAGAAAAGACCCTGTCTGAGGACAAGCAGGTCTTTGCTGTAGCAGGTGGGAAGGAAGGCAGCCACCAGCCCTTGTTAGGTAGCTTCACTTAATTTGTACAATGGAGGAGAAAGGATGCTTCCGCCTCCCACCAAGAAACAAACACACCCCCCTGAAGTAATGAACACATTCGGCTTGTGGAGCCTCTGCCTAACAAAGATAATAAGCGCACAAAAAACCTGAATATTTAATGAAAACACGGGAAAACAAGATTTGGGATTTCTGAAGAGAATGTTTAAAATAAGTTCTGGGTTTTACTATTTAACCTTTGAAGATGGTCCTCCCCCTCTCCCCCGCACGCTGTCCCACCATGAGCTGGTAAGCTATGGTTTCAGCGAAACACTCCTTGCAGATTTATCATTAAGAATGTGTTTTTCACTTATTTATGTAACAAAGGTAGAAAGCAGACATGGCCTTACTTCCTGGGAGCTACTCATCACTTCAGAGACAGTGAAGTGTATTGGGCTTTATATCGCTACAGTTTTTACTTTGTAAGGGTAACATGTCAGTTGTTTTAAACTTAGTCTGCATTATGTCTTGTCATGCTAAGAAAGAACCTTACTGGGATTTGACTGTGGGCTTGAAGAAACGTTAATAATAAAAACCTCAGCCTCTACCCAATTCATTCACTATGATAACCAAGAGAGTAAAGATTAAAATTATTTATTCTCCTTTAAATATAAAGGAAAGATGCAAAATCGTATAATAGCATCTTGTACTGCTCCTTTTAGGTTTTAAGGAATCTAATAATAAAAATGTAAAGAGGACATTGATTTATGCCCCTAACATAGTTTAAAATTGCTGACTTCAGGAAATTAAATTTATCTTAGCATATTACATAGTTCTTAGATCAATATATTTGAGTCTTTTAGGGAAAAGTTAAATATAGATATGTTGGTTTGCTACTGCTGTTGTAACAAGTTACTGCAATTTTGCAGCTCAGAACAGTGCTGGTTTATTATCTTGCAGGACAGAAGTCCAATAGAGTTCTCAACTAAAATCAGTGTCCGTAGGGAGTCAGTCTCCTGGAGGCTGTGGGGAGTAATTTTGTGTTTTTGCTTGTTCAGATGGTAGGGCAAAATCTGTGCCTTGTACAATTGAGATCCTTGCCTTCTTTCTGGCTATCCGCTCAGGGCTGTTGTCAGCTTCTGGAAGTCACCTTCACTGCTGGAGTTACCAACTGGAGGCCATGAAGTGTATTTACCAGTCCTGACCTGCTGCCTTCTCTGACTTCTGTCTCCTGCTGCTCCTCCTCTATCCCTTCCTCCTTCTCCACCTCGTCTCCATATCCATCTCTTTCACTGTCTCCTCTCCATCTGTGTTTCCTTCTGCTTCTCCTCTTCCATTTATGTGTATTTAAAACACAGGGTTACAAAAGGAGGGGGCAGAGAGAGAGAAAGATGTGTTTTATTAACCAAACCGCTGTAGCAGGGAGTCTAGGTTGGGCCTGGCAAAAAACAGGAGCCAGGAACTGCAGCCTGGTTCCCATGAAGTGGTTTCCACTTCCAATATGTGTGGTGATGTTGCAACAGCTGCCTTAATGTGCTGTGTCACAATGCTTGCCCTCCTTACTAATCTTCTTAATACTTTGTTACAATGGAAATGTTGATAATAATATGAAGATTTTATTGTTTTATGAACAACCGTGAACCCGTATACCATGTTCATTTGTTTAATTCTCAGACTGCCACTTGCAAAGAAACAGGTACAGGGAATTGAAGTAACGTGCCTAACTTCTCATAGCTGCAAAGTGATGGGCTAGGGTTTTGAACCTAGGAAGTTCCAGTGACTGTGTGTGTTCTAAATCTCAAAATCATAGAGATAATTTCTGACTACCTAGAATGACTAAATATGTCCCAGTGATTTAGAGGCTATCAATGCAGAATTATTTGGATTCTGAGTAGCAGTTACCAGATGGCCTTGGGCAAATTAGTTAACCTCCAAGAATTTAATACAACAATAAACTGAATTAATGATACAATTTTGGGATTAAATGGAAGGTATTTAGAACAGTGCTGTTATCTGCTAGGTTATTGTTAGCTATAATTGTTGATGACAGTTCAATGCTCAAAAACAATGCGTATCAAAAGAACTGTTCCTTTCGGCCACGATCCAGCTGTACTTTAGAAAACTCAAAGTCAGAATTTTAACCTTTGATACATTAAGCTTCTATCTTCTTTCTCAACCTCGGAATTCTCTTCATTCCAGTCTACCTCCTGCCCTTCTTGCAGTATTTTATGATCATTGATTTTAACAACTTTGTCCAGAATCGGGTTGCCCGAGGTTAATGCACAAATGTCCAAGAAGGGTACATATTCATGCATTCCAAATCTGAGCATTCCTGTCTGATATCTGCATACCCATCTGTTCTAACTTGCTAATTACTGTGTGAGGAAGGCACACGACTCTGGATGTGTGTGTCAGAGAGTGAATGAAGACAGTGTCATTGTGGGTCCGGGAACAATGCTTTCTTCAACCTTTCCCAAATCCACCCACTGATCCAGTCTATACTGCCATTGCCATAATTGAGACCTACACTACCTACTCACTTTAAGACATTGCTTGGCAAATTGGTGTTCTCCAGCATCGCATCTTCCACTGTTCCTCTCCTGCCGGCTTATTGGAAGGAGCTTTTCTAAAATATAAAACTCTGCATACTAATCTTCTTCAGATCTTCAGCCCCTCTCTGCCAGTTCCTGCACATAGTTTCCATGTTGCATGCTTCCTGGCCTCATCACATGCTTTTTACTGCAGGGACTTGGGTTTTACACAGTTGCTTATGTAAATGTATGTCTTCCTTCAAAATCATGAATTCAAGAAGAATAGATAATAAAAGATGGTCAGTTTGTTATGTTGTCAGAATACACATTATTATTACATTATGTGGCCGTTCTCTATTATCACTAATCTGTGAACTCTTTAAGGGGAGGTTCATTGTTTTCCTTTTTCAAATTTTTCTTTCAAATTTCCCTTATTCCTGTGGAATAGGAGCTGCCTTATAATTGTTGAATTAATCAATTGAACAAAAACAATCCAGAATAATCCAAGTCCAAAATAGTACATGAAGGATCTGACCAGGGAAAATATGCGGTTACATTATGCTCTTATATACAATTAGGTTAGGGTTTTAGAAGGTGCAAACTAGTAGTTAAAAGCAGAAATTCTGGCACCAAAACACCTGACTTTGAATTCTGGGT
Organism: Ochotona princeps; assembly: GCF_030435755.1. Lineage (NCBI taxonomy): Eukaryota > Metazoa > Chordata > Mammalia > Lagomorpha > Ochotonidae > Ochotona > Ochotona princeps. The sequence continues at coordinate 61,351,048 of NC_080840.1, forward strand.
CTGCCACATAAAAGCTACAAACTCTCATCCCTTCTCTGCCTTTTGGCTTAGATCAACTGTAAAAGCTACAAACTCTTGAGCAAGTTTATCAATTCTGTGTATGTTCTTTGTAAAATCAGATAATTGTAATGCTCATTTAGTATTCATAGAACTAAATCACCAATACTTATAAAATCTATAATTGTTCTTCAAGTGTTAAGTAAAAACACAGTAGTTCTGTACCATTGCTTTTGATGATAGGAATTGGTTTTATAAGTATTAGAAAGTTCCTCATTTTGTACTTGTGTTAGTGAGTGAGGTGTTTCTTTCACTGACAGTGATATGTTTTTAATTTTAGAATGGCCATCTATATTCTATAAAATTTTAGGCAATAATGTATATAATCCCTCCAGGAAGAACTTAATGTGTTTTCTCTTTGTATTTTTGTCCTATTGCTTTTGGAACAAATTATCACAAACTTAGAACCTAAACAGAACATAAATTTGTTACCTTATTGCTGTTCAATACTGGTCTCACAAAATTAAGACTAAGTTGTTTATAGGATTGTGTTTCTTTCTGGAGTTCTAAACTAGAATATTTTCTTGCCACTTGTGGCTTCTGGAGGCTGACTCCTGCGTGGGTTCATGGATTCCTTCTTTTGTCTTAAAAGCTGGCAACACTGAATGTGTCATCATTCTGTTATAGTCACATTTTCTTATTGCAGCAAGGAAAGATTCTCTGCTTTTAAGGATTCTAGGGATAAGATTGGGCTACCTCAATAATCTAAGTTAATTTCCCAATTTCAAGATCTTTAACTGCATCTGGAAAGTCTCTTAGGTAAGTTAATTTACTCACAAGATCTGCACATTCTGAAAGTCAAAACAATAGTGCTGAAGTTATAACTAAGAGTTTTGTATCATTTATTCTCCAGGGTTGATGAGAGCTTAACAGCATGCTAAGGTGCTCAGTGATCACCGATCAATGTCTTGATCTTCACAAACTTTTATTCTGATGAGGAAAGGAGAATGAACTCATACATATCTGCTATGGGCTGGGCACTACACAATGAACTTCAGAAATAATAATCCCATTGATCTTCTACAATAAATTTATGAGCTGTAGGCAGTGATCTCAGATTTCCTTCCATAATTCCCTCCACACTGCTTTTGCCCCTTAGTATCATCTCCACTTCCCCCAGTTAAATGTGGAATTAATGACTTCCAGTGGACCAAGTAGAACAGTGGAAGTGAGATTAGGCTCCACAAATCTATGAATTTTGTTTTGTCCACACTCTCACTTGCACTAATTTGCTTTCTTTGAAGAGCAAGCTGGACTGTGATAAAATTGCCCACTGGGCCCAGCATGGTAGTCCAGTGCAAAAGTCTTTGCATCGGCACTGGTTTATGTTGTGGCTGCTCTACTTCCCATTCTAATCCCTGTTTTTGGCCTGGGAAGGCAGTCGAGGATGGCTCAATGCCTTGAGACCCCACACCTGCATGGGAGAAAAGAAAGAAGCTCCTGGCTCCTGACTCTGGATCAACTTTGCTCTAACAGTTTCGGCCACAAAGGGAGTAAATCAGCAGACAAAGGATCTTTCTCTCTGTCTCTACTTTCTGTGTGTCTGCCTTTCCAATAAAAATAAATAAATCTTTACAAGATGCCCACTAGGGAGACCTGCTTCTCAAGAACATAAGGATGGTCACTGACCAATAGCAAGAAGACAACAGAGGTGACCAAAACCACAGCTGTGGAAAACTGAACCCTGCCAATGAGCAGACTGAATTTGGTACAAATCCTCCACTGAGCTTTCACCAAAGTACATCCACTGTGGACACCTTGAATGCAGTCTTGTGTCAGGTCCTACATCAGCCGACCATATAAGGCATAGCCGTACTCCTGATCTATAGGACCTAGGAGATGATAAATGTTAGCAATACCACTAAATTTGGGAATGATTTGCAGCAATGTATTATGTGAAGGTAACTACTATGTTAGTGCAGATAACAAAACAAAGAATGGGGTAGGTACTTGGCCTCAGAGTTAAGATGCCAATTAGCATGTCTGCATCCCATATTAATATATCTAGGTTCAACTCCAAGGCTCCAGATACTAACTGCATTTCTGGCAAGGGCAGACCCCATGAGGCAGCAGTGATGATTCAAGCATTTGGGTTCCTATTATCCATGTGGAAAACCTGGAATAAGCTCTTGGCTACCACATTCAACCAGGTCTAGCCTGGACTAAATGTTTATTCCCTAAATAGGGAAGAGACGCTGCATGTATGCTCTCTTGCTCTCTCTCTTACTCTCTGCACCTGGAATAGATAAATATTTTAGATGGTTAAAATGGTAAGTTGGAGAACAAGATTATTTAAAAAACAAAAAACTTAGAGTATTATGATGACTTCCTCAGGAACCCAGTTCTTAGCAAAAGTTTTTTTGTACAAAACTAATAATGGTGATGATAATAAAGTGTAGTATTGGTAGTAGTGTGCATTTATTGAGCAGCTACTATACGTTAGGCACATTTAAAAACATTTATTTTCATTTGAAAGGCAGAATTATTTTCAAAAATGCTTGTTTGTTTTTATTGGAGAGGCAGATTTTACAGAGAGAAGGATAGACAAAGAGAAAGATCTCCTGTCCACTGATTTACTGGATGGCTTTGGGCCGCCCTCCACTGCTTCCCATCCAGGCCACAAGCAGGGAACTGGATGGGAAGTGGATCAGCTAGGATAAAACTGGAGCCAATATGAGATTCTGGTGCTTTCCAGAGGTGGATTAGCCAATTGAGCCATTGCGATAGGCCCAGAAATGCAGATTTTATAGAGAAGGAAGGGGAGAGAGAGATATATATGGTATTTCATCTGTTAATTCATCCCCCAAATGGCTCCACTGACCAGAGTTGAGCTGATCAAAGCCAGGATATAGGAGCTTCTAGCTCTCCCACGTAGAGACAGGGTCCCAGGGACTTGGGCCATACTCCACTGCTTCCCCAGGTCTCACGAGTTCTTGAACAGCAAGCCCCTGCAACCAACTCGAGCAAATGGAGTGACACTGTTCCTCAGCAAGAATCACCAGAGACAGTCTAGTTGAGCATGTCCACTTACTGTAAAGCAAGCACAAACTTATTTAGACTAAGAAGAGGGGAAGGTGGAACAATCCCGCCACCCACCAATGGCACTGTAATTGGTTAGAAGGCAACTCTATCTCTCTGGATCTTCCAGTCCTGCTGCAGGTCATGTATGTTACATATAGCTGACAGGTATGCTGCAGGTCACATACACTATGGACCACACAGACCTCTCAGAGTTGCTTATCAAGGAAGTTCCAGCACAGCTCATTCAAGGACAAAGAAGGAAGCCTGGGGTGCAGCCCACCGCTCATGGCCGTACGGCTAGGGATCAGGTCAGGCGAAGGTCTCAGAGTGCCAAGATTATTGCCAAGGGGATCTCCTAGGCACACAGTTTCATGTCCTTATGAACTCCCACATAGGCCAAGCAGGGAGAGATCCAGGGACTATCTCTGACACCCAGGATATAAAAAGGGAGCTGCATCAGAAGTGGAGCAGCAGACACCAACTGGTGCCCATATGGGATTCCAATGTCAAGAGAAGAGGATTAGCTTGCTGTACCACCATGTTGGGTTTAGGCTGTGAGCATGGCACCAAACTAAAAAAGGGGAGAAATCACACAACAGAAAACTGCATGGTGACTAGAGATGAGATAAAATAAAGAAAAAGTAAGATATAAGTGTAGAAACATGGTGTGGGGACTGGTTATGGCTAGGTAAGAATATGAGTGTTTTTTTAATTAAAAAATTAAAAATTTATATTCATAAGATTCTCAACTAATAGTGTAAATCGAGCACATCTTAGTTTAAACCAAATAGTGGCACTATTACAGAGATAATATTTTTTTTTTAGATTTATTTATTTTTATTACAAAGTCAGATATACAGAGAGGAGGAGAGACAGAGAGGAAGATCTTCCGTCCGATGATTCACTCCATAAGTGAACCGCAATGGCCGGTGCTGCGCCCATCCGAAGCCGGGAACCAGGAACCTCTTCCAGATCTCCCACACGAGTGCAGGGTCCCAAAGCCTTGGGCCATCCTCTACTGCTTTCCCAGGCCACAGGCAGGGAGCTGGATGGGAAGTGGAGCTGCCAGGATTAGAACCGGCGCCCATATGGGATCCTGGGGCATTCAGGGCGAGGACTTTAACCGCTAGGCCACGCCGCTAGGCCACGCTGCTGGGCCCGATTACAGAGATAGCATTGTAAAGAGTTATTTGAATATCCCACCCTGGACCGTAAGCCATTTCTTCTTCCTCACAGCTCACAAAATTCCCGCTGGTCTAGCCATCCACCAATCAGATGTAACCTGGCATTCCACCTGAGAATCCCACCCCCAATCTTCTAGTCCCTTCCCCAACCCCGCCCACTCACCAATCATCCCTAGGCATTCACATGCAGGCACCAATCCCCTGGAGGGTTCCCTCAATCCCTCCCAATCCCCGCCCCCCACACCTTGCAGACAAAAAGGTCCCCAGGTGCGGCGCTCTCTCTTCTCCTTCCGGCCTCTCTTTCCCACCCCTTCCCCTTTTCTTCCTTGTCTCCCCAACACCCCCTAACCCCGTTCCTGCCCCACTGGAATAAACCTCCCAAGATACCTCCTGGCGTCTAGTGTTTTCAGCTCAAGGTAAAGAACCAGGTTGCGGCAATTAGCTGCGCGTAATAATATCATAATATCGTATGAACTAGAACTCTAACCTGTTTTAAATAACTAACAAATATTGTGGTGAAATTGAAACGTCCAGGAAACATATTATATGGATTGCATGAAAATATGAAATTTTAATTCCAGTAAAGTGAAAACAAAAAGAATGTGTGCTGAATGTTCTGTGTACTTAAACTTCTCTTCTCAATATATGCAATGAAATGTTCAGCCTTTATATTATGTAGTTTGAGTATCACTAAATTAATTCTATATCAAAATATGCAGGCCCTTTTCCTTAGAAAAACACTGTTGTTAGTGGCTACATGTAGTGCACATTCAATATTTCACAAACAGTAAAACATAAAATGGGAACAAAAATTTATTATCTTTGGTTACCTGGGGTTTGACCTTAAAAAGAGGACAATGGTCTTATGAAGCAAGCTTTAATATATCATACTTTGTTTCAAAACGTCATTCAAATTCACAAAATGGAAATTTAATTTTGCAAGATGTCTGTGCTGTTCAAATTTGTTTATGGTGTGAGCTTTCAATTTAGACAATTTATCATTACTTGGAGAGGATTTTTTCTCTTAAGCCAGATTGAGTTTCCTTTCCAGGGAATAGATGAGTCCAGGAAAATGTTTCCACAGCTCCAACTTTGCCAAAAGCAATGGCCATGGAGGACTGGAGAGCTCACTGAGTAATGACAAAAGGAAAATATGTAATCCCTTTTCCCAAAGCCTCCCTGTGTCCTTGACATATCTCAGAAGTTTCCTATTCATATATTTAAGCAGTTTACATTTTGTTTCTGAAGTTTAGGGATTGGCCTTGTGTTTCACAGCAGGATTAAGCAGGCAATTGCTGATACAAAATAGATGCAGAAGTCTGACTTTGATTTGTGTCTGACAGTTTGTGACCTTTGAAAGATCTTTTAACTGTCATGAGCCTCAGTTTCTTAATCTCTCATCTGTCTGACATCTCCTTTATGATTCCTTTTGGTTTTAATGGATTAGGATCCTAAAGGACATTTTTTTTTTTTTAATGGCTGCAGTTTTCACCCAATTCTGCACTTAAACGTGTAGGCCTTAGGGCTGTCTGTATGCATTATTTGAAGTACTCTTTTCTATGTCTACACGCTTTTTGCAATAACATAATGCATCCATAAGAAAGGCGAGGTTCTAAGTTCTTAACCTAGCCACAATTTGGCCTCTATCTTGTAGTTTTGATCTTATAATTTAGGAAAGGATGGTTGCTGCAGCTCTGAAACAAGCGCTGTACCATTCCTAGAGGAAGATTTTAGTAATTTCACTGTCAAATGTTTCCCCTTTTGGCATATATTTAAGCATTGTAGTGCATATGTTTATAGCCAGTGAGATAGAAAGATAACAACAGTCATGATTTAACATGCCACAATTAGCCTTCACAGCCTCAGCATCCAAAGTCCCGCTTATCCCCACTTCCTGCATCACCCCCAATCGTGGAAGATTAGAGTGACGTTTAAAGGCTACACTCTTTTTTTCTCAGAAAGTACCTTAAAAACCACAGAAAGACTTCTACATAAGGTATTTAGGAATAAGAACTTTTCATTTATTACTTCAGAGGCTCAAGACCAATATGAAGTCAATATTCTTGAAACCCCCAAGAATTGTAAGCAGTAGAATAAACGATTTTTTCAAAGTCTGGGAAATATGTGGAAGTTCCAGTTTGTCTTGATCTTGTGATTAATGCATCATTCCTTCTCATGTTAGAAGGGTCTGATGACTAACGTTGCCCTGAACAATCTTTGGGTCACATTAATTTTCTGAAAGCAACATGAAGGTGAGGCTGTATGGTAACATGACCTGGGCTTGCGGTTTGGGAGAGCCTGATTACTCATGTTCACTGCCTTCAGTAAATAGAGTACCATTAAACAGTGATAGAACTCCCAAGATCTGTAGTGCCTCACATGAAAATGAAAGGTGTACGTTGGATACAGTTGGAGTTTTTTTTTTTTTCCAGTTCTAGAGACATGACTTTCAGAGTAAGTCAGTAACTGTATATAGGAACTCAGAGTTAATACCAAGTCAGGATTCCTGAACTAGTCTCTGCTGTGGTTTGGGTAGCAGAGGTGAGTGTTTAATCCACTCCTTGGAGGACAATTGTAGCCCTAAAACAGAAAAACTGGCTTGCCATTGTTATACCATCTCTCTAATTGTTTCGTTTTTATCATATTCATTTAATAGAGATCCAATAACTTCCGAATGTTCTTTGAGGCTGTTATTATAGAAAGACCATAGAAAAGCAGTATTCTTTTCGAATTTTATCATTTAAAAATTATCTTTATTTAAAAAGTCCTACTGTTTCATTACTCTGATGGTAATCAATGAAATGAAGTTTAGATTGCATTTGTGGTACCTGACTCGTTACCTTGGGAGAATATAAATGCTATGCTTTAATGCAGCTTATGTGCTGGGGAAAAAGTCTGAACCTGAGTGTATGAATCCTAGGATATTTTGCAAGAGAGTGAAATTGGTTTAAAACTATGAAGGTAATCATTAATTTTCTGTTAAAATAATTTTGAGAGTACTTTGTTAAATTTTACTTTACTTAGAAGTAGGTCAAAACCAATTTTACCAGCCTTCAAAACTTTGTTGAAAGATGTATGTGGCAGTGATAGTTTCAATTAAGACTGGGTGCTTATTATTTGCTTAATACATTCACATGCTTCCATGGGGATTTGGAACATGTAAGAGTTTTTGTGGCTGTTTAGAGAGATGAGAACTGAGGTCTTTATAATTACAAACATTACTTCCCAGCTCCAACTAAGTTGAGGCTCTATTCTCTGTGGTGTTGAACCTTCCAAGTTGCGTTACATCAATGTAATATATGATTTGTGTCTGAACATCCAAACACTGGCTAAGTCTCTAGAATATAATAAAGCAAATTTCTTTCAGCTAGCTTTGTTTTGAGTTACATTTTTTTTATGTGGTCAGTGTACTAGCAAATTTTTAAAATTTCTCGTGATTCTTAAGTAATTATAACTCAAACACAAAGCAGTCATGACTGGGCTAATTGTCTCTGGGCTGAATACCTGAAGCAGTGTTTAAGCATGTTTAGTCATAAGCTAAAGGCAACTAGCGGATGCCAACTTTGAAAGATCATGATAGATTCCTGTTTGCTTGTCAAAGCTTTAAACTATATCCATGTATACTCAAGTAATGTTCACTGAAGATAACTGTTTCTAAGAATTGCCATTCACAAATTTTAAAAATCATGCTAATTTATAATAAAGTAGATTTCTGATTCAAGTTAGGCTGTTTTCTTCTATTATGTGAAATGACAGTGATAGCGAATACTGGATCGTGTTCTAAATGTTTTACATGTACTGACATGTTCCTATTCACCAAAATCCCACGTAGGATGAATTATTACACTCATAAGTCCATTTTTTAAGATGTAGAAAGTGAGATGGAGAAAAGTTAGGAAAATTAACTCAGATCATATCGTTGGCAGATCAGGATTTTATTTCAAGCATCCTGGCTCTGTTGTTGGTGCTTTTAACTTCCAAGATAAGCCTTCACTCAGGAAAGAAACCTGTGCCCCTGTTCTTTGCACTTGGAGGGCTGGAGGTACACTAAAGTTTGGCACCTGCAACTGTAAATGTGTTTTCTCCTTAATCACTTAACCACTTAAGTGAATAACATACAAGGATGTCAAATAACCAGCATGGGTTCCAGGTCCTTAGGTCTCTTCCTTTCTAAAACAACAACACACCAAAAACAAAACAAAACAAAACAAAAAACATTGGTGTGTGTCTTTCTAATTCTGCTTAGCTCACTTTGGCCATAGCCCTGCCTGTCACTCTGTGTCACACGCTTCTCTAGACTGTATTGTTGGGAACTTAAAAAATACAATGTTTGGCAGTAACCTTCTTTTTCAGAATTCTTTTCCTGAGCCGTTTGACCAGTTGCAATATTTTGATTTATTCTGTTACAGGCGTTTGTTCATGTGGTGTCAGTCTTACCCTTATCCAGTTAGTTTGTTTGCCTAATTTCTGTTTTTACAGTTTCAGATTCCTTTTTGAGTCCACTTTCATACATAAATGTTTTGTAGACCATTTTAACTACTTCAGAAATATCTTTATGTAAACAATCTTGTTAACTGAAATGCATTTTTTTTTAGGTTCAAAGTCTTCTTTTTTCCCTTTCATACATTTTAAGTTTCACAAGCAAAACCTAAGGTCAATCTCATACTTTTGCCTGTTTGCTCTTCCCTGCTAGACATATTCCCCCTTTCCCCGAGCATTGTTGCTTTGATAGTTACAAAAGAGATAGGAGAGGACTGGAGTTAGCAATCAATGAAGGAGGAAAGAAATCAAGAAAGCAGGGCCTCTTTTATGCTGATTGGAGACAATAGCAGTCCTACATAATACTATTGCTGGGTCTCCCGAGGACTGAAATTTGATCATTTGCTTTAGCCTTGTGAGTAATTGGTAACCTGGAACAGAGCAGCTTTGGTGGAATTACAAGGTTGGAGCATAATCTCAATAAGTACAATGAGCACAATGGCAAATTACCTTAGTAAGAATCAACAAAGTCCAGTAACCAGAACAGCAAATCAGTAGGAGAAATGGGCTGTTAGATCTATACTAATACTTTGTTTCCGTAGTATTAATTTATACTATGTACTTTCCTTTGTTTTTGTTTTTTAGGATTTATTTATTTTTACCGGGAAGTCAGATTTACAGAGAGAAGAGACATCTTTCATCCGCTCGTTCAGTCTCCAACTGGCCACAATAGCCAGAGCTGAGCTGATATGAAGCAAGGAGCTTCTTTTGGGTCTCCCACGCAGGTGCAGGGTCCCGGGTCCCAAGGCTTTGGGTTGTTCTCGATTGCTTTGCCAGGCCCCAAGCAGGGAGCTGAAGGGGGAAATGGAGCAGTTGGGACATGAACTGACACCCATATGGGATCTTGGCTCTTGCAAAATGAAGACTTTAGCCACTAGTACTGCACCGGGCACTATCCTATGTTCTTTTTAAAAGCTATTTTGTACAGATGTTTCACATTACCATTTAACATCAGAGTTAGCACTTAAGTAGTTTTGGATTTTTTAATGGGATTTGTTTATTTATATTTGAAAGGCATATTTATAGCATGAGAGAGAGACAAAGTGAAAGATCCATTCCCCAGATGGCTGCAATGCCTGGAGCTGAGCTGACCTAAAGCCAGGAGTAGGGAGCCAGGTGCTTCTTTCGGATCTCCCACACAAATGCAGGGGCCCAAGGACTTGAACCCTACTCAGCTGTTTTTCCAGGCCATAAGCATTGAGCTCGTTTGGAAGTAGAGCAGCTGGGATTAACTGGTGTCACAAGGCAGAGTATTAGCCTGTTGACCACCATGCTGACCCCAGCACTAAGTTCTAATTATCACAATAATCTGCTTTACCCTTCTAAATCAGAGTGCTTCCTTATATCAAATTAAGTGTCAACTAATATTTGCATTTAAAGGGCTGAAAACGTCATGTCCCATTTCAAGGAACTGGAATCAAAATACAGTTGGAATGGTTCTTTCTCTGATTCTAAAATGGATTATTCCGGGCCTGGCGGCATGGCCTAGCGGCTGAGTTCCTCGCCCTGGATGCGCCAGGATCCCATATGGGCGCCGGTTCTAATCCCGGCAGCCCCACTTCCCATCCAGCTCCCTGCTTGTGGCCTGGGAAAGCAGTTGAGGACGGCCCAGGGCCTTGGGACCCTGCACCCATGTGGGAGACCTGGAGGAGGTTCCAGGTTCCTGGCTTCGGATCGGCACAGCACCGGCTGTTGGGCTCAGTTGGGGAGTGAATCATTGGACAGAAGATATTTCTTTCTGTCTCTCCTCTTCTATGTATATCCGCCTTTCCAATTAAAAAAAAAAAAAGGATTATTCCACCAACGTTCTTAGTTGTAAGAATATTTAGAAAAACAACATGAAAAGTTTCAGCTATGAAGTGAGATGGAGATTATTAGGTTGAAGATCCATAAATGTATTGCACATAGTTCTTCACATATTTAAAAACAAAAAAATCAACTATGGAAGTAGTGTTGTGGTATAAAGTCATCACCTCCTATGCCAGCATACCATATGGCACCTGTTTGTGTCCCAGCTGTTCCACTTCCAATGTAGTTCCCTGTTGATGTACCTGGTAAAAGCAGCAGAAGATGGCTCACCTGCCCCACATGAGACATCTGGATGACACTCATAGTTCCTGGCTTCAGCCTGGTTCAACCCTGACAGTTGTAACCATTTGGGTAGTAAATCAGCGGATGGAAGATATAATTTCTCTCCCTTCTGTAACTCTGACTTTCTAATAGGTAAATAGATGTTCAGAAGAAATTTTCTTCTAAGAAGTTAAAGAGATAAATAATGAATTTCATGTTTTTTTTTTAAAGATCTGGAAATAATAAGTAAAAAACATGCAGATGATTTTCTATGTTTTAAAACTGGTAAGGGTGAAAGTTACGATGCAAAAGTTGAAATCAAATGGCCTGTGTTTGCACCATAGCTCTGTAATACATTAACTGTTTGATCTGGAGTGGGGACTTAAGTCCTGACACTCGGTTACTTTAACTGCAAAAGAGAATTGTAACTGGTACTTGACTTATAGATTGTTGGGAGCATTAGCAGTAATCATACAGATAAATGCTCTAACATTCCATATAATGTATATTCAATAAGTATTAACTGTAATAATGTACATTTTCTTTTTCTTGAAGTATTGGTTTTTCCACTTGCATCTGAAGCATATATGAATTGCTTCTCTAGTCTTTCAAGCCCATTTTTATTTTGGAATTCTAGTTACTAGGTGATCTGACAAAGCATAACTTAAAAAAAAAACAAATTAGTCTAGAAGTAGGAGAAATCTTATCATTTTCTATCAATTTCCAATGTCACAATGATCAAATCATGGAAGCCTAAATTTGAAAACGTACAGAGAGGAAGATTACCACTAAATCACCTCATTTATTTTTTTCTTAAAAAAATATGCTTTTAGAAAAACCAGCAGGCTAAAAATGAAAATTACATTAGAAACAGGACTGTTACCCTACACTATTTCCTTAGTGATTGATTGTACTTTTTCCAAGGAATAGAAGAAAAGGAGACGAGAACATGAGGGTTGATTGCATCAAAAGTGTGACAGGAATAAAAGAATCAGGAAATCAAATATGTCTGCACAGAAGTCAGCTAACAAATGAAAAGCATGCTCTTAGCTAAGTCACATGTTTCGTTGAAACAGCATATGGTGCAATTCCAATACACTCTATAATCAGCTACCTGCCTGTCTTGTTTCCTTCAGCTGGTGCAGAATATAGCAGCACAAATGTTTATAAGGCTGATAAAATATTTTAGTTTGATTTTATGGCATGCTTAACTATTGCCGACCTGATGATTATATTGTGAAAACATGAAATCATAAATGGAGAAAGCAGTCTTGGCATGGGGTAACAATAATTGTTACAATATCTTCTGCTAAAAGTGACCTAAATTTCTTTTTAGTAGTTATTTTGACCCAAAATGCAACAAGTTTTCTTTTGTCCTGTATCAGGCCTGAATTTTAAAATGTCCAGATGTAAATTTCTGCATCATTTGTAGAACTGAGTCATAAAATTAACATTTTTATAGTAATCTGAACAAAATCAAAGCCTCATGATGATATCATGGCTTGATCAGGAAAGAATGAAGATTACAACCCTTGAAAATGAAATGATGGCAGTTTTTCACTAGCATAATAAAGGAAATTTCCTTACATGGATTTTTTGAATTTCTAGAAATTCCATAAATATGTGAAATTTGTTGTGAGTGGCTTTGTCAATGAAGCAGAAACTTGTTATACTACACTTAATTGATCTTTATTAGAGAGATTTGTTTTAGTAGTTCATTATTGCTCTTATTTTTCAGAATTTAAATTAATTGTTGCAATCATATCAATACTAATCAATGTCAAACCTGAATGCCTCATGCCCCTGGCTTTTACACCTTGAGCAACAACAACAACAAAAAATACAACCAACTCTATTTTAATTTTATAACCAGCTCTTTTACTCTCTTTACGGAAGCAGATAAGAAGTTATTCTCAACAAAAAGCAAGGTCCTTCCTCTCCAATAGCCACACTTACCAACATGCAGGGTGTACAACTAAAGTAAGATCAGACCTCTCCCTATATTTTATACATGCGTAATGATTCTAAGTGTGCCCTGTAGTTACTTTATAAGAATTCTGAAATCTGGCTTCTCCTGCTTATTTATTCCTCTTACTATCCTTTTTATTTCCCACAGCTGTGAATTTATTTATTACCTATTCATAGCACATATATTTCACTACAACATGGTGCTGTTAGTTACAGTAAGGCAGCTAATGGGAATGTCAGGTCAAACACCCACACGGTAAATTATGAGAGTGGCTGTGTATTGAAGAAGATATAAATGTTGCACTTGTGTGATTTTTTCCTTTTACTAGGGTCCCCAATTAATACAATTAAAGAAAAGAGAAAAGGCTTCGATACCAGTAAAGAGTATCCTTGGGGATTGATAATTGGCACACATTATTTCAATCATTTTTCCAGTGGTCCAAGCTCATGAAAATTCTGTTCATGGTTGAGAAATAATTAAGAACCATGGGACACAAACTTATAATCCTTGCGTCACACCATCTTTGTAAATGGCTTTGTCCATGACTTGTAACAGTTGGTATTGTCAAGCCTTTGACCAACGATATGACCTTTTCCTACTCCTCACTTAATTTCTCCATGGCATGTTCTTCTCTGTGAATCTTATTCAACTTTACCCTTTACCAGACTCTTGCACATTTTTTGACACTTTTTTGTTTGCTTGACTATCCAGACTTCTTATTACTTTTTGCTGTTTTCCACTAATAATTATTTTCCAATCTCAGGAATAGCTGGCTCATCCCCACTGGGATCTTACAACCACTGGTGCCTTACTGTTCAGATATATGTATTTTTCCCAAGTGTTTTCGCCTAGCGTGTGTGAATTCAGAATAACCCCTTTTGCTTATTTGGAGATCTGCTGCCAGTGATCTAGTTTTCATTCTGTACTTTGGTTCTATGACTGTGGAAACACAGAAGACTGGGAGATGAAGAATCTAGAAGCAGGGTAGCAGTAAGAAACCTACCTTCGGTCTTTGCTCTGCTCTGTAACTCCCCTGGATACGCTCTTCCTTTTCTTCACTCCCTATGAATTCTGTGGAGATGATACTTCTGAAGCTTTGATTAATTTGAAGTCAGGGTATGTGTGTGACAGCTCACAGGTAGTGATTTTGGCAGCTATTTTGAAATTACTCACATGTCAGTTTTGTAATTGCAAGCGTCTTTCTTGTTAATTTCTGGAGTTGCCTCTTTTCTTCCCCTGCTGTGAAATTTTGTTCTTCTCCCAAACACATTTTTTTTTTCTCCTTCCTAATGCGCAAAGCATACTCATTAATTTCTCACTTAGTAATGATTCATTAATCATGGAAGGGCATGTGAGCTGCAGTAAAAGCAACTCCTTTAATTTAATTTAATTTAGCAAACATTTATTGAGTGTTTAATGCGCAGAGCAAAGCAGTGAACATTAGACCCAAAGAGACCCGGTTTGGCTGATATGCAAATTATTTTTTCATCAGAATAAGCGTTTAATAAACTTTTCTGAATCAAACCTAATTGGCAGAAACTTTATTATGGCTATCTATAATAAGTTCTAACAAACTGTTTAGTAATAAGCATAAAAACAGATTATTTTCATAGGGAATAAATAACTTTTTTGGGAGGATAACTTATCTACCATTTATAGTCTCCTGAAAATGAAGCCAAGAATTACATCCCCCAAAATACAACTTTCAGTGCTTTCTTTCCTCCCTATTGATTTCTTCATGTAGAAATAATGCAGTTTTATTCAGAGAAATATAGACAGGAATAATATTTGAATAAATCAGCATGTAGTATGATATAGTCACCTTAATTATATTGATTACTTGTAAGATCATCGGATACTAGACTGTTAGGAGACTATAATCTAGGGATCATTCCCATTTCAATAATTTTACATGTAAGGAGGCTCAGCAACAGAATATATAATTTTCCTGAGTTTGCACAACTTTTGGAAATTGGTAACCAATTACAACTTAAGTTTGAATGGTTAGTCATATTTTTTAAATAGTAAGAAAAAAATAAACTGTTGGTCTTTCTAGTTTATATTATTTTGTTGTACTGTTTATTGTTATTATTTCCATGATACAATTTTGCAGGCATAGCAGTTCCTCCTCCCCCTTCCCTTACTCTCTCCCCATTTCCCTCCCCACCATTTCCTCCGTGTTACTACAGTAGTATAGTCCTTCAGCAGCAGTTGCAAGTCTAACATCTTACTGTTAAAGTGTAACATGGGCATTTTAAGTGTAGAATAAAAGGACTCCCAGTGAAACAGTTGAACATATCGGGATAATACCATATTAGATTTTCAACCATTGCCTATATTTAAAATGCTCCTCTTTAGATCTGATGTGCACCGCCAATCCAGTAACCAAATTCCAAACTGAAATCAGGCCTGGGCTACATGTACATGTTCTAATCAGGTGAGCTTATCTGCCATCAGAAAAAGGAAAACACCTATTACTTCTCAGCCTTTTGGCTAAGATCAAGTGCAGAGAAAGGAAAACAGAAGAAAATACCCAAGATCGAAGAAACAATGGCTCCATACTCCACTGCATTAGAAAAAAAATAAATATTTTAAAGGACTTATATAATTAAAGTTGAAACCTGATTTAATACTTTTGTATAATATATAAAAAACAAGATATTAGTTAGAATATTATGAAATACATTGGATCTACTGGTAGCCTGGATTAGCTTTTTAAAAATATCTGTTTATTTTGAAGACACAGGGAGAAAGACACAGAGAAGGACATCTTCCATATGCTAGTACATCACCCACGTGGCTGCAGTGGTTGTGGTTGGACCAGACCAAAGCCATTAGCTTGAATATTGAAGCTGTATCTGGGCCTCCCATGTGGGTGGTGGGGGACCCAATTATTTGGGTTATCTTCTTATGCTTTTACCAGCACACAGCTGGTTAAGAATCAGGGTAGCTGTGACTCAATAAGGTGCTCTGTTATAGGATGCTAGAGTCACAAACGATCATCACTTACCTTGCTGCACCCCAATGCTTATCTCAAGCTTGAAGCAATTTTTATCAGCATTACTGATTCTCCTGTTTCTCTCTCTCTCTTCCTGTAACTCATAAATATTCATTGATAAAAGAAAATTTACACTTTAACTTTGCATTCATCCCTCTTGTTGCCAAACATTAATCTCTAGGTAAACTGTACAAAAATTCCTGTGAAAAAAGTCACTTCTTGTGCCCATCTAATTCTTTATTTGATGCTTATTATAGTCTGATGAAATAATAGATAATTTGCATAGATTTTTGCTATAGAGAAAGTGCTATAAATTTTTCAAAATAATAAAACATTTCATGAGTTTCATAACTTATTTCATAAGTTAACTTCTGAATAGTTATTTTTATACCTGTGCATGATCCAATTCAATCATTGGAATTTAATGCACCATATATTCTTCAAATACTTAAGAATGTAGTTTTGAATGACCATTTCCCTTATTTACATTAGTCCATATCATTAATTTGAGCTTTCTTTTTTATTAGATAATTTTTCAACTTTTATTTTCATGATATTTGTATATTTGACCAGAGTGGGAAGGATTAAGGGTTAGGGAAAAGTGGGTGTGGTCATTGTTTACAAATTTTTTATTTAATTTTATTATTTCTTGGGGAAGGGAGAAGATAAAGGGAGAAGTCATATTCAGAATGCCAACTGCCCCAGTACCAGAGATGGGGAATGAGCACCTGATATCAACCCAGGGTCCTTATGTGGTGCATGCTGTGAGGATTCTGCCCCAGTGGTTTGGCTAGTTTTGAAATACTGTCAATCTCACCAATCCAAGGATGAAGAAACCCTTCCAAGGTTCATTGGCTGACACAGTCAACCTTAGTCTCCATTCACTCAGATTTTTGTTGTCATCGTTTGGCTAGGGTAGTTGTCCAATTTGTTCTGTTTTCCTTCATTTGTTATGGTACCATATGTCCTCTGCAGGTCCAAAGGGCTTTTACATCCTGAATGTGCATCAGGGCTTGCTGTCTACTCTTCTGTCTTTTCAAATGAGGAGGACCAGCTATCACAGGAGGGCCCAAGGACCCTGGCCAAGCGACCCAGGTCTTGCCAGACCTCCATCCCCTGGGGCTCATTAACCTTGCACCCACCGTGCTGGTGGGCTCACACACCTGGGCTCACAGACCTGACACCCCCTACCGCAGATTGGCATGGCTCCCCTCACCTCTGCAACATGGCTTGGTCCAGGATGCCCCCAGCTCCAGGTCCTGCTCATGCATACTGAAGCCTAGCCCAGCCTAGCCAGCCCTGAGTTCCAGCTCTAATGTGAACTGGCTGGTGATGTAGCCCTACCCAGCCCCTCTTGCATCCTATCCTGGTTCTCAGATCTGCAAGTGGATGATATGAACTGATGCAGCCTGGCCCACCCCTAGACCTGACTCACATGTAACCTGGCTTTGTCTGGGCTTCTCCTTGCCTTGGTTCTTGTGCTTACTGTCAGGGACTGCAATCTGACAAAAGAGTTTCCCAAGCTCCTCTATCAAAATTCCTGCCAGGAGAAGATCTCACACCAATGGGTCCTTGGCCCAAATTGACTTTGTCTACCTCTTGTTCTGGCAGGAAAGGTGTTCCTACCCAATCGGCTCATACCCATTCTGGTTCTAACTGTTGGGTGCTAGAGCCCAGTCACAACTGGTCCATGCCCAGACACAGTTCTCACATGGTTCAACGGGAGCTGAGAGCTAGCCAAGTTCATCCTACACTCACCCTGGCTCTCACAAGTACTAATGGGTGGTAGAGTCTAGCTCAGTCTGGTACTCCCAAGATGCAGTCCAAACTCATGCCAAGAGAGAGTTCAGCCATGTCCAGTCCAGCCCAATGCTCCCATTCCAGCTCTCACCCTCACCTGTGGGAACCTCAGCCAGTGGAGCATACCAACAGAGACTGCAGTTCCACAGGGTTGAGCCCACATTAGCGAACATCCCCTTCATTTCTGCCCCCCAGGCCTGATTATCTCACATGCTGGTTAGTGTCATGGCCCAGCTTAACATTACCTATCTGCTGTTCCGACTTTCACTGGTGGATACTGTGGTCTAGCCCTGCCAGGCAGGCCCCCAGCCTTAGCTTTAGTGTGTGCCAATGAGTGGTATTTGGTGATGGTCAATGCTAACTACCTCCAGCTTAGATCTTGCATGTATACTGGTTCTTTGGTCTGACTCTTAAAATTTCTCCCATTACTCCCTCCAAACCTCATGGTCTCAGCATCCTAGCCTACCCGCAGGTACAGTGTCCTTGTGTATGGGACTTCCTCAATAGTCATTTCTCACTGGGACAGGAACCCTCAGGTCTCTACTCACCAGACAGGTGGGTCAGAGTTTGGTGGCTAGACCCAACCCAGCGCTGCCCACCACAGCTACCCTATTTGAGTTTTCTAAACAGATTTTAGACTATCAGTTCATGGAGCCTTCATAGCCGAAAGTACTACACTCCTATTTTCATTGTGACTACCTTAAAGATATTTTGTAAATCTGGATCAATTAGGAATTCTACAGCTGAAAGATTAAGTTGCAATTTCTTATCCTTACTACATTCTCTTCACTTCCAAACAAATTCATTGAGAACTTAGTGTCTGGAATTCTGTTCTTTACCATCATGATTCATTAGTATTTTCTCTCAAATTATGTTTTCCAGTTACCTGTTATTGTCTTTGTGTTGTGACCCTCTGTCTCAGATTTCCAAACTTGACACCCTAATAAAACTGAGAGCACTAGATATTCAGGAATCATGCCCCACTGACATAGACTTTTATTTCTTATCCTATGTGTTTCAAATATCTGTTATGTAGTTGCAATTAATTATAATCTTTTCTAGAAAAATCTCTAGGAAAACTTCCATGATCACCCTTAAATGAATGTATTCTTTACTCATATGATGTCCTGCAGTATTGTGTGCTCTTTAGGAAAAGCACACATGACAGCCATTTCTATTTCTTGAACTTGATTTTCAGTTGACCATTCATGTATGCTTCATTTGGGTAGACTGTACAGCAAGTGTAGTACCTGATATGAGATAGTCCACTAATAAACACAAGTTCGAAGAATTCATTCAATGAATGAGAGGAAATGCTGTCTCTGGAAAATTGAAGATTTTTGATTTTCCATGAGCGATACAACCACAATTCTCTTTTCCATTCCCCGCATATCTTTTCTTTGACCAACAGTCATTAGCTATGTTTGCCCTCGTAGTTGGTGTATTTAAATCCTTTATGGTCTCCTATCAATCCTTCTGCGTTAATGACTCTTATGTGATCTTTTAAAAAAGTTAGTCATGTTTGTGTAAATGTGTATGTGTGCAGAAAGATTCAGTAAATGATTTCAACAGGTACTGTTTCAGCAAATAATTATATCGTCTGTGATATTTTGGTGCTTTATGTATGCACTATGTCAGTTTTCAGTATGCTATAAAGTTAATGCAAATGGTAATAATTACTACTTTAGCTAAAATAAACTTTTACTTTGAAAAACATGCTCTAGGGTAAAGCCATAGTTGTTAGAGCTGTCACCTATGATATTGGCATCCTGTATGGCCACTGTCAAGACTCTGCCACCCATACAGGTCTGTGCTAATGGATCTGGAGAAGCAGCAGACTGTTGTTCAGGTCCTTGGGAGCCTGCGCTCATGTGAAAATCCCAGCCCGAAGCAGCCAATGCAAGATACCTCGTTCTCTGGCTTTCCTGTCTCTCTGTAACTGCCTTTCAAATACGTGAACTTTTTTTTAAAAAGAGAATGTTCTAATGCCAGAAGGCGATTTTTCTATTTTGAAATTTGTGATTGAAATTAGTGCACAGGAATATGACTATCTTAAATATAGCATAAAAATAGTTAATATCATAGTCTTATTAGTGATGCTGATGTTTAGGAAATATGGAAAAGCATTGAGGTATCCAAATTCTTGTGTCATATGGATAAAAATATTTTTGTGATTCACACATAAACACAGCTGATTGCATCAAGCATTAGAACGTGTTTCAGAGTTTTATAAACAGAAATTAAGTTTGCCTATGATGTGATCAGTTGAAATTAAGACATCAAGCATAGTAGATTTGCATTAGTTTTTGTATTATACTTACAGTAAAGGTATATTTTGGAAATTCTTAGGATAGGTTCATTTTTGGTTTGTTTATAATTCATATTGACCATAAATGGGTTGTGATTTATGTAGACAGTGCTTTTGGGGGAGTGGTGGTTGAAGGTGTATTGATTTGTTTGAAAAGCAGAGTGACAGGACAGAAAAATCTTCCATCTAACAGGTTTACTCCCCAAGTGATTACAATAGCCTGCATTGGCCCAGATGGAAGCCAGGAACCTGGAACTCCGTCTGAATCTCTGACATGGATGTTGGGTCCCAAGCACTTGGTCCATCCTCTGCTGTTTCCCTGGGTGTAGTAGCGGGGAGCTAGATCAAAAGTGGAGCAGCTGGGATGTGGCACCAACTCATTTTGAGCCCCAGGTCAGCTCAAGTCTTTATAGCTTGTGTATTATTCTTATTCTTATTCTTATTCTTATTATTAATCAGGGTGGGAAGGATCTAGGGCTAGGGAGAAGTAAGTGTGATCATTGTTCCCGAACTTTCTGTTTCTTCTTCCCATTTCTCAGGATAGTGGGAGAGAAGGGGAGAAGCCATCCTAGCCTCCCAACCATCCCATTACTAGAGAATGGGAAATGGACACCCACTATCAACACAGGGTTCCAATGTAGCACATACTCTGAAGGTTCTGCCTAAGTTTATGCAGTAGTTTAGAAATGTTGTCGATATCACTGATCTATGGTTGAGGAATCCCTTACAATGCCCATTGGCTGACACAGTCGACCTTAGAATATCTATTTGCCCAGATAATTTTCTGTCATCCTTTGGCTGGGGTAGTTGTCCGTATATTTTGTTCTCCATTGTCTGCTATGATACCAGATGTTCTTTGCAGGCCCCAAATGGTGACCATATCCTCTGTGCACCCATGGTCTTCCATCCAGCACTCTGTCATTTACAGTGTGGTGGACCAGTTCTCATAGGTGGGATCATGGGACAGGGCCAGATGACCCTGGCTCTACTTGACCTCCAATCCTGGGGCTCTCAATCTCTGCCCCCAACAGGCAGGTGGGTTCAAGAAACCAGGCCAGGTGATCCAAGCCCCATCAGGGCCCCCACACCCAGGACTCATATTCAGCACCCACTGCACATATGAGAACTAGGACCAGGGCCAGGTGACTCAGATCCCGCCGAATCCCCCACCCCTGGGGCTCACAGATCCAGCACCCACTGCACAGTTGAGTCCTAACACCTGGGCCAGGCTACCTAAGCCCCTCCGGACTCTCCCACTTTTGGACTCATTGATCCAGCAACTACCACACCGGTGGGCCCTAGGACCTGGTCCAGGTGACCTAAGCCCTGCTGTATTCCCCACCCCTGGAGCTCATGGATGCAGCATCCACCAGGCAGGGGGGTCCATGGACCCAAGCCAGGTGACCCAGACCCCTGCCTGATCCCCCACCTCTGATGCTCATGGATCCAGCACCCACCATGTAGGCAGAGCCATGATCCTGTGCCAAACAAACCAGGATGCACTGGAACCCTCAATCCCTGGGCTCACAGACTTGGCATCTACTGCCTCCAGACTAGCATGACTCATTTTACCTCGGCATCCATCAGAAGATGCTTCAGCTTGGTTAGATCCATCCTGCCCCCAGTTCCAGCTTATGCTGGTTGGTGCTTCAGCCTAGCCTTGACCGATTAGCTCCCTAACCTGGCTCTAGTGGCTGGTGTTGTGGTCTGACCCAGCCCCTCTCGCACCCCATCCTGGTTCTCAGATCTGGCAGGGAGTGATACGTACTGGCTTAGCCCAGTCCACCCCAAGATCTGACCCGCATGTATGCTGGCTGGTACTGTAGCCTGGCTTTGTCTGGGCTTCTCCTTGCCTTGGTTTTTGTGCTTACTGTCAGGGACTGCAATCTGACAAAGGAGTCCTCCAAGCTCCTCTATCAGACTCCTCCCAGTGACAGCTCTTGAATACACTGGTGACTCCTTGGCCAAAGTTGTCTTTGTCCACCTCTTGTCCTGGCAGGAAAGGTGTTCCTACCCAATCGGCTCATACCCATTCTGGTTCTAACTGTTGGGTGCTAGAGCCCAGTCACAACTGGTCCATGCCCAGACACAGTTCTCACATGGTTCAACGGGAGCTGAGAGCTAGCCAAGTTCATCCTGCACTCACCCTGGCTCTCACAAGTACTAATGTGGTAGAGTCTAGCCCATTCTGGTACTCCCAAGATGCAGTCCAAACTCATGCCAAGAGAGAGTTCAGCCATGTCCAGTCCAGCCCAATGCTCCCATTCCAGCTCTCACACTTACCAGTGGGAATTCTAAGCCAGCCTGGACATTCCCTTAGCTCCCCAACCAACCCTATTCCCTGCTACAGATCTTGGCGCCTGCCAACATCTGTTTCACATGGGTGAGCCCACATACTCCATGCCCCCGATTCTACCCCCGGACCTGATTCACTCACATGTTATTTTTTTTCTTCATGGCCCAGCCTCACAGTGCACTTTCCCTCTTCCGACACTCGCTGGTGGGTATCCTGTTCTAGTACTTCAAGTATAGTGGCCTTGAACCCAGAAGTCCCTCAGAAGTCATTCCTCACTTGGACCTGAACCCTCAGGTTGCTGCTTCTCCCCCTCTCCACACCATGTCATCCCCCAGACGCTGCGTAATCCTACACCCCCAGGTACCAGAGTACACTGCACGATGGCCCAACTTGGGCCACCCCGTAGGAGTTCACCAAGCACCATTGGCACCTGGGCCACCCAGCATGAGTTCCCCAAGCTGCAGCTACACTGCTTGGAGAGCAAAGCTCCTGAGCCTCCAGGCTTGACATTTGAGATCTGCCTCCAGCCTTGACATATTTGAGATCTGCCCACAGTATGGCAGCTAGATGTTAATACTGTTGATATTTTATAGGTAGTTAATATAATTATACTGAGAAATATTTAATGAGATCCATGAAAGAATAAGTCCTGAATTCTAATATTTGCCTATTTCCCTGATGTAAATGCTCCTACCACAATCAATTTAAGCTACTAATGTGCTGAAAGTAGAGTGGGCTCTTGTGAGCTGTGCAAGCCAAATCCAGCTTGCCAATGACACTCAGGCTGCTATTAACCTCTAGTAGCAACTCATGGTTTTGATTCAGATACTTCTTTTCAATAAAGAAATAAAAGAAGCCTCCTTATGTGAGCAGACTGTCTTGAAGAGCTGCATGCATGATGTCCTTTCTCAATTTCTTGAAACAATTACAGACAATAAGACTTATTTATTTAACTAACTAGGCCTGAGGTAAATATATGTCTCTAAGCGGTTTCTGGGAATTTTCAAATGCAGGAAAGCTTTATCCCATCCATTTTATTATTTGGGTCACCTGATGAAAGCTTTGAAACTTGACAATAGGATTCTGGACTTTCTCCCATCTTGTGTTCTGCTTGCCAAGTGTCATAAAATCATGCAATGGCTTAGTGACTAAATACTCACTCTGCAGGCACCAGGATGCCATATGGGCACCAGTTCATATCCTGGCTGCTCCACTTCCTATCCAGTTCCCTACTTATGATCTGTGCAAACAGTGGGACATGGCACAAAGCCTTGGGTCCCTGTGTCTCCATGGGGTGGGGGGTGGGGTGGGGCCTGAAAGAAGCTCCTGGCTCCTGGGTTAAGTTGGATCAGCTCCAGCCATTGTGGTCATTTGGGGAGCGGACCAAGGGAAAGAAATATCTTTGTCTCTCCTTTTCTCTGTAAATCTGCCTTTCCAGCAAAAACAAATAAATATTTTAAAAAGAAGAAAATATTAACTTTGAGGATGTTCTGCTTAAATGCATACCTATCATTGACAAATGTAGTCATTATTGACAATAGCTTTTTGTTCTTTACTTTTATAGACATCTTTATAATTAGTTCTAAAGACCACATTTATGAAGCTTAATGAAAGCATTGCTTAGGCAAGATACGGAGTTTCTCCATTTTTAAGTTGGACACTGTGTAAGACCATGAAGGGTAACCAGTTTGTCTTTCTGGTTCTTATCTATAATGTATATAATTTCTTCTGTTTACATAAGCAATGTTTTATAAAATATAAGTAAAAAATTTACAAGGTCCCAAGTAACACAGCCCAGGTCTGGATTGGATTGGACTGGAACCAGGTGCCAGGAACTGCATCCTGGTCTCCCACATGTGCAGCAAGGACTCAAGCAGTTGGGCCATCTTCTGCCTTGTCAGGATCATTAACAGTAAGCTAGTTCAGAAGCAGGGTAAAGGGACTGAAACTGACACTCAGATATGGGATACAGCATTGCTGCTTAACTTCCTTTGCCATAACACTAGCTCCCAATAGTTTCAATGTTTGTTTTTAAATTTCCACATGGTCTAGTTTCCTCTTGTACATGATATTTAATGGTTTGATAAGTTTTTTAGATTGATACACAAGTAAAGTTATGAGCCTGAAAATCTTTAAGCCAAGCATCTTTCTGAGTCATTAACATATACTTTCCTATGTGGTAATGAGTTTTCTAAAAATGAGTATTTTCTAGAAAGTCTTAGCTTCATCAATTTCTAACATATTTCTGCAATAATTGCCTCATTCTTCAAATTTATTTAGATTGGACTCACGATAGATCAAAGGACACAAGTTCCATTAGTTAATTGTATTTAAAAAGGCAGGATTATACAGCCAATTAAAAAAAATGCAATACCTGTTTACACTTTGAAGGTTGCAGTGCACATAAAAATGCTGAGGACTATGTGAAATCTCATAGATGAGCCTTTACTGTTTGTTTCCAAATGCTTCTCAGTGTTGTTGACTGTTGTTCCTTTTTTATGTAATGCTGTTGGCATCCAATGAAAATATGTTTAGAATGTTTCCTTCATAGAACCTTTTTATTTTTTTCAAAAAATTCAAATTCACACTTTTCAGGCTATGACTAAGGAAAACAGAACCAACTTAAAAATTCTGGATCTCTAAGAAATTAAAAATAACTTACAAAATATTCAAGAGCTATAATTGATACACTAAATAAAGCAATGATAGAAATAATTCAGTCTGTGGTTAAATAAGGGCCTTTATGTAAACATGAGTATTACAAAGATTTTCATGGACTGATCTTTCCAAACCTTGCAAGTGTAACTCCTCTTGCACTTCAAATTGTTCCAGAAACAAAAGCATTCCAATTCTTTATATGTGTGTGTGTGTATATATATAATATAAAAATAATACATATAATATTGACTCCAAAATATACCACAAAAAAGAAAATTATAAGCTATCTTGCTTATGAATATTCATGAAAAATTGTAAATAAAATCTAGAAAATGAAACTCAGCATTACATTAAATAGACTACCATGCCATGATCAAGCACGGCTTATTTTAGAGCTGCAAGAATGTTTAACAATGTCATTTATATATCCTAGTACAATTGACTGTAAATCAGAGAAGAAATACTCTTTCTAAAATAGGAAGATAATGGCACTTTTAAAATAAAATTAGATGTATCTGACACGATTCTCAGATATTGCTCTTGATGAAATCCTTAAAAAATTACCAGTGGAAAAAAAATTACCAGTGAAATTTGGAAGTAAAACAGGTATGCCAAGTTTCCCCACTATTATTTGATATTTTCCTGTAAATATTGTAGGCGATGAAGTTAGATAAAGGAATATAATGTTATAGATATTCAAAAGGGAGGGGAAACATCACCATTACTTATACATTATTTAAAATCTTAAGAGAGTCAAAGGAAACATAGCACTAGAAGGAATAAAATAATGAAAGAATAATAAACCGAAGAACATGTATCAAATGTCTGAACACTGCAAGGAAGAAAATGTTAATGAGAAAAGTATAGTAATTGAAGTTGCCAAGAATGAAAATATGAACTCCAAATACTTCAGTTATAAATGCACACTGTTCTTGGAGGCAGTGCAGTGGCATAGTCAGCTAATCCTCAAACAGCACTGGTTGTGTCCTGGCTGCTCCACATCTTATCCAGCATTATTCTTGCGACATGGGGAGGTGGTGGAGTACGGCAGAAGACCTCGGACTCCTTAACTCACTTGGGCAACCTAAAGCAGGCTCCTGTTCCTGCTCAGATCAGCTCATACAGCCATTGTGGCTATTTAGGGAGTGGACTAACAACAAATCTCTCTACCTCTTCTCTGTGTATCTCTGTTTGCAAATAAAAAAATGAATAAATCTTTTAAAAACTAAATATACACAGTTCTTAACTGCAAAGAAATATACATTTTTAAAAGATTTATTTTTATTGGAAAGGCACATTAACAGGGAGAAGGATAGACAGAAAGATCTTCCATCTGCTGATTGACTCCCCAAATGGCCACAACAGCCAAAGCAGAGCCAATGAAAAGCCAGGAGTCATGAACTGCTTCTGTGTTTCCTACATGGGTGCAGTGTCTCAAGCCATCTTCCGTTGCTTTTCCAGCCATCAATAGGGAGCTGGATGGAAAGTGTTGCAACCAGGACATGAACCGGTGCCCGTATCAAATGTGATGCTTGGAGGTGGAGGATTATCCAATAGAACTATCATGCCAGGTCTGAGAAATGTACATTTCTTAAGTGAGGAATTATACAGAGGTATACATATACTTTATTCTAGATAATCATATATAATATTATAATCTTGACATAATTGTTAACATCTATATTAATTGCAATTCTAATTGAAATCCCCATTAGTCATGCAGCACTTCAGTGATAACAATATCTAAAAATAACATATATTTTGTATTTTTCAAATTTCTATCACAAATAATATCACAGAAAATGTCTTAACTCAGTAACAGAATGTCACTAAGACCTCATTGGCTTCATATAAAGTGTATTTCATTGAAGTCCCACTTCAAAGTCCGTCTTTCTTGTTGCATGTGTCTTTTAACAGTTGTGCAGGGACCCAATTATGGCTTCATATTCCTTTAAGTCATCCGAATTCTACCATTCTAATTGCTTCTTAATATTTTTGATTCATGACCATTATATATCCCTAGCTAGATCGTCCACATAGGATTTTCTAGCTGCTTATGGAGTTAGGAAATGAACTCTCTCTGTATACACTGGAAGCAAATGACATGATTTTGACAAAGCAGAGCAATATGGTAACGCTTTTATAATCAGAAACAGAAAAGCAGATTCTGAAATATATGATGTGCATCACTGTATCTGTCTTAAAATTAACAATACAATTAGCTGAGACATATTAATGATTTAAAACATTTAAGTAGATTTCCCCTAGTAGATCCAATAATACCGCCTTGCAAAGAGAAACAAATTGGTTTAAGCCTAATGATGTGTGGAAACATGTCTTAGCATTTGTGCACAGCTGGACTAATTGGAGGAGCTAAGTGGGTGGATTTTCTAGTAGTTCTTAGTGCTTCATGCTGTTTATGAATCAAAACTTCACTGAATGTTTATGTGGGCTGGGTGCTTGTTCCTACATCTGGAACACTGAATGAACAAGGCAGATGGAACTCAGTCTGGCAAGTGTATGGAACTGAAGACATCTTGAGAACAAGGATGTCTTTCAATGATTATTACAGTCTGTGAAAGCTGATTTTATGTTACATAAACTGTGAACTTGGGCTATTATAGGAAGATGTTTCCTAACATTTTGTAAGCATACTCATTTCGTAATTTGAGTCAATTCCGATGATTCATTGAAAATTGCTATTTAGTATTAAATACTATATAAATTGCAGTATATATTTATTATATCCTTTAGTACAAATTGAACACCTCTGGAACCCAAATGTTGTTCAAACTTCTATGGGCAGGACTTTAATGAAAATGAGACACTTTCTGCTTTCAGAGAGTGTACGTTTTGGTTGGGGGCGGATGTTGGTTAGAGAACAAAAAAAAATCAATATTAACAAGTAAATCAAAGGCTTTCATATAGCAGTAAGTGCCATAAATTATATAACATGGGATGATAAGATAAAGATAGAAAGAGGCTGGAAGAGGGCACCAGCTACACTGTGTAGGCAAGTATGATCTGAGAAGACATTAGCTGATACTGGTGAGAGGGGAGGAGCAAATTATGCAGAGCACTCACACAGTGTTGAATGAATGCATCCCTTCATTCGCTTTTTGTTCTTACTTGTTTTGTTCAATTTAATTAATAAAGTGAACATTTTTCCATAGTTTAAATTGTTCTAAATCTGAAAAAAATCAGAATTCAAGTGTTTTCATGATCTGAACCAAATCATAGGTATGTACAGTAGACAGAATAATACTTTAAAAAGAAGTTTAAAAAGAACCAGACATTCTCAGCAACAGTGGAATAGAATAACTTTCCCCCTACTTCCTTGCCAGGTTTTGTTGTTTTCTGATTTCTGTGTATAAAGAAAGAAAGAAAAAGGCATAAATTTGTAAATAGTTAGACTTTTGTCATACAAGTGAACTTAAACTTACTATAGATACAAATATGACTTAGATGACTTAGCCGATCTGTTTCTTTAGTGCTCAGACTGCTCTGACGATGTTTGCGTAACCATTGTGATGATATCTTCCACATAATTCACTCATGTGTTTGACGATGTTGACATTCTTCCTTGTTTTCTCTTACAGGGAAAAATTTCCTTTTCTAGATGTTCAAATAAATTCCCAAACAACAAATAAATTGATTTCCTATATTCCTTTAATATGCAATTTGTGAGAGGATGGGAATGATTTTGTCCTCTTGGTTACTTGCTACCATTTTTGATAGCTATATTTTAGTTGAAAGTGCTTTTGAGTATTTAAGTGATTATTGTGTCTTTTGTGAGTATGAATTTGGGGGATAGAAAAAGCAAATACAACAATAGAACTCTGTTAACAGCTGTCCAGTAGAAGAGAATAAGCAGATCAAAGAAGTCTCTGAAAATTTGTTCCATAAATAGTTTACATTATTTGATTGTAGAGATATAGCATTTCACAAGTTGGATGTTAAGAATATTGGCTTACCTTCTATTTAAGATTTTACTGTTTAATAGAATTGTACAGTGCAATTTGGACAAAAAAACTGAAGTTACTCATGGTATTGTTTTTTCTTTTGGGAGAATTAATGACAACTTCGTGAGTTAAAACTAATTAATTCCCCAGTTCTACACTTGGTTATATCACCATGGTATTACATTCAACATCATTTAAGGACCATTGGTGGAAGAAATGCTGCAGGTAGAAGACTCTTACCCCAAACTAAGCCCTGTGCTAGGCATTCATAGGAACTTCTTTAAGCCCAGACTTATTTCCTAGGAAATGGGACTGTACACATTTCCATTCTACTGATGTGGGTGTTAGTTTTGGATCTGTAAGCATAAGTTCAGGCCAATTTCTGGATATGCTATCGGTAAAGTACCTAAAATGTGTCAACAATACTCTGGAATAGTAACTCACTTGCCCAGAAGAAGCATTCATTTTAGGGAGAAAATTTATGTTGATGATTTTCAAATTATCGAAACTCCTCAGGCAGTTTTCCAGCTGGCCAACTCCTATAGACTGACTTGAGAACAAGTGCCAATTTTGGATTTTTGGCAGTCACTAGCATGACCTGGTCAACTTCAAGAGGGAGCTCAGGGAGAGATTTCAGCATCCACATTTTAACACAATTACCACTTTGCTTCTGGATGAAATCCAGCACTTTATTTTTCACATACAAGGCTCAATATCTTTTAAAATCACTTTCTCTTTATGTTCTGTTTGTAAGAAACCAAGGTGACTCTAAGACATGGAAAACTAAAAGCAATATATTCTTTCATTTATGAATTCTAAAGCTACAAATTTCTCCAATTGCATTGTCTAACATGTTTATTTATGCTTGGAAATTCAGCTATTCTTTATTCGAACTCTAAGTTTCTATATATATATATAGTTAACATTCAATGTTTAGGATATTGAAGCTGGAGATTAATTTTGGAATACCATCAGAAAACATGAAATAATAAATTTACACTATATTTAAAAACTGGTCTTCATATTGCATATTTCAGCTCATTAAGTGATCATGATTAATTCATAGTGAAATTGATTTGTTATGTATGTACTCAAATAATAACAGTGATGCTTATCTCTAAATTCCAATACTGTCTATAAATACTAGTTGATGGGTATAAAGCTAATTTCTCTTGAAGTTGAATACCGGCTTTTATTTCCATAAAGGAAAACACAGTGTTTTGAATTGAAATACACACACACACACATACACACAGGCACACAAATGTATAGATATTTCACTGTCCATATTGACCCTCCAAGGATACCTAATACTTATAAGTTGTAATGGTAGGACTCAAGTAGAATTTAAAAAATTGACAATTGTAGAGAAATGACCTACTAATGCCAAAAGAAAGTATCTTTTGAAACTGATTGTGAGAAAGATGCCTAAATTATTACAGCCTTTATTGTTTCATCTGCAAAATACAATAGGCAACCTAAGTGGTTAGTGTGTTAAAGAAGTAAAATATAAAGTACATACTAAATATTCAATTGATGGTGACTCTTGTAAGAGTTTAGAATCAAATTGTCTTGGTTTGAATTCTTTCTCACTTCTTAGCTGTGTAAATATGTAATTTATGAATTGAGCTGATTTCTCCACTTAGTATTGTAGGATGAGCAATGAAGAAAAGTACATGAAGTACTTAGCCCAGATGTCAATAAAAGTTACAATTATGGTTAATGAAACATTACCATTTTTAGGATTTCCAAATGTTAGCATTGGGGGGCACCAGCTGTTTTAGTGGTTTTCAATTTGCCTCCCATGGTGCCTGATTATTGGACACTCTGTCTCTGCTATGTTTCTATATAGGCAAGTAAAATATATTATTTTTCCCCATGAATGTTCATTTGAAGAAATAGTTTTGTTGTTAGAGACATTTTGGAAAAACATCTACTAACTCATTAAAGATGCTGTAATTGAAACTTAGGAAACTTCATAATGAAACCATCAGGACTAAATTCTGGTCCATGGAATTCTGACTCTAAGTTAAATGATATTTCTACTATTTAATTTTCAGTTTTAATTTGGTTTTTACTTTAATTGAGTGATTTCAGAAATTGAGACAACATCTGGTAACTTTTCTTGGGACCCTGAGGTAATACACTAATTTAAAAATTACTAAAAAGGAAAATATGGTAATAATGTTACTAGATAAAATATATTTTATTGATCACTGAAAGTATACACTGTACAATATATGCATATATTCTCAATATCAATATTTACTCATTCTCAATAAATATACATTTTCCGGTATAAACATTTGCTTAGTTTTTCATACGTCTAAAATAGATTTCTTACAGCATTAAATTTGCTGTTTTGATATATATAAAACTTATATAACATTGGTTGAATTTTCCTGTTTTATTAATATTGAGTAAGTGGAGTGTCAACTTGTCAGGCATCAGCCATGTTTTCCTGTGAAAATTCCCTGTTAAATTTTCTGTTATTGAGGAATTTGTTTATGTGTTTGATTATGAATCTTCCTTTAACTCCCAATTTTTAAAATCCACTGAAATAAAACCTTATACATCATCTGAATTGAATTATTATTTCACTGAATAAGTCTTTTACCTCAGCTTCTCTTTCTGTGCCTTCAGGAACTCCCATAACTCTTACATTCATGGTTTTGATGGTGTTCCTCATTTCTTGGATGTTTTGCTTTTCTTGAATCATTTCCTTTGCCAGCTTTTTGACTATTTTAGCATTATTGCAAGAGGAGTCTTCCAATTTTTTGTTTCTTCTCCATCGCCCTATTATAGAGACTTTTCACTGAAATTTTATTTGCTATATTGTATTCCTCACTTCTGATAATTCAGTTTGATTTTGTTTCAGTATTGCCATTTCCTATGTTATATATTTCTTGAACTCATGTATGTGTTTTTCTTTTTTAAAAGATTTATTTATTTTTAGTGCAAAGTCATATGTATATACACAGGAAGAGAGACAGAGAGGAAGATCTTCTGTCCATTGATTCACTCCCCAAGCTGCCATAACGGCCAGAGTTGAGCCGATCCGAAGGCAGGAGCCAGGAACCTCTTCCAGGTCTCCCCTGTGGGTGCAGGGTTCTAAGGCTATGGGCCATCCTTGACTGCTTTCCCAGACCACAAGCAGGGAGCTGGATGGGAAGCGGGGCTGTCGGGATTATAACCGGTGCCCGGATGAGATCCTGGCACATTTAAGGCTAGGACTTTAGCCACTAGGCTAGCTGCGTCAGGCCCTCTCATTGTTTTTAATGAGATTTAATCGTTTTTCATAAGATTCTATAAAGTTAGAAATCGTTTATGTGACAATTTGTAGTTTTTCTACAATTTTCTGTAAGGTTAACATAGACTTTTGCAGTTTTTTGGGGGAATACATCTGTAACCTCATTCATGATACCTTTGCCTCTTTTTCCTTTGGGTATTGCCACTCTGATGTGTGGATGTGATGGGGCTTTTTTATTTATTTTATTATTATTATTTTATGATATAATTCCATAGGCTCCTAGGATTTCCCTTATCCCGTCCCCAATTCCTTCCCCCCAACCTAGTTCCTCTATATCATTATGAAAATATAGTTCTTCATACACAGTTGTATGCCCAGCATTGCCGGCACGGACAATGGCAGAGAGTCCAGCCTCCTATTGTCAGGATATAGTGAGCAGTTTCATTGTAAGTCCATCTTTGTCTGGAAGTAGAGATGATACTACATTGTATCCTCACATCTGGATGTTAGTCTCCATTTCACAGCTACTGTACATCCCCTCAAATGAAAAGTCACAATGCAAAAACAACAATAGGAAGAAAAATAGAAATTGACAATGCGATTAAGTTAAATGACATGTAACTAGATATGACAGTCTCCATTACACAGCTACTATACATCCGCTTAAATGAAAAGCCACAAAACAAATTCAACAACAGGAAGAAAAAAGAAATTCACAACATCATGAAGTTAAATAACATGCTACTGAATGACTAATGTGTAGCTGAAGAAATAAAAATCAAGAACTTCTTGAAGAAAATAATGCTACTGTATGATCTAGGAGTCATTGAATGATTTAATCAGAAGAAACTATCTTGAAGAGATGAAACTAACAAAAACAAAAAGCACAAAATCCATGAGATATAGTTTCCGCTGATTTTTGTTGGTGAAATGTGTCTCTTCTAGACAACAAATAGATGGGTTTTGTTTTTCAATCCAGTCTACTAATCAATGACATTTGATTTAGCTTAAGCCATTTACATTCAGAGTTTAATATGTATGGATGGTACTTTGGTCCTGTCATTTTACGAATGGGTTGTTCATTGGTTTAGTTGTCTGTTGTGTTGTCATTTTACTGGGATGTTCTTGACAATTGCCATTGGTTTTGTTGGGTGCTATTCGCCTTCTCTGTCAAGAGAACATCTTGAAGTATCATTTGCAGGGCACGTTTGGGAGATGCAGATTCTTTTAACTTTTTTTTTACTGTGGAAGAATTTTATTTCATTTTCAAGGACAAAAGAAGGCTTTGCTGGGCATGTTATCCTAGGCCGACAATTTTTTCTTTTACAATCTGGAATATGTCACTCCATTCTCTTCTTGCCTGTAGAGTTTTCTGTGAGAGGTCTCCTGTGAGTTTAATTGGCATTCCTTTATAGGTCAATTGATTTTTTTTTTCATGTGCACATTTCAGGATCTTTTCCTTATGTTCAATTGAAGAGAGCTTGAAGATCAAGTGTCTTGGTGAAGATTGCTTTTGGTCAAGCCTGTTGGGAGTTCTGTGCCCCTCCTGAACATTGTTTCCAATTCTTTCTCTAGATTACGGAAATTTTCCTTTATTATTTTCATTTAATACATTTGCAAACTCAGTTTCTCTTTCTGCACCTTCTGGGACTCCATAACTCTTATATTTGGCCTCTTCATAGTGTCTTTCAATTCTTGAATACTTTTTTTGGCCTGATCCAGCTCTGCTTCCAGCTTTTTGTTTGCTTCCCGCTGATGACAGGAAATATCTTCCAATTCTGAGATTCTTTCTTCTGCTTGCTTCATTCTATTTTGGAGACTCTCCACTGTACTTTTAATTTGCTCTATTGTGTTCTTAATTTCTGATATACCAGCCTTAATTTGCTTTATTGCTTCCTTAAATTCTTTGAATTCTTGTATGTGCTTCTAATTGCTGATCAGGAGCTTTATAATGAGTTTTCTGAATTCTGTGTTTCCCATTTTCTCGATGTCTTCTCAGTCAACTCTGAGATTAGCATAGGGTTTTGCTCCTTTGCAGGGGAGTTTTCAGTAATATTCATTGTGCCTTTGTCTCTTCTTTTGCTGTTGGTCATTGTACTTCTGGTTAGCAGAGTCTTCTTGGCGCAGGTTTCTAAGCTGTGTCACTCACAGGTCTACAATGCAATTTTACTTATTGCAGTTGGTACACAACCCTTTGCTTGCAGCCAATTGTGCCACAACCTCCAGTGAGTTCCAGGTCTGGGTTCTTATGTCAGATTTCCACCATGGTTTCCACAGCCCCAGCTCCTAGCTCAGCACTCTCCACCTGCTGTGATACTGTGTTGAGGCTGCACCATTGTCTCTGCAACCTTTCTCCTACTTCCGGTTGTGGCAGGTCCCAGGATTAGGGAGACACCAGGTGTCCTATATGGTTATGTTGTTGGTGGCGCTGATCTTGTTGGAACCTGTTGGACGTTAGGTCTGAGTGCCACACGGACCTATTTTGACCCGTATGATGCCACATTCGGTATTATTTTCCTGAGGGACCAGTGCAATCCACTGAACTCTTTCGAACTCAGCACATGCATAGTGTACTGTTGTCTCCTGCAGTCCTAAAGCTATTGCCACAGTATACAAAATGGCACTTGACGTACCATCACTAGAGTTCTTGATCTAGTGGCCGTCAGGTCTGAGGGCTACCCAGAGCTGTCTTGGGTGGTCCCTGTAGAATTCCATGTTGATACAGTTCATTGAGTCAGAAGTGAGTTCATTCCCAGCTTAGCGTATGTTCAGTCCTTTCCCTTGCCTTTGCCTCCTTACGCAACATGGCACCCAATTCAGCTCTAGGGGTCTTGACTGGGCTATGAAATCCACCCTATTCTTGCACTGTCCGTCTGTGATCTGCTGCTCTGTCTCTACTCCTGGTCAAATCAAATGGACCAGCAGGACAGACAGTTCTTTGTCTGGGCTCACCTCCCAAGCTTCCAGTGAAAGTCCCTTCCTTGGTTGCTGGTGGAGTTCTGGCTTCTAGTGGAGTTCAGATTGCTGTCAGCTGAATGCTGCTTGAGTATCAGTCACTGCAACACCACACCACTGTTTTCACTGCTTTCCTGTTTCTGTCAGTCTCCAGGTACCCCTTTGCTGTTGTTCTGTGCTTTCCTATTTCCTGGAATATGTCCTCTCTGCTTCATACTGATTAAATGTTTTTCCGTCCATTTAAACATGTCCTTACCCTATTCCGTCATCTTGATTCTGCTCAGTGGGTTTTTTTTTTTATATGTGTTATCCACAGGTCTGTAGGTTGATACGACTGATCCTGTTCTGCATTTATCGTGACTTCCACCACTCTTGCCAGTGAGTTTTAGTCCAGGCTTCTGTGCTATCCTTTTACCAAGGCCTCCACCGTCACAGTTCCAAGATGTCAGTCTCCACCCTTTGTGATCCCATGTTGTGGCTGAATCTATTCCGCTTTTCTTCTTCTCACAGATTCATCAGTACTCAGTGTTAGGGAGACATTTGCTGTGACTTTTAACCAGATCACAGGGTTGTCAGTGGTGACCATTGCAGATTTTTTTTTTCTTTCCTTTTCTTGCTGGAACCTGTTGACAGTTAGGTCTAGGGGCAACCTGGCCTTATTCTAGATGCTGCCCATGGGATGACAAGTTGATATTATTTTCCCCATGGGATGAGTGCAATATGTTGAGCCAGAAGTGGTTTTATTCTTGACTCAGTACTTGCACAGCTTGCTGTTGTCCTTCCCCATGGCCTTTGCCATTGAACTCAGAGTAACACCCAATGGTAGATTTAATGGCCATTAAATCCACTCTTTTCCCACACTCTTCCAAAAAGGCTCTGTTATTTTTATTCAGCTTATGAGCTGATTAAAAATATTATCAGGATCACGGTTCTATGGCTGAGTTCACTTCCTGAGTTCTCAGTGATCTCCTCTCCCGGCTGATTACCAGTGGACCTCTGCTTGCCACTGAAGTTTCCATTCACTCCAGCACTGCACCACTGTCTCTGCTACTTCCTCATGTCTGTGGGTCTCCAGGTGTCCCTCTGCCATTAGCCCATTCTCTTCTTTAGATAAACGAATCTTAAACACACACACACACACACACACAAATTACTTTGGTATCCAAATACTTTGAAACTACTATGACTCCTGCCAGTTACCATCATCATGCTCCTTCACTTCCTTACAGCAGGGCAATTTTGTTACTGTATCCTCACTATGAGTCATTCAACTCACATCCAAGAGAGCAAACATGGTTAATGATTAGCAGAATGTTTTCCCTAATTCTTCTCTTCCAGGACAAGTGTTTAGGTAAGATTACTTGTTAAAGATTTTCACCTTGTAAGGTTTTTAGCCTGTGGCACTTCAATGAACTCTAATAAAGAATGAATTTGATAAAAAAACACATGCACACATGTTTTTCATATTTGGTTATACTGTCAAGCAAAACAGACAGTGATCTATCATAAGAAAAGTACAAATTCCATGTTAGAAAAACATGAACAAACGTCTAAACACCTCTATCCGGAGTTTGTATCTACTGTGTAGACACCCTTCCCATGTGTCAGAACCCTCAGTAAAGTTTTCTTACTGTACTAAAATGCCTCACTGACTCTCACTGCTTTTTATGCCTGTATAAATCATGCAAAGCAAGATGACATTTCAATCACAAAATAGTCACTAAAATATATACCATATTTCAACAGAATATCATTCTTTTTAACTAAATAACACCCTCAATAGATTCAGTCATATTTTGGACATATGGTGTTGAATCCCCTGAAAATGGTGGGTACCCACCTTTAAATCTATCATGCATTTTGTTCTATCAATATTTCTCAAAGTAATGTGTCTGAAACCAGACAAGTGTTTAGCCTGACAGAATTACTGCAAATACTGCATGCCTAAAAATGCAATACAAATTCACTTTCTGTTAGACATATTATATGCTTTGCTTTTTAAATGCCTGATGAATTTTTTAAAAAATCAAACAGAAACTTTCAAAACAACCTAACGGCAGATGTTTTACAGTAGATTTCAATTAATAAGTTACCACCTGCATGTATCTGCACCAAATCATGAACCACTATGTAGTGCTACAGAAAAAATAAATCAAAATTTTAATCCAATGATATTTAGCATAAGAGATGCAGCATAGGATATGAAATAGACACGATTAAAATTAGGTTTACCTATCATATCACATTAAACAACAAAATTCTACATGAACACTTACAAATTTAAATAGCCAAAGAAAGTACAAAAATGCATTAATTTCAAAGAACACACATGATATTTAACAAGAAAAATACACATATATGTGAAAATACATACCTATAATTGACATTTTGTCAAATAAGCCAATAGAAAAGGCCTTTAGGAGCTCAGGATAGAAGACCCCATTGTTAGAAAAATCGTGACAACATAGAACAACAGAACAAATTCAGAATCAAATTTAGGTCAATAAAGAACATGAAGGTTAATAGTCTTAGTGAATCAAAGCTTGAGTTAAATGCTTAAGTTACATTGACACATTTAAAGTCTATTATTACATTTTGAGAACAGGGAGCAATGTGAAATAATCAAGGACTGTTGAGAAATGTCATATATGAGAAAAAAGTATAAAGGCACTGATCTAGCAGCAGCCCTAATGTGGAACAAGAAAAAAGTCTCTAAAAAATTGCAAGGATAATACTGGTGTCATTTTAAATGATGGAATTGGAAATGGATGAAATCTGCTAATTTTGTTATACACACATTTAAAGAAATAAATGAGAAAACTTTTTTTAAGTTACAGCTTAGGATTCCAGTAAATAAAGGGCTTAATAAGTAAAAATAGCCGTAATTCATAAGGAAAACAAGCAGAGTTGTAAAAAAAAAAATCAAAACATTCTTGTTTCACCCATAAAAAGTTCCATAGACACATATACTGCCAAACTAAGATGCCTCTGTAAAGCAATAGAAGTGATTAACAAAGCAAAGAAGTAACCAGTAGAATGGGAGAAAACTTTTGCACCCTACACAAGATATGGGACCAAAGGGTACCTTTTTCTGCACATCCTCACCAGCAGGTGTTATTAGAATAGTTCTGAATGTAGGCCAATCTCACTGGAGTTAGGTAGAGCCTCAATGTGGTTTTTATTTGTATTTCGCTGATAGGTGGGGAGCTTAAGCATTTTCTCATATGTTTACTAGCTGTTTGAATTTATTCTTTTGAAAACTGTACATTCCTTTCCTTAGCCCATTCCTTCACAGGGTTATTTGTTTTGCTGTTGTTAAGTTTCTGAAGCTTTGTAAATCTTGGATATTAGCCCCCATCTGTTGTGTAGTGTGCAAAGATTTTCTCCCATTTTGTTGGTTGCTTCTTCAGTTTGTTAATCATTTCCTTTGCTGCACAGGAGCTTCTTAGTCTGATGTAATTTATTTGATTATTTCGGCTTGTAAAGACTTGTTTAAAAAGTACTTTCACTAGTAACAAAGACTTATTTTTTATTAAAAAGGCAAATATACACAGAAATAGGTAGAGAGAAAAAGAGCTTCTGTACGCTGGTTTCTTTCCCAAATGGTTGCTATGGCTGAAGCTGAGCTGATCTGAAGCCAGGATCCAGAAGCCTCCTCCAAGGCTCCCAAGCAGTTGCAGGGTCCCAAGGCCTTGGAGAATCCTCACTGCTAATCCCAGGGCACATGCAGGAAGCTGGATGGGAGTGGAGCAGCCAGGACACAAATCTGAGCCTACATTGGGTCCCAGCGGATGCAAGTGAGGATTCAGCCATTAGGCCATCGTGATGGGCCTTGGTACTTTCACTCTTTAGGTTTCACTGCTCCTCTCACTTATTTATTTCTGTGAAATTGTTGCGAGCTTGCAATGCAATAAGATTGCCAATTCATGTACATGAGTTATTATAGAACATAGGTAAAAATTAAATGAAACCGATACTTTTTTTTTTACTTGAACATTAGTGAAGAAGCTAAGAAGCTGCTCAGAATTTTATCTAATTCTAAGACACTGAAGTCAGGTGGGCTTGTTTGATGATACATGGTAAGCAAAAAACAAATGACGATCTCCTGCCTTTATCAGAAGCATCCAGTAAGCCACTTACTGCGGTCATTTGTGAACCTGCCTTTTCATTCATTTTTAGACTACAAGCTCCTTTTTGCAGCAACTGTGTTTAGTTTATGTTCTCAAATTATACTATTGAACTAAATTTGATATGTTAGTGTCCAAGCATTGCACAAGGATTAGATAGGTTCATTCCAACCTTTATTATAGGCAATTTTATTAAAAATTTAGAATATTCACTGTTTCAGCATTCACATTTTGAATCTATAGCCAATAATATCAAATGTACCGTTTTATCATTCTCAATCAAATATTTTATAATGAAATATTTCCACAGCCTTAAATTTTATTATTTCAAGGAATACCCTTTTTAACATAAAGTGTTTGGGTACAAACATGAAAGGAGTTGCTTGTCAGTGGATTTGAATTGTGCAGGTAATATGTATTGAAACAAAGTAGTGAGTACCTGAGCTCTGTCATAATTTTGTAGCTCTCTGAATCTCAATATCTTAATTTCAGCCTATAGAATGTGAGGGAGAATGAGTGGCTTGCCTCCTTTCCTGATAGCTGTGATTTTTTCTTGAAAGATTGAGTTATAGAGAGGAAAGACACAGAGAGAAATCTTCCATCTGCTGGTTCATTTCCCAAATAATCAACAGCCAAGGATGGGTCAGACTAAAGAAAGATCTTCCATGTGGGTTCAAGAACCTAAGGATTTGATTAATCTTCCATTGGTTTGCCAGAGTTATTAAGGAGCTGGATCAGAAAGGTAGTAGCAGGGTCTTAGACTGGTGAACATATTCAATGCATTTTTGTGAATTGTGTGGTATTTAGAAGAGTGGTAACTTTGTCGAGTATGATGAACAATTTCTATGTCTTCCCTTATCCATTATTGATTTGATGTATTTTAAAATCAACTTTATCAAGGCATAATTGATTTACCACCCCCACACATGCTAGCATAGGATTTATGCTTCAATCAAATGCATGCACTTTTATAAAGAGCCATTATTTTCCCATAGGTAGATTACAAACAGAGAAGAAAAGACAAAGAAAGAAATCTTCCTCTGTTGGTTGACTGTCTCTGCAGCTGCAATGGCTAGGCCTGGACAAGACATATGCCAGGAGACATATGCCTTGTTTTCCACGTGGGTTCAGGAGCTTGAGTACTTTGGGCATTCTCTGTTGCTTTCCCAAGTAAAATCAGTAGGGTGCTGGGTCAGAAGTGGAGCAACTAGGACATGAACTGGAATCCAAATGGGATTTCTGACTGTACAGTCAGAAGATTAAATGGCTCTGCCACAACACTGACATGTATGGATTCTTCATGTACACTAGTATAGCATACAC
This sequence comes from Ochotona princeps, assembly GCF_030435755.1. NCBI lineage: Eukaryota > Metazoa > Chordata > Mammalia > Lagomorpha > Ochotonidae > Ochotona > Ochotona princeps. The sequence goes on from NC_080840.1 coordinate 61,391,565, forward strand.
CATAGTCAAGATATTGAACATTTGTGTCTCCCCAACACCTTCTCATGTAACACTTCATAGTGAATGTCACGCTTCTGCCTCCAGCCTAAGCAGCCTCTGCTTTCTACCTCTAGAAGTGTTTCACTTGTCCTGAAACTTAGATACATACATTTTTTGGTATCCATTTTGCTCAGTGTTGTATTTTTCTGATTTACCTATCATATTACTTATTTCTTTTTTTGACTATATAGTACTCTATTGAATGGACATTTGATTTCTTTTACTTGTGCAATAATATTGTAGGAGATTTCTATCACAAAATTAAGTCAATAAATAAAAGGATAGAATAAACAGATCTTATTCACAACCAAAATGTAAACTATATAGAGATTATGTAACCTGCAGTTTCTTCACTAAGTCATCGATGTTTTGCATAAGTAAATGAAAGTAACTGTAGACTGTTTTGGGGACTATGTATTAGCCTCTCTTCAGGCTTATGTAGAGGTCAGTTTAAATGAGTGTTGGAGAAAACCTTTTTAAATGTTGCAATAGGAAAGCTAGTTAATATTTGTGATCTATCTGAATATATTCTTTCAGCGCTATGGAAAAATATTTTCAAGGGCTCTTTCAAGAATGATAGTTCCAGGTCTCATATATTTTAAGGATAGCTCCTGGTACACAAAGACCCCCACTGTGCAGAAAATGGGAATAATTCCAAAAGCAGTATAAAAACACATTACGTTCCCTCATATTTACAAGCACTAATATAGGAAAATATATTAAAACAATTCTGTGGGGACTTGAGCAATATTATGTGCTGTTTAAATAAGTGTTTACAGATTTTTATGTTGTAGACTTTGATTTTTATTCTTGCACGTTTTGAAGCTTGCTTGATTGTGAATGTATATGTAGAGTTGGGAATTGCTTCCCAGTTAACAAGAAGGTTGTGTTTTTGTTGGCCTTTCTTTTAGATTTTAGTGAACTAAATAATGCTCTCCTAGGTTATGTCACTTGTATAAAGCTTGCTAACCTCAGGGATGACAAGTTTTTATTTTTTCTTTAGCAACCATATATATCTTATATATTTATATTTTAATGAGGCAACATACTTCTACACTTTTAAGTGAAGGAAAGCAATTTTATTTTGCTATGAAGCTTTCTCTTAAATATATGGTCCATTTAAGTTGATACTAGTTTGGAGAAGAAATGTGACTCAACCTTTCTTTTATATACATGAAGAATCACTACTGGAAAATTCGTTTGCAATTGCGCTTACTTCTAGCCTTCACTAGGAAGATTTTTACTTCTCAAACTCACTGTTATAGCAGTCATTGTAGTATGCATTTAAAATTTTTTCATAATTAAGAAGATATGTTATTATTAACTGAAATCCAATATATGGACAATTAAAAACATTAGGTATATGTTAAGTTCTGTGCCCATATTTCTATAATTGGTGCCCCAAAATGGATTGAAATCACAAATTCTTGGGTAAATGAGACAAGTGTAATTTTCAGTAATGCAGTATATACTGTGTGAAGAGAAGAGCTAGTGGACCCCAAATTTAAAAAAAAAAAAGGAAAAAATGAAAAAGATGGCTGCCTCAGTAATGTGTATGCATGCTGAAATATCCCACTGTAGGTGAGTGCTTTGGGACAGCACATAAAACCACTGCCTGTGGCATCCACATCCCTTGTGAGTGACAGTTTGAGTCCCAGCTTTTCAACTTCCAGTCCAGCTGTCTGCTTATGTGCTGGGAAAGTAGCATAAGATGGTTTAAGTCTCTGGATGTCTACACCCACGTGGGAGACCTTGAGGAAGCTGCTTCTGGGCTTTGGATTGGCTCAGCTGATTGCCATTGCAGACATTTGGGGTAAGAGCTGTGGTGAAGGTGAATGAGTGAATGGAAGACTTATCTCTCTGTCCCTCTATACTTAACTCTGCCTTCCAAACTAATAAAAAAATGTATATAAAATTCTACTGTATCCTAAAGGTACAAGCATTTCACGTTAACTAAACTGTAGGAAAAAAAATTTAAATCTAGTGCTCTTTCAAAGATTGTAAGTACCATAACTTCACAGGGAAATTGAGCATGTTGATTACATTTTAAAACTTGTATTTCCTAACTGCAATGCTTAATAAAAAGTATGTTTCAATGTACAAACTTAGTTTGAAAGGGAATTCATTGCATCCATGAATAAGTGCAATAGAAATCTGCCTTGTGTTTCGAGGTTTCGCATATTACAGGACTTCATAAATTATTCTGTATCTTAAACAATTGGTTAACTATTTCTTTGTGATGCTATTATGTCTTAAACTTACCTCCAAATTACAGTTTTCAGTTTATTCATTGTTGAAATTCAGTTAATTTTTGTTACATTAATCTTGTGGGTTCATTTTGAGCCATTACTCACTGTATCCATAAAAAATTTTTATTTATTCTTTGTAAGATACTCTCTTCTAATACAAACTACCGTTTTTTATTATAAAAGGGACTTAATACCTATATGTTGAAAATAATGTTATTTTAATAAATACAGATAATATGGGAAAGTGTCACTAAAGATAAAATCAGTACGCACATTTAACTGTGAATTTAAATCTGTGGATGCATGGTTTATTTTATCACAGAGATCTGTTTTTTTACTCAGTTGAGCCTTCTTTTCGTTTAAATAAAAGTTCTACATCATCAATTTTAATGGCTCCCTATATTATATCTTCTACAGTTTACTTAATGTAATAAAATTTGTTTAATTTATCAGCCTTTCCTAAGATATTTAAAAATTGAAGGTATAATAAATAAGACTAGTTATCCTATGTATAATTTTGAGATAACTTTATGTGGTATCTCTTTAGAAAATAATATCTTAGGATGTGATCTTTAGTCAAAGTAATGCTCACTACAGTTCTGAAATACTATCAAATATTTGCAGTAACTTATCTCCCACTTTCAATTTATGCATTCTATTTAACATTGGTAAAATTTTAATAATTTTAAACAAGTTTTAATCATTTATAACCTTTTATAAATTATTGAAAAATCTCAATTTTTTCTTATTTTAAAGGAAAATCCAGAATACAGGTGTTACCTGTAAATACAAGATTCAGAAGGGAAGGTGTAGTAGTGGTTGTTTTTTCACCTCACCTGTTAATTAGAAATTATTTTCTACAAATCCCTGGCAAATGGTAATCAGATGTTTTAGTGACTATGTCTATGAGACTGACTACCCTCAGGCAAATAAATAACTTTTAGATATCTCTAAATTATCAAAAGAATTTTTTTGTTTGTGTTATGTGAAAAGCAACCCTTTTTAGTTTTCATGAAATGGGTCAGCTTTGTTCTGGTGGCAGTGGTTCCTCTGACAGTTTCCTCTACTTCACAGGTCTTTTTATCTAGAAACATATGCTATGTTTTACTTTAGTTACCTATTTCTGAAACTTTCCAAAACATGAAATAGAGATTGTGAAATTCGGTTTGAGTGGACTATAATTTGGTGAATCATCACAAACTCCATATCCTTATCATATGTGCTGTTGACTAAGTTTTACGAGTCAGACAATTTTTGTGACATCTAATTTGGATACACTTATGTTAAAAGGGTAGGTTTTTGAAGATGTAAAACGTTAAAACATTAATAATTAAAGCGGGAATTGTCTGATCATATGTAATTTAAACAGCAAGTCTTTAACCGCATCTGGTAAGCTACAGGAGTAGTAATAATGAAAGACAAAGGTATTCTCTCTTTAGAAATGTTCAAATATTGTGTTGCTTTGGCAAACCTAAGCTAAAACACTGAATTTGTGCTCTTTAAAAATTTTTTTTCTTTAATGCAAACAATTTGATGCAAAGTCATCTTCCCTATTTTAATTTTTTTCTTAAAACATTTTACATAACATTAGGGCTATGCATGGGATCACGTGAAGTATTTATTAGTTTTACTTATTATGGTTATACTGACCTTGGAATGTCGTTGGCTAACCAATTAATAATGTAAAGTTTATATTCTTAATTTGAAAAGGTAGTTAAAAGGTAAGTATTATGGCTCCCTTTCTGTGATTGCACTTTTGAAGACATTCACATTTTTTTGGTCATTCCCCCATGCCTCCCAAAAGCAAAGGAAGTAATGATCTGACCTTTCAATGCAAAACACATAAATATTTATAAATGTTTAGATTCTTCTTTTTAGGTGTAATACACTGGATTTAAGCAGGATTGAAGGAACAGCAATTTGAATTCTAATAGGCTGTGACATTTTGACCTACCCTGTATGGTAGTTATTACCTTTTGGTTAAGAGTTCTCTACATCTTGCACTCTCATTGAAAATATTTTCAGATCTTATTAAAGTTAAAAAATAGCCAATAAAGGTAGCACAAGGTGAATGTGAGCTTCATCAGCTGACTAGAGGATTGTTGCTCTTCTACCTATTGTTCATTTACTTCTAAGTGTCTGCAATGGGCAGGTGCCTCTCTTTCTTTTTTCGTATGTGAATGATGAATATATTTTGTAATATTTCACATTTGACAGTACTTCTCATTACAATTTTTCTTTTCATATTATGCAGTTGAAGGGAAGTCAATTTTTCTGTGTATGATAGATTCCATCATTTGCTCAATAATGTATCTCTTGGCAGTGACTGTATTACAATAGCACATCCCAGTGGTTTGAACAGAAAGAACTTAAGTTCTAATCTAGATCCAGATGTAGTGTTTGTGTATCCACTTCTAAAATGGACATCCTACCCATGAAAAACAATTCCTGAGTAGGAATTTCAATTGCTTTGTATTCCAAATCCATTCGACAATAAAAATAAATTGTTTTTCTTGCAAACTTTTAGATGTGGATCATTTGAAAGAAATATTTCTAATTATTTGAAAGAAAATTTATAACCGAATAACTGGTATATATTATTTTTTCATAATTGATAAATATAGTTGACCAGTGCTGGATGGCAAACAATGATTGTGATTTTAAAGATCATGATATATATTTTGGCACTGTTTCTTGTTATTGTGCCTTTCATGTGATAGTATATCAAAGGCAAGAAATACAGTAGACTTGTCACAAAACTGAAGAAAACCAAGGAGAAACTTTGAGAATGTGGAGCTTATATAATAAATAATTGTTTGTATAGCAAATATTGTTCTATTTGTCTCAGCTTGGAGATGTCATGTAAGATGCTGATTTAAAATCACATGAACTTTTCAAATATTCATAGAATGCTTAGGAATGCCTTATTCTATTTTTATTAAGCTCAGTTTCCCTCAATCTACATAAGGTAATAGTTTTTTAACTATGAAGGAATTTTATGTCCCTTGTCTGAAAATAAATTGACTAGCTATCATTAGACTTCTCTTGGGGGTGGTGATGGAAGGTTAGTTTTATTTCCAAGTAACTTGTGGGAAGAGCACACCGTGATAGGTACATTTGACAAGGGTGAAGTTAGGAGTCACAATTCCAGCTGCTCACCCAACACTTACCAAGCCCAAACTTAGGCTGGAACAAAAACAGGCTTCCACACTGCTCCTCAACCAGTCTGGTACCAAGATCACCCACACTGTGGTGAGCCTGACCAGAACCCCAGCTCAGGAACTGCAGAGCACAGTGCATCTAGGTTTGAACAAGCACCCAGGGAAGTAGGGCTGAGGTCTCACCAGTAACTGGATTTTCCATCATTTATTTGACCCTCTCAAACCTGTCATCTTAAAAGAACAGTCTTTGATCTTTTGGTCAGTCAGCAGTCTTCTTGTTGACTTTCAGAACTTTTCCTTCATAAACATAATTATTCTAGCTTTCCTTTTCTCTCTGCCTTCTTCTTTAATGAACCTTCTGCTCAATGCATTGTTTCGTAATTCTTATTCTCGAAAAACACCAGAATGACCAAAGAAACAGCATGCCGTTTTTCTAAAAATAAAATGAATGAGTCACACGTGAAGCTTCAATGAACCCCACATCTAAAGTGATTTGCTGTTCAGTGAGTACTTCTGAAAGCATGCTCCCATGCCACTTTGCTGTCCAATATCCCCCTTTTTATTTGCTTCCTCCCCATATCACCAACTGTGTCAGGCAAATGAAATTGTTAGTATGATGAGCTGTAAGTTCCTTTGCTGATGGCCAATGGGAACTAGAGTTCATGACTCTAAGAAGTTAGTTTTCCATATGACTTTTTTCCACTGCATTTTATTCGATGGAAAATCCATTTGTGAAGTTCTCAGGTATACTTGGGAAATAATACTAGACTTTCAGAGTTACCTTTTTTGTGTTTCTCACTTACAATCTGCTTAATACGCTGATGCCACCAAACTTACAATAATGTCCTTTTCAAAATTCTTTACTGTGCTTCCCACTTTTGATTTATCTTGATTATTTTATTAGTTTTTAAATATCATTCCATTAGTAACATTCCGTTTTAACCCTTGTATTTCCATATGTTAAAGAAATATGAGAAACATCTCTTACCTTTTCTTTTATAAAACATGAACATTTTAAACCATACTATGTGGCTATGGGCACTGTTTACATAAATATTGTTTCAAAAAATCTCACTTTTGTGTTTACATGAATCATGAAATTTTTAAAAATGTTTTTATTCATTTTCACTGTTAGTCTTTGATCATACCCTTTCTTAGCATAATGACTTTCAGCTATTTTCATTATATCAGCTAAGTTCTAAAGTTCAGAAATGTCCTTTCAGTATGACTTCAGCATAGGCTAGATCTGTTTGCTTCCATGTCTCATTCTTACATATCCTAAGCAGTTATAACCTTATGGTGCTAGGAACACGACAAAATCATTGGACATTTTCATTTCCTTTTATGTAGCTTTTGAAGCTGTAGATCCCTCCTGTCCAACTCCTCGCGGCCTTTATTACATAGATTTTTTTCAGATTGTTCTTACTTGAATCCTTCAGCTTCGTGTAACCTGACGAAGATTATTTTCTCACTTAGAACATATGAAAGCAGTAGTAACTGTAACAGCAGCTTTAATAACAAAGCTGTTTCTTTTTTCATCAACTACTGCTGACTTAACAACTTACTACAATAATATTTCAATTCAAATAGTCTTTATAAGTGACTAGAAACCTACATCTTTATAATATGCCCACTATTGCTAAATTTAGGATACAAATATTGATACATAGTTAAAACTAGTATATGCAGGGCCCGGCGGCGTGGCCTAGAGGCTGAAGTCCTCACCTTGAATGCCCCAGGATCCCATATGGGCGCCAGTTCTAATCTCGGCAGCTCCACTTCCCATCCAGCTCCCTGCTTGTGGCCTGGGAAAGCAGTTGAGGACGGCTCAATGCATTGGGACACTGCAACCCGCATGGGAGACCCGAAAGAGGTTCCTGGTTCCCGGCTTCGGATCGGTGCGCACCGGCACGTTGCGGCTCACTTGGGGAGTGAATCATCGGACGGAAGATCTTCCTCTCTGTCTCTCCTCCTCTGTGTATATCTGGCTGTAATAAAATGTATAAATCTTTAAAAAAAAAAAACATTTTTGTTGTTTCAAAAGTATTGACATCTATTAATTGTACAGTGTGATATTTCCTTGAATTTATATATTGTGTAATTTTTAAGTTCATGATATTGAGGCTACCCATAATTTCAAACATTTATTGCTCACTTGTGATGAGAACGTTCAAAATCTTCTCATCTATTTTGAAATGACTGTAACTACCCTCTGCCTCTCTCGCTTTAGGGAGTTACTGTTTCTGCTCCCTACTTTTGTGAACTAAACTGATTAAAAACATTTTTTATTTCTACAGTTTTAAGGAAATATGGACTAACATCCCTGAGCACAATTCATAATCTTTAGTATATTCATAGTTAATCAATCATTGCCACTAATTAATTTCAGAACAATTCATTATACTTCAAATTGGTAATTTTTCCTGTCCTCCCCTCCTCTTAGTCTCTGGTGAAGCTCAAAAAGGGCCTGCTTCTATTCATTTTCTTGTTGAGATTTTATATTAAAGATGCATGAAAGATGTAGTCTATCCTAAATAGTTTCTTCTGTTGAGATTTGTTTTAAACTTCATCCACATTATAGCATGTGTCAGTACTTTATTCATCGCTGTGCTCCACCAATGTTCTGTTACGTGAACTCACATTTTACTTATCAATTCATAAGTGATTAGACTAAAATTTAGTTTATCTCTACTGCTTACTTACTATGGGAAATGGTTTCCTTAACAGTTGTATACTATTTTTATGTGGGCACATATTTTCAATTTCTGTTGAGTTACAATGAGTGGGTCATATGCCAAATGCTACGTTTAACATTTAAAAAAAATGGGTCTATTAGTTTTTTAATTTGTTAAAGTTCATTGTATTTTTGTTTATTCTTCATATATAGAGAGAGTGAGAGATATTGTATATCTACTGACTGACTCTCAAATGACCATAATAGGCAGATTGGGCCACATCAAAGCAAGGCACTCCTTGTAGGTCTCATATGTAGAGGGCAGGAACCCAGGTACATGGGTCATTATCTGCTGCCTTCCACACACCTTAGTATGAGCATGGATAGAAGCAGATGGGACTTGAATCCAGTAGGACTTGCACAAAGGTACTCCAATGTTAGATCAGTTCAGTCATTGAGACATAGCATTTATCTCTACCAAGTGTATATATTTTATATATTCTTTTTTTCTTCAAAGATTTGTATGTATGTATTTGAAATGCAGAATTACAGAGAGAGAGAGAGAAAGAAAGGTTTTATCTTTCACTCCCCAAATGGCTGAAACAGCTAGAGCTGGATTGGTCTGAAGCCAGGAGCCAGGAGTTTCATCTTTGTCTTCTGTATGGGTGCAGGGACCTAAGCATTTAAAACATCTTCCACTGATTTCCCAGGCACATTAGCAGAGAGCTGGATCAGAAGTAAAAAATCCAGGACTCAAGTTATGCCGTTATGGGATGCTGGCAACCAAGGTAGAAGCCAGTTTCTCTATCTTGATACATTTTGTCTGTGTTTTAAAAAATTTAGCCTTTCTAGAAATCATTTCTTGCTACAATTTTAATTTTGATACTCCTAGTTACTAATAATGTTAAATTTCTCTTGATATACATGTTGGACATTTGCATTCCTTTTGCATATCTTCTCTGAAAAATTATTCAGATCTAGAACTCCATTTTTAAATTGGGCTCACTTTAATTAGATTTTCTTTTTATTATTAACTTCTAAGAATTTTTATGTTTTCTGAATACATCTTTTCTTCCAAAGACATGATTTATATATATTCTGTATCCTTTTAGTACTTTTTTTTTTTTTTTTTGCTGTCTTTGGTAGATGTCCATTAAAGCACAACTATTACATTTTGATGTCATTCAAATTATTTATATTTTCTATATATATCATTCTATTGGTATTATTTTGAAGAATTTGTTGGCTAAATCTACACATTCTTCCCTACAATTATATCTGCTTAACTCTTACATTTATGATTACTTTGAATTAGTTTTTTTGCATTGTTAGATAAGGGCCCAGCATCCTTTTGTGTATTTGTATTCACTGCCTCACCATCACTTGCTCAAACTAGTGTCTTAGTTTCATTGAATTGTCTTGATACTCTTATTGAAAATTAAATGACCAAAAATGAAAGAGTAAAACCTGGGCTTCTAACCCTATTTCAATAATCCACACATATTGTCATGTTTATTTCACACTGTCATTTTCTTTTTTAGGATTTATTTATTTTCTATTGAAAGGCAGATTTACAGAAAGGAAAGACAGAGAGAAAGATCTTTCATCTGCTATTTCATATGCTAAATGGCCAAAATGACAAGAGCTGAGCTCAAATCTAAGCTGGAAGCCAGGAGCTTCTTCCAGGTCTCCCACAAGGGTGCAAGGTCCAAAGGCTTTGTTGCTTTGCTGTTTTCCCAGACTACAAGCAGGGAGCTTAATGGGAAGTGGAGTAGCTGGGACATGGACAGGTGACCATAGGGCATGCCAGTGCTTTCAGGTGGAAAATGAGCCTATTGAGCCACTGTGCTGACCTAATGGTTGTAGTATTGTACAAAGCTTTGAAACAGAGAATTGCAAATTATTCACCTTGGTTCCCCCTTTTCAAGATGTTTGAACTATTATGTGTAAAACAATTATTTTTGAATGTGGTAAATGTGCTTAAGAAACATTAATTCTCAATAAGTTTCAGTAAAGGTTGTTGCAACTTGTGGTTCATGTTCTTAGCTGTTTTTCCTTATCTGTTGTGCATATACTAATCCTTTATTTCCCAAGAGAACGCAGAACTCCCAATACTTTTTTCCATAAAAGTAAGTGGAAAGATATTTGTCTTCCATCTCAGAAGCAGAATAATGTTTTTATAACATCAAAGATATCCATGTAGGACTTGAATGTAAAGAACAGATTGAGAGAACTGCCCATCACATATTGCTTGTTCTCCATAGCTTAGAATATGCCTTATGCTTTTAAATTATTAAAAATAACTAGAAGAACATAAATCAGGTGATAGTATGCTAATCATGGCTCAAGTTCTTAGTTATGACCTAATCAAAGATTTTTTAAGATATTAAAAGCAACACATATGTTTCTCTTTATATAATTTATTGCTATGAATTTTAGTAGTTATTTCACATTTACTCTTTTTAAATTTTTTAATCATTTAAAAAAATCTTTTTATTTATTTATTTTTATTATTATTATTATTGTCATTTTATGATACAGTTCCATAGGCTCCTGGCATTTTCCCTTATCCTGTCCCCAACCTCCCACTTAGTTCCTTTATATCATTACTAAAGTATAGTTCTTCATACACAGTCATATGTCCATCATTGTGGGCATGAACGATAACAGAGAGTTCAGCCTCCTATTGTAAAGATACAGTGAACAGTTTCATCATAAGTCCGTCTTTGTCTGGAAGTAGAAATGAATATTACATTGTATCCTCACATCTGGATGTTAGTCTCCATTTCACAGCTACTGTACATCCCCTCAAATGAAAAGTCACAATACAAAAACAATAATAGGAAGAAAAATAGAAATTGGCAATGCGATGAAGTTAAATGACATGTAACTAAATATGACAGTCTCCATTACACAGCTACTATACATCCGCTTAAATGAAAAGCCACAAAACAAATTCAACAACAGGAAGAAAAAAGAAATTCACAACATCATGAAGTTAAATAACATGCTACTAAATGACTAATGTGTTGCTGAAGAAGTGAAAAAGAAAATCAAGAACCTTCTTGAAGAAAATGATGCTACTGTATGATCTAGGAGTCATTCAATGATTTAATCGGAAGAAACTATCTTGAAGAGATGAAACTAACTGAAAACCTCAAAACCCATGCGATACAGTTTCCGCTGATTTTTGTTGGTGAAATGTGTCTCTTCTAGACAACAAATAGATGGGTTTTGTTTTTTGATCCAGTCTACTAATCAATGACATTTGATTTAGCTTAAGCCATTTACATTCAGGGTTAATATGAGTGGGTGGTATCTTGGTCCTGTCATTTTAGGAATGGGTTGTTTATTGATTTACTCTTCTGTTGTCATTTTACTGGGATGTTCTTGACATTTGCCATTGGTTTTGTTGGGTGCTATTTGTCTTCTCTGTCAAGAGAACATCTTGAAGTATCATTTGTAGGGCAGATTTGGGAGAGGCAAATTCTTTCAACTTCTCTTTACTGTAGAATTTTATTTCATTTTCAAAGACAAAAGAAAGCTTTGTTGGATATGTGATCCTGGGCCGACAATTTTTTCTTTTACAATCTGAAATATGTCACTCCATTCTCTTCTTGCCTGTAGAGTTTCCTGTGAGAGGTCTCCTGTGAGTTTAATTGGAATTCCTTTATATGTCAATTGATTTTTTTCACATGCACATTTTTTATTAATTATTTTGCATTATGTGGCAGTTTCATAGGCTCTGGGAATCCCCTCACCCCTCCCCACGCCCTTCCCCCCTGGTGGATTCCTCCACGTTGTTGCAGTATTACAGTTCAAATTTAATCAAGATTCTTTCTGTGCAAACATATACCAAGCATAGAGTCCAGCTACTTATTGTCCAGATGGGTTGAACAGTTTCTTGGGGAGACTATTTCTTGTCTGAAGTTAGAGCTGGTAGAATATCATCCCAGTCAAGTAAGAGTCCCAATATAACATCAACAGCAATTTGCAACATTATGGAATTGACATGGTTTTGAGTAACCAGTATGTTAAAAAAAAATGCAAGTTCTTAGCCACATCCTATGATTAGCTCATTGACATTTCAATTTTAGTTTATATACAGGACCAGCTGCTATATACCTTAAAATGGCTATAGGGTACTATTCAGCTCTCTTGTGTCTATTTCATTTTAGTATTTAGCCATTTGTTGTGTTGAAGTATAATTTTGCTGATCTTGGCAGATTTTAGGATAATCTAGACTGGCTTGTAACTCTAACAAGACATTTGTCAACAATTAAGGTGCAGAACATTTTTTTGGGGTGGGGTGTGCAGAAAAATCCTCAACACCATGGTGAGGAGTGGCTAATCTTTCACATACACATTTAAGAATCTTTTCTTTATGTTTGACTGAAGAGAGCTTGATGATCATATGTCGTGGTGAAGATCACTTTTGATCAAGCCTGTTGGGAGTTCTGTGCTGCTGCTGGACATTGTTTCCAATTCTTTCTCTAGATTAGAAAAATTTTCCTTTATTATTTTCATTTAATACATTTGCAAACTCAGTTTCTCTTTCTGCACCTTCTGGGACTCCCATAACTCTTAGATTTGGCCTCTTCATAGTGTCTTTCAGTTCTTGAATACTTTTTTTGGCCTAATCCAGCTCTGCTTCCAGCTTTTTGTTTGCTTCCCCCTGATGACAGGAAATATCTGTCAATTCTGATATTCTTTCTTCTGCTTGCTTCATTCTATTTTGGAGACTCTCCACTGTACTTTTAATTTGTTCTACTGTGTTCTTAATTTCTGATATACCAGCCTTGATTTGCTTTGTTGCTGCTATTGCTTGTGTAACAAATTCCTTAAATTCTTTGAACTCTTGTAGGTGTTTCTAATTGTTGATCAGGAGCTTTATAATGAGTTTTCTGAGTTCTGTGTGCCCTATTTTCTCCATGTCTTCCTCACTTAATTCTCAGGTTGGCATAGGGATTTGCTCTTTCTTAGGGAAGTTTTCTTAATATTCATTGTGCCTTTGTCTCTTCTTTTGCTCTTGATCGTTGTACTTCTAGTTATCACATTCTTCTCCTTGGGGCAGGTTTCTAAGCCGTGTCACCCACAGGTCTACAATGTGATTTTACTTACTGCAGTTGGTACACAGCTCTTTGCAGCCAATTGTGCCACTTCCTCCAGTGAGTTCCAAGTCTGGGTTCTTATATTGGATTTCCACCATGGTTTCCACAGCCCCAGCTCCTGGCTTACCATTCTCCACCTCCTGTGGTATCATGCTGAGGTTCCACTGTTGTCTCTGCAACCTTTCTCCCACTTCCTGTTTGGGCAGGTCCCAGGATTAGGGAGACACCAGGTGTCCTATAAGGTTATGTTGTTGGTGGTGTTGATCTTGTTGGAACCTGTTGGCCGTTAGGTCTGGGTGCCACACGGACCTATTTTGACCTTTATGATGCCACAGTCACTAATATTTTCCTGTTGGGCCAATGCAATCCACTGAACTCAGTGAGTTCTTGCAAGTTCAGCACATGCACTGTTCACTGTTGTCTCTTGCAGTCCTAAAGCTATTGTCACAGTGTACAAAATGGCACCTGATGTGCTGCTACCAGAGTTCTTGATCTACTGGCCATCAGTTCTGAGGGCTCCCCAGACCTGTCTTGTGTGGAAACTGCAGAATTCCATGTTGACGCAGTTCACTGAGTCAGAAAAGAGTTCACTCCCATTTCAGCATATGTTCAGTCTTGCCTTTGCCTCCTAAAGCAAAATGGTGCCTAATTCGGCTCTATTGGGCTGACTGAGCTGTGAAATCCACCCTGCTCTTGCACTGTCCATCTGTGATCTGCTGCTCTGTCTCTGCTCCTGGTCAACTCAAACGGACCAGCATGACAGACAATTCTTTGTCTGGGTTTACCTCCCAAGCTCCCAGTGAAAGTCCCATCCCACCTGGTTGCTGGTAGAGTTCAGATTGCCATTAGCTGAATACCACTGAAGTATCAGTCACTGCAACATCACACCATTGTTTTTGCTGCTTCCCTGTGTCTGTCCAACTCCAGGTACCCTCTGCTCTTGTTCTGTCCTCTCCTGTTTGCTGGAATGTGTCCTCTCTGCTTCACCCTGATTAAATCTTTCTCTGTCCATTCAAACGTGTCCTTATTCCTATTCCGTCATCTTGCTTCCCCACACTTACTCTTAAATTTATTCTTGAATTATGCTGAATTAATTTAAAATGTTAGTTTGATGTTTGCTTTTGTTCTAAACATATAGACATTTGCTAGGCAGAATGCGTTTAAAAGGAGACCCGCAAGTGCGCAGATTTGAGAAGCACCATCTTAGAGATTAAAGAAAACAGTTAAGCAATGAACATGCTTTGTACTTTCTAAGAGAAATCCTGTGGCTTGAAAGTATGTGATATTTCTACAATTATCAGAAGACTATTTTATGCAATGCTTAGCAATAAAATATCAAGGACAAAAATAAACATTCCATAATAACTCTTATGTGAATATATTTTGTCTTTCTATCTGGTGTTATGATTACTAGAGGACTTTTTACTATCCTTAGCAAAACAGAATTGATTTTCTAATGAAATGCATCACAGAAGAGTGTCTAGTGCATAATTTTCGTAACACTTTATGGAGCTATCTGGGGACTAGCAGTCTTCTACCACTTACTTGCCCTTGAGATTTAGAAGAAATCATATCTCTAGTGCTCATAATAAGGGGCTAATTTAACTGAGTTCAAGTTAGCTGTGAACAAATGGATTAACAAGCACCTTATTAAATTTTTAATTTATATTTCATTTATCATATTTAATGGAATCAACTTTGTTATTGCACAATGGAGAAAATCATTAATTTCCAAGGATAAATTTAGATGCCCATAAATTTCAAATATTTCTTTGATGGATTTTGTAGTTGCTCCAATTATGTAGCCTATATAGCATGGAACTATGAGATACATAATAAAATATTTTACTATTAAAGACCATTTAATTTTCCATCAAAATGAAAAGTATTTATGTTTGTACTGCTCATGGATTTTCTTGCCACACTAAGTATGTTTAATTGAAGTAAATTTAAAATTTTAGTTTTATTTTTTAAATATGTAACTTACATGCTATTTTCATGTTGACAAATACTCTACATATCTGTTTATTGTCTGAATCATGTTTTTTTTACTTGCATTACTTATTTTTAAACATATCTGTTTTGCAAATGACAATTTTCATGGTAATTCATTAATAAAGTGGAATGTTATCAAAATACAGTTTTCACTTGGATATTAGAGGACCAGATAAATGGATCTAGACAAAGTAAACATCGACTCTGATAGCTTTCAGATGGTATTTCAGTTGTATCTGTTAGAAGTTACTACTCTTTTTGATAAAGTGTATTGACACCAAATGAATACTACCATGCAATCAATAAAAATATTCTGTGTGAAAGTACTTTCTATAATATCAGTGAATAAGAAACTGTAAAAAATGTTGTGGAATACAAGTTGTAGTTTTGGTGTACTAACTCAAATCTGGCTCCTGAAGCAAATCAGTTGATTTCCTAAGTCGTCTTAAAAGGATATTTTTACCCTTCACACCTTGATTTGCTCTTAAAATTGACTTCTAATTATAATACTTGAACTTTGATGTCTTATGAAAAAACTCATGACTTTGATCCATTTCCATTATGTCAATCAAAAGGACTTGATATACTTGTAAGGACAACTTTAATCACTTTATAGATTTCTGAATAAGGAAAAATATGTATAGATTTAAATGCTTGTATTCCATTTTCACAATTAGTATCCTGTCAAGATATTTTTCAGATTATATCATTGAAATGGTAAAAAGTAACATTTCCTTAAAAATGAGACAAGTGATCTAATTTTAATGACAGCAGCTGTTAATGTCAGGCACCAAGATATAGTTTATAATGCTTAGTAATTACTGCAATTTTTCTTCTCTTTTACTAATTATTTCAAGAGAAAGAAGTAAAAGCTTTAAGAATGGGCACAAAAGACAGCTATATTGGATCTTTTTTTGAAAAGCAAATAGCTTTCAAATCATTCCATTAGCTGTCATCGGAGTACAAAAAGAATTAATCAAAAATGACACCAATTTTAAAGGCCTGCCAAAACCTCAGGAGAAAAACAATCTCATCATAAGATGAAAGGAATTAAAGATACTGCCCCTGATTCCGTAAGGGGATTTCATATTTTCCTACTATGCACCCTCATTTATGTTATACAAAATCATATATGATGTATGTTTCAAAGTTTCTGCTTTGTTTGTCATAAGTAACTTATGGGAATAGTATATTAGTTGATCAGTATATTTGTATGTATTCTGTATGTACTTGGATTACCAGTTTTCAATGCATTTCTTTTAATTTTGTCTATTTCTCAATCTAATACTTGAAACAGATTCTCACAGAATTGTGTAGAATGACAACAGACAACTAATAATACAGTACTTGAAAGATACAGGGAAGATTGTAAACTGGTAGGGGTGTAAGAAAAAGAGAAACGTCTAAAAAATGCTACTTTAATACAATTTATGGCACAATTTTTAAGTACCTGTTTAAATAATAAGACTTTATGCTTTCTTAGAACATTCCAAATACACATCATTATGCTTGTTAATATCTGAGAACTAATATCCTTTCAGGGATAAATATTATCTCTGTTAATTGCAAAAGTTAACTGAGGATCAGAATTACAAGGTGGCCAAGCTAGCTCCTTCATGAAAGTGAGGAAGGTCGACTTAGAGGGCTGGCTTTCCGTGTATGCTTTTGTTCTTTCACCTTTGTTCCTCCACTCTTGTTCTAGTCTTTGCAAACCACCATGTGTCTTAGGTTTTAGCAGGAAGTAAAGGCAGAAAACACAGAGCAATGATTTTCTTTCCTCACAGCTATTTCCTTGAGACACAATTAGTGATCAAAGCAAAAGTTTGTGTCCTGTGAAACATCATAGCAGAGGTAGAATATAATTGAATAATAAAGGAATAAAACCAACACAAGTAAGATTTGTCCAAATTGCACACAAAAGTTGGTGTATTAATTGGTTAATAAAAACTTTGTGTTAGAGGCTCATAGGAACCTTCCCCTGTATTTCCCAAGACAATGATTTATATTTACTGAGATTTCACAATCACTTTGTAGAACATAACTACATTGAATAAGAGAAGCAATTGCACAAGGCTCTAAGATAATTAGTACTAGAATTAAATATTTAATGGCAAACAGTTCTAATTATCTTCACCTTCAGGTCTCCAATTACTTTCTATAGTTATTTGCTGAATACTTTGTTAGTATTGTTATAAACAAGGTCTTAAAACATTGTTTTAAAAATTACTGAGTAATTCTGACTTAGATTTCTTAATCTGATGTGATTTGTGGCAAAAATTTCAGCCCTTAATGGTTCTGTTACCTAGAATTTTCTCCCTTTATATATGTGCCTCATTTCAAGTCACTATGCCATTAAGCTCATTTCTCTAATATATATATATTTTTAAAGATTTATTTTATTTTTATTACAAAGTCAGACACACTGAGAGGAGGAGAGACAGAGAGGAAGTGGAGCTGCCGGGACCAGAACCAGCGGCCATATGGGATCAAGGCGAGGACCCCAGCCACTAGGCCACACCGCCGAGCCCTTCTCTAATATATTTAATGAATTCCTCTGTTTGAATTTTTGAGTGTATCCTCATCTACTTAAAAGGCAGAGCATTGAGAGAGAGAGAGAGAGAGAGAGAGAGAGAGAGAGAGAGAGAGAAAGAAAGAGAGAGAGAATATTCTGTCTTCTAGCTTATTCCCCAGAGCAAGGGTGTGATCTGGGAGTACAGAAGTCTTTGTGTCTAACAGTGGATGCGTTAATTTAAGAGGATATGATGTTATGTAAAACATGTTATTTTATGTATATTATGTTATATGTTGTGTATAAACTAAAACTGAATTGTCAATGAGGTGATTACAGCAGGTGGTTAAGAAATCGCAATTGCTTTTAACATATTGGTTACTCAATACAATAACTATTAAATACACAACGAAGTTAATTGTTGTTGAGAGTATGTTAGAGCCTTTAATTGATCGGGTTGATACTCTGATGGTTCTGCCCTCGGACCGGACAGGGTCTCCCCAAGAAGCCGAGGAACTTGACTGGACTATAAGATGTTGGACTCTATGTTTAGTTTATGCTTGCAAAGAGGGAATCTCAACTGTACTTGATCAGTGGATATGAAACAAGGTGGAATATTCCACCATGCGGGGAGGGTGCGGGAAGGGGTGGGGTGAATCCCAGTTCCAACGAAACTCTATCACATAATACAATGTAATCAATGAATAAAAAAAAATTCAAACAAAACAAAACAAAACAAAACAAAACAAAAAAAAGCAGTGGATGGAAGATCTCACTGCCTTGCTCTTCACTTTTTGCTTTCTTTCAAATAAGTACTTTAAAACATAATCAGGTTGAATGAATAACTTAAAAAGCAAGATCAATCTACAGGAAACACAGCTCAGCAATTAGCATACCCAGAGACCCAAGTAGCAGAATGGGACAAGCACTGTCTGCACATGGAAATAAAAAAACAAAACAAACAAACAAACAACCCCCCCCCAAAAAAAAGTTTGGGTGACTTTCCTAGTTTCAAACAAAATCACTGTTACAGCATCAAGGATTTTTAGAACAAGTGACAACGGTGTAAAGGGAGACATAGGTTCCAATAAAATAATGACGGAGATAAAACAAAGAAATAACTGAGATATCTAGTCTATAGACTAACGGTCTTAGTTGACATCTACATAGTGGTTTAACCTACAGCTTCAGAATACACATTTTCTTCATTAATGCATGGAACTTTCTCAAGGATAGATGATATGGTAGAACACAAAACAAGTATCAACAAATAAAAAATAAAAGAATAATTACACCATGTCTCTTTTTTGAACACGGTGGAATGAAGCTGGAAACTGATAACAGAAGAAACTGTAGAAGATATGCAAGCACATGAAAATTGAATAACTTGCCCCTGCATAAGCAGAAGGTCATGAAGAAATCAGAAGGAAATAACAAACTCCTAGAAACAAATGAAGATGATAACACAACATATCAGATTTATGGAATACAACAAAAGCAATTTTTAAAAAAGATTTATTTATTTTATTACAAAGTCAGATATACATAGAGGAGGAGAGACAGAGAGGAATATCTTCTGTCCAATGATTCACTCCCCAAGTGAGCCGCAAGGGCTGGTGCTGTGCAGATCCGAAGCCGGAAACCAGGAACCTCTTTCAGGTCTCCCACGCGGGTGCAGGGTCCCAATGCATTGGGCCGTCCTCGACTGCTTTCCCAGACCACAAGCAGGGAGCTGGATGGGAAGTGGAGCTGCTGGGATTAGAACCAGCGCCCATATGGGATCCCGGTGCATTCAAGGCGAGGACTTTAGCCGCTAGACCACGCTGCCGGGCCCAACAAAAGCAATTTTAAGAGGAAAGTTTATAGTCATGGGTGCCATTATCAAGAAAGTGGAAAGGCATCAAATTAATAATCTGATAATTCATCTCAAAGACAGATGAAATAAGAGAAAACCCAACCCAAAATCAGTAGCAGGAAAGAAATGATTAAATTGGAAAAGTACTCGATATTGAAGCAAAATGACACAAAAGATCAGTGACCTCAAGAGCTTGTTTTGGAAAAAATGAACCAAACTGACGTACCATCTGTCCAACTAGCTAAGAAGAAAAGAAGATAGAAAGAAGCGAAAGCAGTGGTGACAAACGAGATTGGACAATGGATATTGCAGCGATGCAAAGAATCATCAGGTGTTGTTACAAACAGCTATATGCCCACAAACTGGAAAAATCTGGAAAAAACTGATAGATTTATGGATACACACAATCTACTAAAATTGAATCATCAAGCCATGAACTATTTAAACAGATCCATAGCCAAGAAAAAGACTCAGTTGATCAGTTTCCAAAGACAAATATCTCATTTTCCAACGTATGGTTATTTGTATAGGATTCAAAAAAAATTGTAGGAATAAAATGGACATCTTGTGACTTAGTTTCATTTTTAGCTCTTGTTTATACCCCTGTGGAACTGTGGTCTTTCTGCTTTTTGCTTGTTGACTATCATAGTTAGTGGTACATTAAGCCTGTGATTATAGAGTGGTTTGGAATGATATTTATGCAAAAAAATTTAAAAAAAACAAAAAGGAAAGAAAGTTGGAGATTGAGGGAGTAAAAAAGAGAGGAAGATAGTTATCTTTTAGAACAGTACATTTACTGCTTCTTAACATTTTATTGTGTATGTTTTATAAGTACTTAATTTGAAATTTTATAAATCTTTAATTTTAAAAATTACTTAATATTATCACTTTAACATTTGGAACAATTATACTACACACATACCACCGAGTTTGCCAGGACCTGAAGGAATCGCAGGTACCCTGAAAATTCTATTGCTTCTAGGTTAGTAATCTTTTAACTTAACAACAACAAAATGAATGATGGCACACGATTATTGCTACAGAGAGACGGACTGGAGTCAAGAGCAAAAAAAGAAATTGGATTCCTGCCTCACATGTGAGAGACCTTTATTGAGTTCTATACTCCTAATTTCTTTCTAGCTCTGTTCCAGCTAGCTGCAGCTAGTTGTAGCTGTTGCAGGTTTTTTTTAAAATTTATTTATTAATTACATTGTATTATGTGACACAGTTTTATAGGTACTGGGATTCCCCCCACCCCTCCCCAAAACCTCCCCCCATGGTGGATTCCTCCACCTTGTTGCATAACCACAGTTCAAGTTCAGTTGAGATTCCTTCACTGCAAGCATATACCAAGCATAGAGTCCAGCATCTTATTGTCCAGTTAAGTTCAACGGCTTCTTAGGGCGATCCTCTCTGGTCTGAAGGTAGAGCTGGCAGAGCATCATCCCGATCAATTAAAAGCTTGAATATACCATCAGCAACAATTCATAACGTTATGGAATTAATTGACATAGTATTGAGTAACCAATATGTTTAAAATAAATGCAAGTTCTTAACCACATCCTGTGCTGCTTCATTGACATTTCAATTTTAGTTTATATACAACAGGTTCTATACATCTTAAAATAGCTATGGATTATTGCTAGCTATCTTTTGTCTGTTTTCATTATAATATTTAGCCTTTTATAGCACTGAAGCATAATTTTGCTGAACCTGGCTTTTTTTTTTTTTTCGGGTAGTCTAGACTGGCTTATAACTCCAATAAGACACATGTCAACAGTTGAGGTACAGAACAGTTTTAGGAGGAGTGTGCAGAGAAATCCTCAATACCCTAGTGAGGAGTAACTAATATTTCATGTCTTCCTCATACCTTCTAGAATGATGGAAGATTTTTCTGCTCTTCCACACCCTTATGGAATAACATAGGGTATTAAAAGTATATTAGGTTTTATAATTCTTTGATGTAGATCATAAGCAGTCTGACTCATATTTATTGTTGGTTCGTTGGTTGCTTCACAATATCTGATTGCATGTGAGATAGGCTGATGTTGAGATAATACTACATTTTATAGGTACTATTTTTCATATTAATATCATTTCATCTTAAATTAAGGCAAACATGTGGTATCTAACCTTTTGGGATTGGCTCATTTCCCTTAGCATTATGGTTTCCAGTTGGGCCCATTTGGCCACAAAGAACTGCATTTTGTTTTTTTAAATAGCTGAGTAGTATTCTATGGAGTAGATGAACCATAGCTTTCTTTTTTTTTTTAATTTTTTTTAAAGATTCATTTTATTTTTACTACAAAGTCAGATATACTGAGAGGAGGAGAGATAGAGAGGAAGTGGAGCTGCCGGGATTAGAACCAGCAGCCATATGGGATCAAGCCGAGGACCTTGGCCACTAGGCCACACCGCCGAGCCCGAACCATAGCTTTCTTATCCAGTCTTCTGCTGATGGGCATTTCGGTTGCTTCCTAGTTTTTGCAATTACTGATTGTGCTGCTATGAACATAGGGGTGCATGTTGGTTTCTCATGAAACAGGTGTTTTGGATATATTCCTATGAGTGGTATTGCTGGATCATACGGTATGTTGATTTTGAGTTGTTTGAATGTTCTCCATACTGATTTCCATAGATGCTGTACCAACCTACAGCCCCAGCAGCAGTGGAGTAGGGTTCCCTTTTCCCACAACCTCGCCAACAAGTGCTGTTGGTGCTTTTTTTCATGTGGGCCACCCTTACTGGCTTCAGGTGGTACCTCATTGATGTTTTAATTTGGATTTCCCTTATTGCCAGGGAACTTGAGCATTTTTTCATATGTTTATTTGCCATTTGGGTTTGTTCCTTTGTGAAATGTCTGCCCATTTCCGTGCCCATTTCTTGAGTGGCTTGTTTGTTTTGGCATTTTGGTTGTTTTGTAGTTCTTTGTATATTCTGGAGTATAGCCCTCTGTCACCTATGTAGTGCACGAAGATCTTCTTCCATTCTGTGGGTTGCTTTTTTACTTTGTTGATTGTTTCCCTTGCTGTACAGAAGCTTCTTAGTTTGATGAGGTCCCATTTGTTTATTCTGGTCTTGATTGCTATTGCTTTTGGTGTCCTTTTTAGGAAGTCAGGACCTACCCCTACATCTTTCAGGGTATTTCCAACATTTTCTTCCAAAAGTTTGAAGGTTTCTGGATGTAGGTTTAGGTCTTTTATCCATTTAGATTTGATCTTAGTATATGGTGAGAGATGTGGGTCTATCTTTTTGTTTCTGCAGGCTATCAACCAGTTGTCCCAACAGCATTTATTGAACACACCTTCCCATTTGCCTGGATTGTTGTCTGTCTTTTTGTCACAGATTATTTGGCTGTACCTGTTTGGGTTCCCTTCTGGTGTTTCTATTCTGCTCCATTGATCTTCCTCTCTATCTTTGTGCCAGTACCAGGCTGTTTTGATAACCACTGCCCTATAGTATGTCCAGAGGTCCGGAACTGTGATTCCCCCTGTTGCAGGTTTTTGAGATGAATATGTTGATGAGCGAGATTCTGTATTTCTGTCTCTGCTTGTCTCCCTCACTGTCTCCATCTGTGTTTGATTCCAGTCTCTCTACTTTCTCCTTCCCTTCCAATTGTTTTAAAATGCTAATTTCATTCCTATGAATGTGTATCTATGTACATTTTGGCCTAGCTGCAACATTATAGCATTCAAAGTTTGCCTTGAACGTTTGATTCTACTAAAACTGTAAAAGATTTGAGATTTTACTCTACTTGCAAGTCATCAATTTGTTTTGTTGCCATTTTGTGTATGTTGGGAAAAACATCTAAGATTCTTGAGATGTATTCATAGGACTTTATTTTTCAGGGCACAGTGAATGGCCTGAACTTTGACATATATTATTTTCCCTTTGTCTAATGTCTCCTGGGGACGTTGTGAATGCACCCAGAGATGCACCCATCGGGCGAATGCACCCACCCATGATGTATATAATACGAAAGCTTTGGAGAAGATATCTGAGTTTATGGAATCGGAATCTTTATTATGGGTGGCATTATGGACCTTTGGTTCTTGTGGAAATCTCTCTCTTCCCCCTCACCTACTTTCTCTGACCTTCCCTCCCTCCCTCCTTTCTGTCTCTCTCACCTTCCTTTTCTCTGTTCTTTACGCAAGCTAATTTTGTTCAAGTTGGAGATGATATATTTTCTCCGAGGTTTTCTATTGCACAAATATCCTTGAAAAGAAAATTAGAGAAAAATACAGTGGCCTGCTTCACAAAACATACAGAAATGTGAGAAATCCCCGGAGAGTTCTCTCTAAACAGGCAACAAAAATTCATCTTTCATGCAAACTGAGGATTTTTTTCTGAGAGGTTTTTTTTTTTCTATTTTAATTGCTTGGTATACTATGCCACTTAGTCAGCTTCCCTGCTTAGAAACACACATTTGGATCTGATTATACTGTGGGTATGATTATCATATGAATCATAAATGATGGTATGATATGATCACCACCTTAAAGTAGCAGCAACTCTTATTTCTCTTTAATTGCATATAATTACCCTTAGAAAATTGTATTGAAAGACTAATTTTACATTGGTGTGTCATTTAATTACATATTGCTAGTGACATGAAAAAATTCAAAATATTCTATAAATATTCCTCAGGAAAAAATGAGACGCCAAGACATTTCTCACCCTAATGTTACCAAAATAAAGAGTTGTGGATCACTTAGTTTTTTATATAAACTTAGGTCTGGTACTCAAAGTGAGTAACTGAGCTTTGCTCAAGTTTCTGATTTTGTTCAGCGAGGTTGTGGGAGGCCCATCTGTCTGCCACATTGAAGCCCTTTTCTTGGGCCCGTAAGTTGTTCCTGAGAGCTTCACAAAAAAGCGTTAGGGACTCAGCGTTCTGGGTTTTTGTTCTGAGGTCTTGTGCTCTCCTCTGTTGCATCTCCCAGAGCAGTTTTTCCCCTCAAGCCAGACAGCAGAATATAAAGCAATCTCCCCTACTCTCCCTTTTCCAGCTTCTTCATAAAAGAAACACTGAGATGATTTTGTATTAGAGAATTTCAGTCAAAGTCACCAGGAAAAAAGCAACGATGATTAGTTCAACATGGAAAACAAATAATGGAGGGTATCCGATGAAGTCTATGCTTAAAAATGGTACGGAAGCTCCCTGTTTCGGGTTATAATCCAAACACTCCATCCATAACAGAGTCTACCTCTACTCTGCTCATCTCATTATGATTCTCCTGCATGCATCCAGGAACACCCAGCTAATCTCCACCTCCCGTCATGTCCTGCTTCTTGTAGTCCGTCCACTTCTCAGCACAGTAACACTAGGGACCACACTGAAGACACATCATAGCCATGGACATATTTGTATTTGTAGAGCCTTGTGGTTTTAAAAGTTGCTTAAAATACGTGAGAAGACATTGTAAAGTGGTGGGTTTAGTCACTTCTTGAAAAGCCTGCATTTTATATAGAATACCGATTCAATTCCCAGAACCTGTGGTTGTACTCCGTGAAATGATAGGTTGTTCTCCAGGAACTGCTGGTCATAAATGATCTTACCTGGACTTTGTGGATTTCCACAGGATGGTGAGGAAGGTGAGATATATCTTAGTATTAAATGTTGAAGATGTCAAAAAGAAATGTGTGCCATTGGGGCTGGAGTAATACAGAGAGATCATCTGTATCAGTACTACCATTTCCATTGTTTCCCTTAGCAAACTATTTCTGACTGGATGTTATCTTTCCTTTCAGCTAATAAATCACATCCTTCAGGAAATTCATCATTACATTTGTTAGAATGGCGTGTTTTTGCTTTGGGAGAGATGTTGTCGTCCACTATTTCCACTTAGAAGCCATTGGCAAACTTACCCTGCAACCTTATCAATATCGGGTTGAAATTCTTATCAAATCATCTGTTTCCTCTTTACAGAATGTGATTTATTCTTATCTTGTAATCTTGAACAGGACAACTATAGTACAGGATTTGACTCCTCCTATGGAAAGACTGATTGATTGAAAAATCCTCAAGTTCAATGACTCTCCTTGTAGGTGTGTATCAGGGCCATGACAGAGTGCATATTGCTGATAAAAGTCAGGATACCAATACAAAGACTGTGGAAGATTATCAGTCTTGCCGAGGTAGCAAAGCCGTGGGAAAATGGTGGTTTGGCCTAACTTTTGGGTGAATCAGGTATTGTTTGGTTCCATTTTTTTCTCTTAAAATTTTTATGTTAATTTGTGCTTATTTCAAAAGAGTGGGTTTTAACACAGTCTTACTTTGTATATTTAAAGTGCCTGAAGTCTTAATCTATCAAGTAACTACACAGCTATTTGGTGAAGCTAGATACCATTTAAGTGACCAGGAAAGATCTTTGTGTTTTGTCAGCAACCAAAATTTCAAGACTGGCAAAGATCTTTGTTAAGTTTTCATATATTTTATTTGAAAAGGGTAGGTTATACACACATTTCTGTTGTTTGATAGCTACATTAAAATTATAGTTATTTTAAGAACTTGGTTAGGCATTATGTATGTATGTATGTCAGTTTATATGTATCTATCAATCATACATCAGTAAATTCTCCATTTGACAGCAAATAAAATTAAATTCAAAGGAGGAGCTTGGTTCAGTGATTAAGGCATGACTTAGAACATCGTATCTTGAAGGCCTCCTTTTTGAGTCCCAATTCATTTTTTTCCCATCCTGTGGCTCAAACACTTGTGTTCCTGATGCTCAGGTAAGGGAAATGAAATAAGTCTCTGGGCTCACCCTGGCTCAACTTCAGCTGTTTGAGACACTAGGGAATGGATCAGAAGATCCATTCTTTCTCTGTCTCTGTCTCTTTGCCTTTTAAATAAAATTAAACACAATAAAAACAAAAGGGAAACCGTTAGAAAATGTCAATTCCACAATAGTAAATAATGTTTTGTGAACAGAAGCTACAGGTAAAATATCTTTCATTGTAATACCTTAGTTTTCCTCTTCCATATGAAAGCAAATGCACAAATATCCAATATGTAAAATAATAACACAAATCTTGAAATTTGCATATTTGAGAGCAGACCTCAATGATTTATAGTAAAAGAGACACATAACTTTTTCCAAACCATTTCAAAATTTGAGGGACATATAACTCTTTCAAGACAACCTCTCCTGTTTTCGTAAGAATTCAAGTGCTCATGACCTCATGTGCTGAGTGACAGCTTGTAGAAGAGGAGAAGGAAGACCTGTTGTCTTCAGAAAGCACACAACTTCAGCTCAGTGGAAGCAGTGACATAGTAGGGAGAATCCTGCCTTCTCAACGGAGCTCAGTTGCTCAGAAATATTTTACATTTTAGGTTATAGAAACTTCACTTCAAAAGCTTTTGAATTTTTTTTTTGTTTTTTTTTGAGTAAAGAGTACTCGTTAAAGGACTAGGGATGTGAGGGAGAATCTTGGAGTTTTAGAAAACTAGAATTAATCCTGTAAAGGGAGTACACTGATATGCATTCCACAGCCAAGACTTGATGCCTTCCATTTTACAGTATACTTAAGATCAGCTCTTTTGTTAAGAAAGGAGTATAATCAATTTACAGACCAGGTTACTGTTTTCAAAATTAAAGATAAATTTCCTGAGGACAATTTTGTAAACTTGGAATGCAACATCAACTAAGAACAAAGAGATATTTTTCACTGTGCTCTCTTGGACAGTGGTCCCAGTAGTCGAATATAGAGATACAGTCATTGTTTCACTGTTTAGTTATTCTGCACATATGTAATGGATTCCCATTTGATGCCAGATTCTGCCATAGTACTGAGAGTTCCTAAAGTTCCCAGTCAGCCATGAACACTGCCCCCCAGAGGCTCCTGCTTCATACTAGGATTGATTTCTCGTCTTCTTTGCACTATCTGAAACCCCCAACCAGTGGCATTCTCCTCTTCTTAAAAATATTAATTTATGTTATGTATTTGAAACACAGAATGATACAGAGAAAGAAAAAGCGATCTTCAATTTGCTAGTTTATTTCTTAGTTTGCTGCAACAGACAGCGGAAAACAAGAACTAGGAATTTGATGTAGGTCTCCCATATGGGTGACAGTGCCCCAAGCAGGGACCTTCCCCTAGTGCCTTCCAGGTGTATTTGCAGACAATAGAGCAGCTGAAACTTGAAACAAATGAAACAAAATAAAACAAACAAAAACAAAGCAAAGCGGGGGTGGGAGGGGTGGGAATAAACAAACCCACCCTCTGATGTAACATGTTATTGTTGCAAGTGGTAGCTTTCCCTGCACAAAGCTGGCCCTCCGGCCTTTATTTCCATGCATTTGCTTCGGTTTGCACATGTAGACATATTAATAACTTTCTTTAAATCCTATTGATTTTAGTTGTAAGAAAGACTGTTTCATCTAATGGTCCAGGTGCCACAAAAGCACAATTTCCTGCTGAAAGAAATAAAAACCTGCACTGTTACCTTCATGTGATCAAGTAAGCAGGTTTGCAAATGAGAACATGTCAGTACAAAAATCAGAGCAGAAAGTCTATGGTCTCTGTGTGTCTGCAGGTGTTGAGGACTATTAAAAGCAAAATAGTGTTAAGGCCTAAAAACTAGTGTAGCCATTTTTAAAGGATTAAAAGTGAATCAAGGATGGAAACAGAGAAATCTGAGCCATGATGACATCACTGTTGAATATTGAGTTGGAAACAAACCAGGGTAGAGTGGGATGCAGTGTTTAAATAACAAGTGAAAAGGATGTTTAATATAAGCTATATTAGGTGAAAGAGATGATGAAATGTTAGGCTGAGGACATAATTATTGGAATTTCTTTTCAAAAGAAATTACACAAGTCAGGACATTGGATCTGACTGCAAAATTTTATTGATTTAAAAGATAAAGGAATAGAGTGACAGTCTCCCCCAACCCCATCAGCTGGTTATCTCATCAAATGCCTGGAAGCCAGGAACTTAATCCATGCCTCACCAGTGGGAGACAGGGACCCAACAACTTGAGCCATCCTCTCCTGCACCTCGAGGTGGGCATTAGCAGGAAGCTGCAATCAGAATTGGAACCAGGACTCAAAATCAGGCAGTTTTATATGGGATGAGCGTGTCCCAAGCAGTGCCTGAAGACACTATTGTGTTAAATGCCTTCCTGGAGCTGACATTTTAGTGTTTGTGCTTGACTTGAAAAAATTGGACTCAAATATCAGTTTCATTTGTATTCTAGCTTTTCACTTCCAGATAGCTCAGAATGCCATGATGAAATATCATCTAGTGGGTGGCCTATATGACAGGTATTTATTTTCTTGCAGTTTCTTGAGACTAGGAAGCTTAAAATCAAGGTGCAACGTGACTTGATTCCTTGATGAGGGTTCTGTTTCTGACTTGCCAATAGCAACTTTCCCCCTCAGTTCTTACCTGGTGACAGAAAAGGAAGAGGGAAAAGTCTCTTGTGCAACTTGTAATAAAGATAATAATCTCATCATGAAGATTGTATCCTTCTGACCTTCTGACCTTCTGACCTTCACTCCCAATCCCAAGGTCCTATCTGCAAATACCAGCACAGTGACTGGAGAACTTGATCATATGAATGTGTGTCTAGGGGTACAATTCTTTCCATAGCATTCTATCTCCAGTCCTTCTTGTGTATCAAGTACCTTCATTTCATCCCCATAGCTCCATTAGTCAATTTCTTTCAGTATCAATTCTGAGTTCCAGAGTCTTATCAAAATATCATTCAAATCTAATATGAGTGCAATTCGAGGTATGATTCATTCTTGGGCAAAATTTCTCTACAGATGTGAGCCTAAGAAACAGACCAATTATGTATGCACAGAAATGCAATGGAGTACAGCCCTAGTCCCATGCTTTACTGGGACCAGTCGTTTATTGCAACCAGTAAGACTGAAGGAAGAATTTCACTCACCCAACTTGATTTCCATGTCTTACAGAAATGTCGACCTCTCTATAAGACGTTAGTGATTTAGGTGCTCACAATTGCCCTTTTCTCTTAACTCCTTCTTCTGTGTACTAGCTCTGTTTTGCAACACACATTAGAGAAACTCCTCTGCTTCTGAAATGGACTTAAGACACCCACTTCCACATGAAATATTCATAGGCACCTTAAACATTATTGAACATTTTTAGTTTAAGCAACACACACAAACCACATATGAAACATTTACTTAAGTTCTAGTTATTTTATCCTCAGAATGTTCTTTAACTCTTTCACTTTAAGAACATTTGCTTTAGTTGATTTTCCATATTTCCCTGTTTCCATTTGTCTTCCTTCATGCCCTTGATGGGTCTTCATCTTGTCTCTCTTCCTGCTTCCTGTTAAGGTGATGATGTTTGGTGTAGCAATTAAGATGTTTTTGGGATA
The DNA here is from genome assembly GCF_030435755.1 of Ochotona princeps. Lineage (NCBI taxonomy): Eukaryota > Metazoa > Chordata > Mammalia > Lagomorpha > Ochotonidae > Ochotona > Ochotona princeps. The sequence goes on from NC_080840.1 coordinate 61,421,512, forward strand.
CCCATGTCCCAGATCAGGTTACCTGGGTTCAAATGTTCATTCTGCTCCTAGGTCTAATTTCTTGCTAATTTGCCCTCTGGGAAACAGCAATTTTCTCAAAAATTGCTTCCTGCTTAGGAAGAACTATGATTCATAACATAAAAATATATAATATTTGCCACCATAATTGTTGGTCCACATGGGATGCATCCCTCTCAACTAAAAAATAAAATGAATCTATGATTTAAAAAGATACATAATATTTGATAGATATATTTTCTTTTCTAAAATATGGCAGAGCACAAAGAAGAGTAAGATCATCTCTGGTTTTACTACTTCTAGGTAGATTATATCATGTTTCCTTTTTATTTGAAAGAATGAATGACATATAGGGACAGACACAGGGAAAGAGAGGGGGATCTGTAACCTGTTGGCTTATTAGCCAAATGCTAATAAGCATTGGGGTCAGACCGATGCCAGGAACCGGAAATTCCACTGAAGTCTCCCATGTGGGTGGTAGAGACTCAAGCTTTTGAACCCTTGTCTACTGCTTCCAGTAGTGGATCAGTAGTGGAGTACCTGGGACCTAAACCAGCACTCTGATATTGGACACTGACATATCATATCAAATATACCATGACCTATTATGTCAAAAGCCCCTTCAAATTCTCATATTTAAATTTTAATTAAAACATAAGAATTTTAATCTGCCTTCATATTCCATTCTTTTTGTTTCTAATTTACTTTATATATTCATATATGAAAATTCACCAAATAACGGAATATCACCCAATAAAACAATTGGGCATTTTTACCTGCTTAAATTTAACACATTTTTCGATGCCACGAAATATTTTTCTGCCTCATAATTTACAATGATTCTTAATATTTTGCTATATGGATGTAGATGTGTATTGGTTTCCTACTGTTTTACACCAACATGTGTTTTTAAGTTTTTGTTAACATAAATATAGCTTTGAAACACATTCTTAAATGTATGACTTTGCTCCATGTGTATCCACCATGATTTTAAAAGATTAATCCCCAGAAGAGAGATAGCTACATCAAAGGATATTTGTTGCTGCCTTTGACTAGTGTTACAGAGGCCTTTGCACACATCCCAGCCAGAGATAATCCACCTTGTGTTTAATGGGGCCATGTCCTCTAAGCAGATGGGGATGCCAACAGATCCCTGGTAAAGTGAATCTGAGCCAAGAGTTATTTATTGTGGTCAAAATGAGGTTAGGACTCTAAAGTGAATCCTGTTTTTTCGTGACCTAGGGACAGGGACGAGACATTTTTCCAAATGTGTCTACTACTTACAGTGTATATAAATTCTCATAGACAAATATATTGCTGCCCCCACCCCATTTCAAAGCTTGCACAGTCACACATACATACAGTGTCCACTTTTGGACTGGACAGTGCATATCAAAGATGTAATTGTTGCTTTCAAGCAGTTCCAAGATCCTTTTTAAAGTTTAATTTTAGTTTAGAATATCTTTGGCTTACTGGAAAATTGTGAAGTACGTAAAAATCACCATTTATTCTAGAGAGAAATTTAAAATTGAATTCATACATAGAAATGCAGAGAGGTGTTTGTGTGAAGTGGTACTAGACAATTGTTATCATCACAGTATCTGTAAGTATCTTTTCAGACGAGTAAAATATTCCCTGTTGTGTCAAGTGCCTTGGAGTTGCACTACAGCTTCCCTCCCTTTAAAGTACCACTTAGTACAATGGGGCACAATTAAGCAAATCGAGCCTTAGTGGTCAGAAAGGTAGTTCTTTACCAAAGTGCTTCATTTACTCCTCTGTGTTAATAATGAATGGTTTTCCCATTTTAGGCCATCAGGGGCAACATAGTAGTAGTAAGAAAATATTTCAGATCTAGACTAATTGGGGTATAAATTAGTATTTCATGAGTATAGCATCAATTCATGTATTCTTTGTTTTTTCTTGCTCTGTTGTAAGGGCTAGTAGGACAGTATCACCTTTACATGTTATAATCCAGCATTTTACAGGGCAAGTCACATCTACCTCTTCCCTGCAGGGTACTTTGGTCTTTCTTTCCTGCATTTTGTCTGTCATTTGAATCATAAATTCACTTAGAAGTGGTGATTTTCATCTTAAATATAACCCTAATGTACTGTTGATGCTCAGCTATATTAATGATAGAATGAAAATTTAGTCCAGTGGAAAATTATTACATTTTCCTTGATCTCAGATTTTATGCCATCCTGCTGATTATACGTGGTGGCTGAGTGATGTGTGTGTCTTCGAATTTTTCAAAATATTTCTTGGACCTCATATCTCTGTAAGGAAAGAAGTCCAGGTTTTCAGTACTTACTAACTCTACAAATATTTAATTTCTTCAACTTTTTGACTGACTGGCTGCTATGAAATGTTTTATAATATCTTGGCCATTTTCTAATCATAACAACTTTCACTCCCCTTTTGGTTTAATAGGTCTGTTGTCTCAATTATCTTTTCCATATTATAATTTTTATAAAATTTCATCTTGATGCTGTATATTGGTGGCTAGCATTTCATCTTTTCTACTTCAAATTTAAGTTGATGTTATATTCTTTTGTTCTCTTTGATTGTATTTGTAATATCTCTAGTAATATTTTTTTGTATATACTTTTCTTGAACTCCTGTTGCTTTTTAAGAACCTATATGTAGTCCTGTTAAAAAAAGTTCCAAATATGATATGATTCTAGGCAAAATAATGCTTTCTAAAATTCTCAAAAATACAATCTACAGGTTGCTTAACTCCTTTATTTATTTATGTAGAATATTATTAATGTGTGATTGAGGTAACTTGATTCTATTTCCTCCTTACCAAATCCAAAACTCAATACAAACTTCTCTAAACTAGAGAAAAATAGTTTCTAGAAATGTCGGTTTAGAAATTCCAGGTATTTGCCCACATATAGGAATTACATGCGTTCTTGGATGATGTGCTTCTCAACTGTGAGCCCTGGACCAACCATACCTGCTTGCCCTGGAATCTGGTTTCAGAGACAAATCTCTGCTTTCTCCATGAACCTAGAGTCATGATCTGGTTTAACAAGATATCAGGTCAGTCCTATATTTAGAAGCTTCTCTCTAAATACAGTCCTATATTTAGAAGCTTCTCTCTAAAGTTTTGAGAGTTTCGAGTCAGCTTATTGAGGAGGTGCAGGAACGTTATCCTCACCTGATGGCTGAAGATGGACCAAATGCTCAATGGCTGGGTGTTGAAATCAACATTTGTCTTAAGCCAAGGCAGAGAACAACCATTATCCTTATTATAGAGTATTTGGATTAAAAAAATAAATTAGAAACATTCACCAAAATATAAAAAAGTCAATATTAATCATTTAAAGATTTTAATTTTTACAGTGTGACATTGTAATTTGACTTTGTGTTGCTCAACAATACTTTTTCAGCACTGCCATCTTTTAGATTGCTCCTGAAGGTAACTAGGCATTGTGCTGTACGTGGATGATCTCTTTCAAATGCTGCCATTGGAAAAATAAGATAGGACTACAGAAAAACTTATGACAAAAACAAAATTAAATCTTAAAATATTAAACAATTTTGAATAATTTGCTGTAATGCTATTATGATAATGCTATGAATGCTAGGACATGTAATGGTACTTTAAAGACATGTAATTGTTTCTATTATTTAATATTCTGCTTCATAGGATTATTTTAAATGTTTGTAAGTGTTAATGTTTCAAAAAGTATATAATATGCTTTGCAATATTACCTATTTTTTTTAATATGCATTTACCTAAGTACTAGTTCATGTCCAGAGGGCTCCATTTCTGATCCAGTACCTTGGTTATGGCCTGGGACAGCAACAGGGGATGACCCAGTTGTTTGGGCCTCAGCATTCATGTTGGAGACGCTGAGGAAGCTTTTGGTTCCTGGCTTCTTAACCATCACAGCCATTTGGGGAGTGAACCAGCAGGTGGAGAATCTCTCTCTCTCTCTCTCTCTTTCTCTCTCTCTCCTTCTCTCTGTAAATTCTGCCTCTCAAATAAAAATAATGAATAGTTTAAAAATCAATTTTATATAACTGCTGTTTTAAATATTAATTCATTTTGAATTTTAAAAATTGCTTCAATAAAAATTAACAGCTTTCAAAGAGCTCATCAGTTATTTTATTCTGACACAAAAACCATACAATTATGTGTCAACTGACTGAACAAATTTTAATGCACCAAACCAGATTTTCTTCAAAGGGTATATTTTTAATATTTTTCCCATATATTAAAGTAAATATTAAGATACTAACAATCATTGAAAATTCATGATTTATACTACCTCTGGTTTTGTGACTGGTTACAAAAGATGGTAATTTTTGTAATTAAATTGAATCAGTTGAGCACAATTCCCAGGTTTCCAGAAATTATACTTAATTGTGAGCTTGAACTGCTTAAGCCATGGCATTGACTAGACTGAATGGGCATAAACCAAAAGTCTCTATTTTGCATATTTATTAGCAAAATTAGTTTAATGTTTTGCTCAGTAAGTTTTTAAAAACAATCTTTTGACAAGGGGTTTTGTAATATATAATAGCATATATGTTAGTTTTTAGTGTATCAAATTTCACTAGCTTTGGTGTTATAAACAAAGAGAATTAAAAATAATTTCTTTATTAACACTACATAACAAAATTTAAGAAACATTGTCTCATACTTATGATAATTGAGAAATTTAGACTCTTTCCAACCATATACAGGTAACTAGAACTAGTGCTTTTCATCTGTGTTCTTTTCATTTATTTATTTGTGTGAGGCATATTAGAGAAGGGGGAAGAGAGAGAGAGAGGTTAATCTGCTGGTTCACTACCCTAACTCCCACTGCTTCCAGTCCTGTTTAGAGTTTGAGAGTTTTCAGGAGTGGCATTTGGAACAAGTCCCTGCAAGTGTCTGGGTTTGAGTATGAGTTCTGGCTCTCGACTTCCACCTTAGGATAGCGCAGAACTTGGGATGGAGCAGTTAGCTGTAGGAGTGCTGGGTCTCGCACTAACTTAGGGAACCTGGATTTAATTCCAAGCTTCAAGTTTCTCCTCTGATACAGTCATTTTACCTGTGAGTATCCTTAACCAGCTAACTAACTAACCAAATAGTGGATGTTTGCTTTTTTTTTTTTTTTGCCATTTGCTAGTACATTGAAACTTTAAACTTTGAAAGCTAACGCTAAATAATTCCTGTCATTTTATTCAATTTTATGTATAACTTAATCATTTATAAGTCTTACTTGAATTTCAAAAGTTGCATTTATTACGAATTGTCAAATTCCCGAGGACAGATATTGAATCATACTTTTAAACAACAGAACTCTTTTTTCCAAAATGCACATATTTCTTAGTTTGCTTGTCAACTTTGCTGCTCTAAGAAAAAAAACCTCTATTTATCATTTATATTACTACCTTAAATTTTATAGTCAACTAGTACACCAGTAGGTAAAAAGAAGCAGTAATATAGTTCAAGTTTAATATTCAGCAAGCAATTTTAATACTAGCGAATTAACTAAATCTCCAATGGACACTGTTATAAATTTCTTTGACAAAGAGACAAATTATAGACCAAATATTGATTTGACAAGGATTAAAAACAAAATCATTTATTTATAGGAATTAGCATCTGAATGTACCAATATTAGATGACTATCAACTAGCGTGCCAATAATGTTGGCTATCTAGCAATCATAAAAAGGAAAAAATTGCAACATTTGCATATTTCCACTGGATATTTGAAATGAGGAGGTAAGTTAATAGATTACAAGTGTAATTCCTTGCAAATATGAAACAAAAAACAGAAGGCAGTAGATCAAAGCACAAGGACAATAGATGCTCAGATTTCTGTGGGCTAGCTGATACCATAATTATTTAAGTAATCAATGGAAGAGTATGAGTTGCATTTGTAATTTATTGTGTGTTGACCACATGTTGAAAACTGTATAAGGAATGAATTTATATATAAACTTTTAAAGCATAAGGAAGATTATATATAAATTATTAATTGGTATTCACTTTTGAAAGCAAATTGTAATGTAAATATATATGGCAAAAAAAGTTTGTCAGTGTGTTGCCACTGTTTATAATAGAATCAAGATGTTACTATACTCATCAAGTTATTAAAATAGCATGCCATTTTATCAGTTTATCTGTTATAAATTCTTCCAAAAATTAAAAGAAAAAATTGTTTGTCTTTAAAGGTTATCAAAAAACTATTTTTCCCATATAAGGTTACCTATTTGACGTTGGTTATTTTCATAATGGCCTGAACCATATGCCCTTTGTACTTAGTTGATAGAATAGATGAGATTTTGCTAGCTTGGAGAAAAATATGCTTTGTCTGCTTGCATATTATCTGTTATTTTAAGTTTTTAACAGATTCAATATAGTTCAGAGATAAAACTTTAAAAAATTAATGTTATAATTTTCTCTCTTATAATCCAAAACTGTGGGACACAGCATTTTTTACCTGCTATTTCAAGAAATATATTTTTAATAGGTCAGGGTAATAAATATTGCTTCCAGTCATTGAACTCTCATTATTGTTTCATATTTCTGTTTATCTTCTTCTTTTTTTTTTTTTGCATGTAGCAAAATGTAGGACTGTAGAAAGGAGTGATTAGATGGCCCCACAAATCTCTCTTAGAAAAGGATCCAAGATCCCTATTTTCTTAAGTAATGTGACTATATCACGACATGGCATGGTGACTATAGAATTTATAGTTCAAACTGAAACACTTCTGAAACGTGAAGGGAGCACTATTAATAATTATACCTGGACAACAGACATAAACTACAACTGTCCTGGACAAACCTGGATGTATGGTCATCCTATTACCTAGCGACAGTGAAATGATGTATGAATGGGCTCTTTCAAGCCTAGCATGTAGCTTGGTTTGATGCTATCCTCGGTTAAAGTCCTGCCTTGTCTATTTATAAGTTCAACATCTTTGTTGTTACGGTGTTACTTAACTATAGGAAAATGAACCTTTTCTTCTCAATTTAAAATAAATATAATCCTACATCTATGCTGGAAGCAGTTTAGATATAGCTGATTAGTTGGTGATAGACTGCTGTATTGTATCAGTAGTTATGTTTCTTGACATTGATAAGATAAGAGCTTGCCAGGATTTACAGCATCAAAGTGGTTTTTCCCCAGAATTCAATCTAGCAAACCTACCATTTGACTCTTTTTAAATGTTTTGTTAATTTCAAATTTTATTGAATTATATCAAGAGACAGTAAGCTTAAAAATGGGTTAAAATTATCATGTGGTGAATTTCAATATAAAGGAAACATATATTTTCAGTTTATTACACCTGTCACATTCTAAGATATAATAACTTTCCATAGTATGCCCTATTTTAACAACAGTTTATCACACTTTGAATAGCTTTTGTTTTGTGTCTTGAAGGGATCATATTGTTGCTATATAGTATAACATGTTATTGATATTATGTAAATCTGTTTAAGACTGTATATATCTTCTTCATGACTATGATATTTTCAGTGCACAATTTAGTCTTTCATTCTGTTTATTTCTTTATTTACTTTATGATACAGTTCATAGACTCTGAGAATTCCCTTTCCCACTTCCCAATATCCCCACTCCCAATGATACACCCTATATTACTACAATAGTATAGTCCTTCATAAACAGTCACAACCCCATTATTCTGCTGTTTAAGTACATCCTGACATTGTAGGTATGAACAATGACAGAAAGTCTAGCATCTTATTGTCAAGATATATTTAACAGTCTCATTGGGAGTACATCTTTGATTTGGAACTTAAAGATGTATATTGCATTGTATCTTTACACCTGTATGTAATGGTCTCTATTACAGTTACTATACATCCCCTTAAATGAAAAGCCACAAAATAATATCAACAACATGAAGAAAAATAAGAAATTTACAACAACATAAAATTAAATAACATGGTACTGAAAGACCAGTGTGACACTGAAGCAATGAAAAAGGAAATAAAACCCTTCTTGAAGAAAATGATGGTATTGTATTACCTATGTAAAGAAATCAATTAGAAAAAAAACAATTTTTTAAAGAAATGAAAATAAAAGCAAAATATTAAAACCCATAAGACCTAACAAAAACAACATTCAAAGGTACATTTGTAATATCAGGTGCTTACAAAAAATTAAAATATCTCAAATAAATGATTTAATAATGCATCTCAAGGACTTATTAAAAAAGTTAAAAGTGAGCAGGCCCTAATTTTATTTGTTTTTTCTCTCTTGCTTTTCTTTGCTAGTCTGGCTAAAAGTTTATTTTGCTCTTGTTAAAAGATTGCCCTTTCCTGATGCAATTTTTAGTTTTTTTTAATTTTCAATTCCATTTGTTTTTGCTGTGATTTTTAAAATCATTTGCTGCTTCTTGCTCATTTGTTTAATAGTCTTTCATTCTTATTGGTCCCATTCCCCTTTCTGCCTACATGCCTCACCCACCCTGCCTGTGTCCTTTCTTGCTCTCTTTCTCCCTTCCTTTTTTATTTCTGACATTTTAAAACAATTGCAATTGCATACTTTGAGTTCACTTGCACTCACAGTCTTAACGCTCCACAAGGTAAAGAATGGAACAACTGGAAAATATAGTAATAATTAATAGTAACAACAACAGCAAAATGCTGTTGTTTAAGAGATTTAAAAAAGGCTGTAAAGAATCCTCAGTTCTCCAAATGTCAATGTCCTGCATGATTGGGTTTTTTTTTTTTTTTTTTTTGGTATTCTGCATCCCATAATCTTTTAGAAAATCATTCTGTTTTAGTTACGTGCATGAGTGTGTAGGGAAAGCTATGTTACACTAACAAATAAATCCTAAGCTTTCAGAGGCTGAAAGTCAAAGTGTATTTTCATTTCTCATCCTATCCAAATAACTTTCAAATTCAATTGCCTTCCATTTGCTCTGTCCATTATAAAGACTGCCTTGTTTTAAGGGACTGTTGTGTAGTGAGCAAAGGTGCTGCTTTCAATGCCAGAATTCCACATGGGTAATGGTCGGAGTTCTCATTGCTCCACTTCCATCCATTTCCCCTCTAACGACCTGATAAAACAGAAGAAGATGGCCCAAGTGGGAGACCTGGAAGAAGATTCTGGTCCTGGTTCCTCCTGACTGAGATTTGGTTATTGTGAAAATTTGGGGAGTGAACCAGCAAATGAAAGATCTCTCTATGTGCACTTCTACTTTTCTAATAAAATCAATCTTTAAAAAATTTAAAAACTCACATTCTAACTCTTCTAATCCTCATTTTTATGAAAACAGTTCATCTTGTTGATTTGCGGGCTCTAATTCTTTTTATCTCCTTTTTCTTATATTGCTTGCTCATAAATTTGCTGTTTCTTTCTCCCTCCATTCTAATCTCTGTGTTCATTTTTATCTCTCCCTTCTATTAATCTTCACTTTTCCCTTTCCTTGTTTTTACATAATCAGATGCATGTATTTTTTATTATTAGAAAATAAAATACCAATTTTTACTTCAACAAAATTATAATTATTGGGTTAGGTTGCTACTTCTGACATAACAGAAGTATTACAAGTGGTGGCTCAAACAATTGCATTTTTAAAGATTTATTTATATTTATTGGAAAGAAAGATCAGACATATGGAGAGACACAGAGAGAAGAGAAAAGATCTTCCATCTGCTGATTCGCTCTCCCAGTGGCCACAGTCGCCAGAACTGAGCCCATCTAAAGCCATGAGCAAGGAACTTCTAGGCTTCCCACAGGGGTACAGGGTTCCTAGGCTTTTGGCCATCCTCTGCTGCTTTCCCAGGCCACAGACAGGAAGATAGAAGGGAAGTGGAGCAACTGGAAGAAAAGTAGGCACCCATATGGGTTCTTGGTGCTTGCAAGGTGAGGACATAGCCATTGAACCATTGTGCCCTGCCATAAACAATTTAAATTTGAGGCTGGTGTGGTGACATAGTTGGTAAACCTGTTGCTTATGATGGAGAAATCCCACAGGAGTTTCCATTCATGTCCCTACAGCTCTACTTCTGATCCATCTCATTCCTAATGACTCAGAAAAAGCATTGGAAAATGGCCCAAGTGTTTGGGTGCCTTCCTTAGTCTTGATCCATTGCCATCATCCATAGAGTGAACCAGAGGATGGGAGACGCCTTTCAATTCCTCTTTCTGTAATTCTTTAAAGGTAAATAAATACATTTTTTTAAAAGTAGAAATTGATGATGTCACAATTCTGGAGGCTGAAAGTCCTGAACCAATGTGTCCACAGGATTGACTCTTGTGGCCGTGAGAGGAGTTGGTTCCATCTCACCTAACTTCTGCTGAGAAATACTTGGTCTTTTTGGCTTGTGGACACATCCCGACTGAACTCCAACTTTTTCTTCACAAGATGTTCAATCTGTGTGCATTTCTGAATTCAAAAAGATACTTGTTATTTTGGATTAGGCTGTCCTTCTAATTCAATTTGGCATCATCTTAAGAAGAGATATAATAACCCTATTAAAAAGAAGGTTACCTTTGGAATTAGGACTTCAACATATAAATTTGGGTGAAGTGCAGTGTAACTCATAGCAAGTTTTTTTTGTTTGTTTTGTTTGTTTAGCGCTGAAACTAGCTCATCTGCCTGAAATGAAGGAACAAAATGAAGCAATCTTCAGCAAAATGTCAATAGTCACAGGGTAAATACTCAGTTGTCTTTCGTGTGTTGTTGAGTGTTGAGAGCTCCCATAGTCTCTGGAGAATGAACAATTGTCTTGGTGGAGGTGGCCAGTACCTAGAAAGAACATCCATTTACTGATTCAAACATGTAGTTCCTTTTACATATGTTAACATTATTTGCCACTTACTGCCCTAAACATGTTACAAGTCAACAAATAAATTGGCCCATGCTGGGCCGATCCAAAGCCAGGAACCCAGGTCTTCTTTCTGGTTTCCCATGCAGGTGCAGAGTCCCAAGGCTTTGGGTCATCCTTAACTGCTTTCCCAGGACACAGGCAAGGAGCTGGATGGGAAGTCGGGCAGCCAGGATTAGAACCAGGACCCATATGGGGTCCCGGCATGTTCAATGTAAGGACTTTAGCTGCTAGGCCACCACGCCTGGCCCAATTCTTTACTCTTTTTTTTTTAATTATTTATATTTTTTGTAAGGTAGATTTTATGAAAAGAAAAAGAGACAGAGAAACAGATTTTCAATCCACGGTTTCACTCCTCAAGTGACTGCAATGACACGAGTTTAGTCAATCTGAAACTAGGAGCCAGCAGTTAGGAGCCTATTCCAAGTCTCCCACAGCGGTGCAGCATCATAAGGCTTTGGGTCATCCTCTATTGTTTCCCCTTGCCATAAGCCGGGAACTGGATGGAAGTGGAATATGCAAGACACCAACTCATGCCCATATGGAATCCAGGTGCTTGAAGGGGAAGGATTAGCCAATTGAGCCATCATGCAGTCCCCATCCTTTATTCCTAATGTACTTATTCAACAAGTACAGTACATATTTTCAGTCTATGCTAATCCATTTAGATTTCATACTTTTAGTGAAATATGTAGACATTTTCAGATGTGTGTTATAAGTACATGATTATAAGTGTCAATGTTTACTGCTGTAGTCTTCATGTTTCATTACTGCTCCTCTTGGTGTCTCTGATTTGGTTCATTCATAAATAAACTGCTTTTTTGGCCAATATTTTAGTTAGATGGAGTTAGTAGGTATTTATTATGAATTCTTACCTCACCTCAAATATTTAACTTCGTTTCAAAAGAAAGAAGGACTTCTTGATAACTACTTAGTTTGTTACTGTTGGAAGGTTATATAGTTGCTATTCTACTGTTTGATATCTTCCAAAATACAAGATACAGACCTTGGAGTGACTAAGTTATGCATTTTTTTTCTATTTTCTTCATCTTGTTTTCTTTGTGGCAGTTTGTAAAGTTTCACATTGTCTTTGGGGCTTAGGAATGTAGCTTAGGGCTCAGTGGGTAGGTGAGCCAATCTTTTTGTTGTTGTTGTTGTTTAAGGTTCATTTATTTGAAAATCAAAGTGACAGACAGAGGAAGACACACACATACACCCCCTCCACACACACACACACCCACAACAAACACGTATTCCCCCAATTCCTGTTCCTCTTCCCAATTGGCCACAATGACTAGCTCACAGCCAGAAGGAAGCCAAGAGCCAGGAGGTTCATGTGAGTGTTGCACATGGATACAGGGGCCCAAACACTTGGCCATTTTCTACTGTTCTCTCCAGAACCTTAGCCGTTACCTGAGTCAGAGTAGAACAACTGGGACAGGAGCTGATACACACTAGTGTATAGGTGGTGGCTTCATCTACTACACCAGAATAGCAGCCACCCCTAGTCAATTTTATTTTATTTTTTAAAATCATTTTTTCATAATATGGCTCCATAAGCATAGGCATTTCTCCTGCCAACACCCTCCACCAATTTCCCACATATTATTATAATAATATACTCCTACAACAACAATCACTAGTCTAACATTCTGCTATTTAAGCTTTAGTGATATTGTAGGTATAGAAAGTTCAGCATCTGTACCCCAACCCTGAAGACTCCCAGATCCTCACCAAGGACTATCAGTATGAACACCAAGGACTACATCCCAACTGCCAAGGAGACCACGGGGAATTGGAGTGCCTTCGGAGGCCGAGAACTCTGAGGTCATCTACCACCATTTAAATCTATCACATGGGATGGAAAAAGCCCAAATCCTTCCTCACAGGATCCAATGTCATCAGAACAACAGCCAGGAGCCCTGAGCTGTCCGCAGAAACAGAACAATAAACTTCCTTCGGGACTAGGGAGAGGAGCTTTCTTTGGTCCTTACTTAGTTCCAACTTTGGACCCCTACCCTCTCTTGCAATAACCATCAGGATCGTTCTGGAGGCCAAGCCCCCCCCCCCAAAAGTAAACAAAAAAAGTTAGAATAGATAGAGAACAACAAGGAAAGCTTAGAACCAGACAGGAAATGGTCATTGTGGATTAACAAATACCTTACTAGGTATGACACAAAGATTAGTTACTCCTCACTAGGACATTGAGGATTTCTCTGAACACCCCTCCTAAAACTGTTCTGTACCTCAACTGTTGACATATGCCTTGTTAGAGTTATAAGCCAATTTAGACTATCCTAAAATCTGCCAAGATCAGCAAATTATGCTTCACTATAAACAGCTAAATACTAAAGTGAAAATAGACACGAGACAGCTGAATAGTACCCTATAGCCATTATAAGGTGTATAGCAGCCGGTTCTGTATATAAACTAAAATTGAAATGTCAATGAAATAGTCACAGTATGTGGTTAAGAACTTGCACTTTTTAACTCATTGGTTACTCGATATCATGTCAATTAATTTCATAATGTAAGTTTTTGTTGATGTTATGTTGTGGCTTTTAATTGACCGGGATGATATTCTGGCAGCTCTACCTTCAGACCAGAGATGGTCTCCCCAAGAAACTGTTGAATGTATCTGGACGATAATATGCTTGGTATATGTTTGCAAAGAAAGAATCTTGACTGAATTTGAATTGTAATACTGCCACAAGGTGGAGGAATCTACTATGGGAGGAGGGCATGAGGAGGGATTGGGGGAATCCCAGAGCCTATGAAACTGTGTCATATAATGAAAGGTAATTAATAAAAAAAAAAAGAAATGAAGTCCAGCATCCTATAGCCAAGATATATGTAACGGTTTCATTGGGAGTTCTACTTTTATTAGGGAGTAGAAATGTATACTGTAATAGATCTCTACTTCCTAGTTTGATAGTCTCCATTATACAGTTCATATGTATAGCCATGTTTACCTAAATATCTATTTATCTTATATGTTGCATGAATATTACCTTATATCAAAGAGAACATATGACATTTGTTGTTTTAGGATTGGCTTATTTCTCTGAGACAAGTAATCTGTAGTCGGCACCATTTTTTTTGCAAATGGTTGCATTTCATTATTTTTGATGTCTGAGTTATATTCCATGGAATAAATTTACCACAATTTCTCCAGTGAGATTAGTCTACATTGAGAAATCTGCTAAGAACATCTACTGCTATAAATGTGGGGAAAAAAGATACCCTACTTCACTGTAGTGGGAGTGTAGGCTAGTAAACTCATACGGAAGTAAGTATGGAGTGTGCCAGGAGAATTGAAAACTGACCTGCCACATGACCCAGCTACCCCACTTCTGGGAATACATCCAACGGAAATGAAATCTGTGTACAAGAAAGTGAGCTGCAATCCCTATTTACAACGGAATATAGGCATGAGTAACTTACTTATTTGTGCTTGTACTTCTTCTTCTATCCTTTATTATTGCAAATCTGATTAGCTGATTCTTCTCCTTGGTTCCAGTTTTGAAGCTCTGTCATCTATAAGTATAAAGATTGACTTAACTAATCCCTTTCAGTGTCCAGTTCTCCATTTGCCATCACTTGCACAGCTCCCCTAATGAATCTTCAGACTCAGGATATCTTAATTTTAGGGAAATTTACTTCAGATATCATTTGAGGCTAATGCATTTCATTTGTATTTTGCTGCATCTGATTTCCTATTGTTTTAATGTTTGAGCTCACACATCTACCTCTGAGTTTTTTTCCCATACACTTTTCAATCCTTAATGTTTTTGCTCTAAATATTACAAAATTTCTTATGTATGAGGACTCATATGTAATCTTCAAGTAATCCAAGTTTAATTTACTGCTTTTTTTTCTTCTGCATGCTTTTGACTAATACTCAGATTGTTTTATCCATGTTCTTTGCTTCCACAACTTAAGCTGTTGCATTTGTCTTAGTGAATACACTAAACATATCTTTTCCTGGCCATCTCAAAAGTAGATCCAAGTTACTTTTACTGCCTTATACTTCTGCCTCTCTTATCAGACATTCCTTCTTTTTTATTTTTTAATATAATGCTTTCCAATCTATCAACTTGCCTTTTAATAACCTTAGGACCAGGAAATAAATGACTGAGGAAAGCACCTTTGGTCCAACCTCACTGAAATCGTGTATATTAGGCAATCAGATAGTTCCCTACTGTGAGTACCCATTCCTTTTGATAAAACTGCAATAAATACTCAGTGTGGATGTGCTTCTGCCTTATGATCAATTTTAGTATTTCCCTACCACACACTTGTGTGCTGTTTCTCTTGATATCTGATTGAAAACTCCTCCTTTTAATATAATTACCTCCTATGCTTTTGATACAACCCCTTGCTAATGTGATTCTGGGAGATAGCAGGCGATAGCTTGAGGAGTTCAGTTTGCCAGACTCATAAGTAACCCACATGGCATCTTAGACTTCTGTCTTTCGCCTGATTTATGGCTGTTGATGTGCATTTGGGGAGTGAAGCAGCAGTGATAGGTTTTTGTTTTCCATTCTCTTTCTCCATCTCTCTCCTTTAAATAAATCAATAAACACAAAACTCCCCCAAATACCCATGTTGTAGGTTAGCACAAGTGCTATCAATCTCCTATTTGTACTACTGGTGACATTAGTCTGTTAAACACCTGTTAAAGCATCGGTTCCTCTTATTGTCTCAGAAGACAACCAATGGCATACCCATTGAGTTATCGAGTTACTTTCATGTTCTGACTTTATAGCCACTGTCAGCTTGTTTGCAGACATCCACAGTTGTACAAGTTTCAAACTGCCTCCACCACTGTTACTGTCAGAATTTTCTTCTGGATTTTTAGCCATATTGCCCAGGCTACTGCTCAAAAAGTTGCATCTGGAGCTGTCTTGTTCTGTTCCAGAGGCCTTGTATTTTCAGCCCTTTGGTTTAGTGCTAGGGTTGTGAGAGGAGAGTTGGGAAATCACTTCAGATACCATATTGTGACCAAAGAACTTTGTTAAAACTCAAATCCTAGTTGTCCTACTCACTAGGTGTCCAACTGTAGTCATGCCACTTAAACTCTTCGTGCTTTAATTTTCTCACTGATAAAAAAGATGTGATGATGATAGTAACTGTTCTTACTTTATAAATTTGTTGTATGAATCATAACTAGCAGTGGGTTATTCATAATATGTGGAAAGCATTTGGTGGTTATTAACTACTGCTGATAATGTTCTATAATGTAGTCAAACTCCCAATTAAACATGAAAAAATAATGAAAGGAAATCTTTGGCTTCCTGAAAATGTTAAATCCAGCTATAAATGCCTACTGAAAAGATCAGGGTGGTAGAAAAGATGAAAATCACAAGTTTCTATAATTATAATAACTGAAATTGAAAGCACATGGCTGTGCATGACCTGAGATATAAACCTAAATGCCAAATTGCTTATTTATTTCTGTTCTCATAAATTCATTTATTTTGAAAGCAAACATACCATTTTAAAATAAGTAATCGACCTGAATAAATAGTGCACAGAAAAATAAGAGAAGACTGTGAAGAATCAATTAAATAATGTTGAACCTCAATTATAGTTTGGAGATTGTTGGAACCCAGGCATCGTTCAGGATCCAAAGTGATTAAATACATAATATATGTTTAGGACATCTAAACAAACAAATATGAAGAAAAGAATAAACAAATTATCTCATAAATAACTCTTATTAGTATTTTAGCCTATTGTCATTTTTCCTATTTAGTTGCTTATATTTTATATGGCAGTGCACGTTTTCAGTCTTCTGTTATAATTTTTGAACCTAATTTTGCACTGTGAATTTGCTTCACACCTTGAAACTCAAAAATAAATTTCAATGTGTTTAATAAAATATTTTGTGTTATTTTTTTTATTGATGCATACTTACTCTTTTCAAATTTCACCAGCTAAAATAACACTCAATTTAAAATAACTAATAATTAGCACTTTGGCATTATTTAACTTTGTTTTTTTAAATTTTGTTTCCAAGCAGGAGAAACCAACTTGAGTTGGCCTAAGGCAAAATTAGAATGGAGACTATTAAAAGAATGTACTGGAATCTGTGTACTAACATGCACAACATTTAAGTTAACATAATGGTTATTATCTTTTATCCTGTGAAGTTAAAGTTGCTAGCTATTTAAAACAAGACTTATTTTATATTTGCTTACAAAGCAAAGAAAGAGAATGAGAGAATCTTCCATGTGATAGTTCACTCCCTAAATGCACACAGTAGGCCGGTAGGGCTAAAGCCAGGATCCTGAAACTCCTTCCACATCGTCCAGATGGGCTGCAAGGACCCAAAACTTGTGACGTCATCTACTTTCTGTGTAGGGACGTTCAATGCAAACTGTATGAGAAGTGTGGGACAAATCAAGCACTAAGGACAGGCTGCAGTGAACCCACGAGGCAGATTAACCTGATGCACCACAATGCTCATTCAGAATGGCTACTCTTTTTTTTTTTTTTTAAAGATTTTATTATTATTGGAAAGCCGGATATACAGAGATGGGGAGAGACAGAGAGGAAGATCTTCCATCCGATGTTTCACTCCCCAAGTGAGCTGCAACGGCTGGTGCGCACCGATCCGATGCCGGGAACCAGGAACCTCTTCCAGGTCTCCCATGCGGGTGCAGGGTCCCAAAGCTTTGGGCCGTCCTCGACTGCTTTCCCAGACCACAAGCAGGGAGCTGGATGGGAAGTGGAGCTGCTGGGATTAGAACCGGCGCCCATATGGGATCCCGGGGCTTTCAAGGCGAGGACTTTAGCCACTAGGCCACGCCGCCGGGCCCGAGAATGGCTGCTCTTAAAACAGCTATAGTATTCAAAGCTTCCAAGGGTGCGATGGAAAAGATGACTGCAGTCCATCTTGGGGGCAGAGGAGCTGCTCATAAATAGGTTTCCTAAAACTAGCTAACGTTTTCATGAGCCTCCAAAAATAATAGGCTTGACCAAGTAGTTTTATGCAAAGAATCTCTTGTGGAAGCAAGCAGATAACCCAAATGTCTCCATATTAAAAAAAAAAAAAAGCAGTGATTTTTGTTTCTGGCAGGTTTATCTGTATACTTCACTTTTCTGGTTCCCCTCAAATAGAATTGACAGCCTTGCACAGGCAGTTGATAAAAACTGAATCACAAAATTCCGAAGATTTTATAGCACTGATATGGTTAAAAGGTGATTAGCATTATTGGTATCTCTAGAATTCATCTGTCAGAATTCCAAAAGATTACTGTGTTTCCATGTACCTCAAAGCTCAAAAGAGATTGAACATTATTTTGTTAGTTGTTCATATTTTTTCTGTTTTATTCCCTGGTTCATTGTTGTTTCATGTCTATTCCTCATTAAATATGATAATTCTGCTTTCAAAGTAAATTTGTAACAACAGAAACAAACAAGTAACTTGAGACTTCAGTCTGTGTCCAAGTCATCTGTGATATACACACACAAGTTTTGTGATTATGATCATAGAAGGTTATTGTTATGATCCTTCCTTTCCTTAATTTTCTTAGTAGATGTCTACCATCAACTGAGTAAAAAAAAAAAAAAAAGCAGAAAGAAAAGAAAAAAAAAGTGCAGGAAGCCAAAAAGAGTGTTTTCTTCATTAATTTCTCATATTTGATTAGGAAACTCTGATTACACTAAATAATAATAATAACAGTTCCTAATGAAACTGCCAAATATTACTTGACAATAAAATGCTAAATTTTCAATGTGTATACTTACAACACTATGATACACTTAAACAGCAGAGTGCTCAGCCCGTGACTGCTATTGAGGGGCTGTACTATTGTAATAACATAGGAGACAACAGTGGGGATTGGAATGGAGGAGGAAGTTAGAGGGGGATTTCCTGTGCGTATGAAGGCCTACCTTTGAAAATAATAATACAAAAAGAAAGAAATCATTGGGGAGCAAGTATTTAGCAAGTGATTCAGATGCTGTTTGGGATACTTGCAACCTGCATCAGTTTCTTGTGTTGAGTGATGGCTCTCCTCGACTTTTGGATGGGGGAGCTCTCTCTGTGTCTTTCCGATATGTAAAAATCTGAAAGACTTGTTCTTCTTGTATCTATCCATAGTAATCTATGGAAACATTTTCATTAATTTAGTTGTTTTTTTTTACAAGAACTTTGAAGGACTCTAATATATTTTACTCATCAGCTAGCAAGATAGTATGTCATAGTTTCACGGATGTTAAATTAGGACTCGACTCCTGGGTTACAAAGGACTTTATTACTATTGGCCAGAAGCCAGCCTGAGACTATTTGTACAAATTCGTTTGTCATCAAGTCCTCTGCAAAGCACGCTCCAGTGATTGCAGAAGCAGAGAAATCTTGAGATCAGGGAATCTGTATTTTTATGGTGTATAGTTCTGTTCTTTGCTCTGAGGTGGATTGTCTCCTATGGGGCCAAAAGCATGCTTGTACCTTACTCTAGAGGAAGTCACCATCAATGCTGCTCATGACAAACATTTGCAGGAAGATAATTTGGAAAAATTGGCTATCAAAGTACCTCTAAAACGCATGGAAATTTGAGATGGTTGTGCAGGCCAGTCTGTTCTAGTTTTATATTCAATTAACATAAAGTGCATACGCATAATACTTCTAATATTTATTGACATCTTACTCTGTAAAATAATATTAGACACTCTAAGTTGCATAGGAATATGCAATGATGAGAAAACTATGGCTCACTCCTGATAGAACAAAGGCACACTCACACACATACTGTAAAACACAGTGTTATACATGTTGCATCTCAGGCAATGTCACATAGAATTTAAAGTTTTATGTTAGGTCTTGGTGTTGTTACAGCTGGATTGCCTGCATCCCATATGAGGTTGCCCGGATTTTAGCCTAACCTCTGCTTCTCTTCAAGATGCATGTTAATGTGCCTGGGTGGCATTAGATGATGCTTCAAACACTTACATTCTTTGCACCAATGTAAAAGACCCAAATGGAGTTCTTGGTTCTTAGGTTCAGCCTAGTGGACATTCGAGAAATAAATGGATGGAAAAGTCTCTTTCTGTCTGTTTTTCTCACTATCACTTTGATTTTTAAGTGATAAACTAAAAATTGGATCTGGATGTCAATGGTGCTAAAATCTTTATAGCATAGTGTTCTGAAGTTGAAAATGAATTACTTGAATTCAAATTCCAGCTGTGCCAATCAATCTTGTATGCAGTGTTTGCCCTCCTAGTTTCTAAACATCCTTGCTGTTAAAATTTGTGTTAGTACTTACCCCTTAACATAGTTCAGAGGATTATGTGACTTACTATGAGGAAGAACCTAGAACAGTTTCTAACACATATTGTCTGCTCAATAAAGCTTAACTCTGTAAAACCTATCATCTATTGCATTTTCATTTTGACCTTAGGAAAAGTTACTTAACTTTCTCTGGGTATCACATTTTCCTTACTTACAAAAGATAAGTGATAACAGCTCATTGGTTTACTGTTTTTTGCAAGTTAATAAAAATTAAAAACTAGTAGCTGCTGTTATTAATATACAAAGAAATATTACACATAATTCATATACTTGGGTTTCATTCTTTTCACCTATTAAATTGTATATTCAGATCACAGCTGAAGAATAATGCAAGGGGAGATGACAATATTATTCAAGCAGTTAATATCTGGTTGTATTAGCCACTTTCTTACTAATTCATTGAATGAAAAAAGGAACTGGTACAAGATAAATGTGTTTTAGTCCTTTGCCTTCAAAGGGCTCTCAGCTCTGTCTAAAGGTACTTAGTCTTATATGTAGCCCAGGAAAAGCAAATATGATCAGGAAGCAGTATTTTTTATTTTTTCTTTTTAAATTTGCTCGAGGAAGACAGCCTGGGAAGTACGTTCATTCACTTGTAGTTTACAATTGGAACGAAGCTGGGGATCTGAAATTACATCTGGGTGTCCCATGTGGCTAACAGGGACACAAACACCTGAGCCATCTCCTGCTGCCTCCCGGGATGCACATGCAGGAAGCTTGAATTGGCACGAGAACCAGGCCAAATGCCCTCTGCAGAAGGTGGTGTTTGACCTTAATCATGAAAAATGAATTGGAGTTTTGAACAATGTGAACATAGTTAGAGATTAAAAGAGAACAAAACAAAACAAAAAACATTCTATGTGTTTTGAGAACATCCAAAACTCAGTTTTAGTCACTTTGTAGTCAAAGGAACAAACTGACTTGAACCTGTAGAAGTCAAGCAGTAAGAGCTCTAATAGCAACTCTGCATTTTAATTCCATAGGCCTTGTGGATCTATAAATGATATTACTGCTGTGGCTTTAGAGCAAGTGTAGGCCAGAACAAGTCGAAAGAAAAAAAGTCATATTCTCAACCTATAAAGCCTGAAGACACAACACATTCAGCTGTTTGGGGGTTATATTAACAAGTGAGAAATGCTTGAAACTTAATAGGAAGTCTCTTAATCTTCCTCAATTGTGAGAAATAAAACTGAGTGAAGCCCTAAAATGTAAACACAGCAGAGACTTATGGACGAAAATAGGCATTTGAGATTAACCTCAGTCTATGGTCCAGTAGCTCAGCGATAAGCACAGAGTGTAGCTAAGCGTCAGAAGGAACTGCCTTGATGTTTGTGGGGATGTTTTGTCCCGTAGGCCCCAAGGACTTGCAGTCCTTCTATTTAGCCATTTAATATAAAAAGTCTGTTCTGTGGGAACTCACTTATTGACACATGATATATTTGGTCAAATGTTTACATGGCTTTACTATTTTTAGTAGAGTTCAGTATTGAATTGCTAAATGTATGTATTTTACTGCAATGCTGTTACATCAGTGTCCAAACTGTCACAAAAATATACTCATTAACTGCGATTACGTTCATCAAACATACAACCTCTCTGCAGGGCTCTAGCTCCCCAGGCAAGCCCATCATCAGCCCCCACACTTCAAGCAAGTGCATAAGCACCAGCTGTCAACGGTGCTTTCAATCCAGCTGTCAAGCCAGGTGTGGTAGGCGCTGAGCTGTGCTCTGATGTTAATGATGGATTAATTAAGGCAGTGTGTGTGTGCGTGCGACGGAATGTGGAGAGCAGTTTGTGCACTGCTTTTGGTTGGGCTTCTCCTGTAGTTCTCAGTGTATTCCTTGGGGGCTTCCTCTCAACTTGCCAAAAGGTCTGTATACTACAGTTCAAAAGCAAACAGTCAGCTTATCTGAATGAAAAACAAAGAACCCCATGACTAATTCTGCAAAGCGTGTGATCTTGACAGAGGAAGCACAGCACTACGTGACAGATCATTAAAGGATGTGGAGGTGTTCTTTTTGTCTTTATTTCTGCAGCATGATTTGTAGGTATATTGCACATACTTCATAAGCCAGTGGCATGATCTGTCATTTATAACTCATAAGAAAACAAGATTGTGCTATATGTAAGTTTTCTGAAATATGTGTGTGGCTGTGTGTGTGTGTGTATTGTCTGTGTTGGTGAAATATTGACAGGATGCTCCTTGACAACATTGTTGGCTTTTGAATTTATTTCACCTTCCCTAATAGATACCACCTTATTAACAATTGAAATCTCTCTCAAAGGCAATCTGTATTGTTTTCTACAGAATTTGGAACTAGTACCTCTGTCTTACTCACTGACAGTTACCCACATTTTAGTACATTTTTAATACTTGAGGATCTGTTATTTAGGATATCAAATGCATTGATTAAACATTTCTTTCTTCACATGTAGGCTAAAAAAAATACCTCTACTACAATAAGCTCAATTCAGTATCTATTTATTACATGTTGGACTCTTAAGTGTAATATTTGTATTATCTCAAAGTTACCATAAATGATTATTTTTATTTTATATTTGTTAAGACATTTATAGAAGTTAAAGCTTAGAGCAATTTACTAGTTTATATAGAGTTGAGTAGCTCCAATTGGAATGTGCTTGGATAAGTTGGTTAGTAATTATTTTAGGGAGGAAAAAGGGAGAAGCAGTTAGGTAGACAACCTGAGAAGTGAGCAGCATGGAGAGTTTACAGACATAACGGCGGTGAGGAAACCAGAGGAGCCTGGTGCTGCTCTAGCACACAAATCTTGGGTAGAGAGACAGGATGGCAGAAGATTGGAAAATGTCATCCTTGGGGAGTGCGAGCCTGACATTCTCACAAACAGCTGGTGAAAAGCATCACCTTCACAAAATAACAGTAACTAGCCAGATGCAGTGAGATAAGAGGAACTGGTAAGAGAACACCATTACCATTTCAGCCAGTGAAGTATACCCTGTACAGGTACTGAGTAAAGCACCAACATGAACAATGTGTATTCATGCACTGCCATCTGCATCTAGGAAGATGCCAAAATGGGGAAAGAGCAGATAACTGAATGCAAGGGTACTCACCTCTTCAGAGTAATAATGGACAGCATTTACGTGACTGGTGCAGAGAAAATCCTTGTTTGAAGGCCTTTATAGGAGTTAAGCATGTCAGTTCTCACTTAAGGTTAAAGGTTCACACAATGAGTTGGAGGAATTATGTGTTGAATCTAGCAGGTAGGTGTTAAATTTGCCCCCTGAAATGATATTTTAGGAAGATATCTTCTTTGATATGTTTATCTTTAGAAGTTTGCAAGCCAGTTATACTCCCAATGCAATTTTACATTTGAATACTTAGCATAGTTAATAACGAGGCATTCTGTTTTGTATGGGAATTCTCTGAAAATGGGAGAATTGTAGAGACTGCTTTTGTTTGTGGATGTTTGACATTTAGAAAATTAGATCATGTTACATCTGGATATTCAAAAATATTTTATATACTGCATCACAAATTCTCACCAGAAAAACAAATTTTGAGTGGCTTGAATGTTCCCCACTGTCAAGTGGATTAAAAGCAGAGTGAGAGGACCCTAAGCAAAAGGGTAATGATAGCAATAATAATGATAAATGGCGATGCATTGAGTGAGGACCAGTGTGCACAGTTGGCTGCTTTTATTTAAGACGTCTTGGTAATGTTAAAGCTGCAAAAGAGTAAGTGAGTATGCTGTGTAGTAATCTGAACTATTTTTGCAGATATCTTCATCCTTGCTGAATGCAATTATATATCACTATCATTACTTAATTAAACATAAAAGTACATGTTAGCCTGCAGTATATCTCAAGTTTTACAAATATGTCAACAACCATCATTAGCTGTTTGCTTTATTGTTGTGCCAACCAGGATTACTGAACTGCCAAAATGAACATATTCTAAGTTTCAAGACGACAAAAAAAAAAATAAACCTGAGTTGCCTTTAGTTTCAATTGATACATAGCATTTTTTCTACATTATTACTGCAGGGATTTTTCTGGATAAATGTCATTAGATAAACATACAATGACACTAATTAGTTTGTGTAGCTTAAAATAGCTATGGTAGACAAGTGAAGATAAATTTTAAAGCAAAAATATATGTTTTTAAAAGATTGACAATTGAATAGCATTATTACGTATATGCAAATTTTCTTTCTATGACTCCAATTCTGTACTGGTATTCAGCCTGACAATGTTTACACTTCTTAATGACTTCCTTTATGAGTGATAATTGATCTACTTCATTATCATATTAAATCCTTGATCATATGCCATTAGGTTTGATGTAATAAATGATCTGTGTGATTTTTAGTGTAATGAACTAATTAGACTAATTGAAATCAATATGTGTGCCAATATTATACTTTGAATTCAAATGTTCCTTCTTACTGTTGCTGGCTTAAGATCAGCAACTCAGTAAAAAGGATCTAATGCTGATTTATGAGCACTTGAGGAACATGAGGCAGAATAAATTGCTTGTGGTAGTAGAGACAGCATTAGTGAAGTATACGATACTAAGTGCATTGTAAGGTCAGCAATAAGGGTGTACTTACACATGTAGTTATATAGAACCTTAAACCTCCTCTTAATATATCAGGGCATCCTAGAAAAATTATTTTGCCCAAATGTCAGCTGGATTATGCTACACTTATTCATAAATAAAAATGCAAAAATGCAAGTATCCCAATTAGAAAACCAATTTACACTAATGAAAATTGCATGGTAAGGTGGATATACAATTTGCAGCAACTGATTTATTTTTTGAATGAGTGAAGGAAATATTCTAAGATGAAGTTTAAATAGAATCCCATGTGTAATTCTACAACTTTAAGTCATCCATTATTCTTTCAGAAACCTATAAAATTATAACATAATTTTAGGGAAGCAAGGATGTTTAAGAAACTGAGTCCCCTTTGTATATACATTGTTTTCTTCTTATTTAATATTTATTTATTTAGAAGCATTACGGAGGCAGAGAGAAGGAGAGAGAGAAAGAAATTATCTTCTATTTCTGCTTCACTGCCTGAATGCAGTTGCCTGGTTCGAGCTAGGAATTCAATCTGGGTGACACAGGTAGGTGTCAGGAACCTAACTGAGAAATCATCTGTTCCCTTTCCGAGTTGTGGACTAGCAGGAAGCTGGATTTGGGTTTGTACCCGGGATAGGAACCCAGGTATTCTGGAGATGGGTTGCAGGTGTCCCAAGCAGCAGCTTATAAATCAATATGCCAAATTCTGGTCCCTGATGATTGTTTTTAAGGATTCTCAAGAGGTTTGTTTTCCATATAGCTTCAGTTAATACAAAGTTAGACCGATATTTATGGCTGAAGTCTGACCTGCCTGTGAAAAGAATCTTTAGTGGTGTGGCTATTAGGAAACTTTAAAGAAGATTCTCAGGGTGCATTCTTTAGCCCAAGCAAAATGTCTTTTTTTCTTTTCCCTCTGAATTTCCTATGATGTCAACTCAATGTGCATTCAAAAAGTATACATACTAATTGATAATTTATGCAAGCCTTATGCCACATCTTCTGATACAGCATGAATTTCTTGGTACAAAGCTACTTCTGACTAGAAAGAAAGCTCAGAATGTATATAAATATTTCTGGTTTGAAGAGATGTTTGGTAACTTGTGGAAACAGCACCAAATTGTAACATATATGTAAAAGTCATCTGAGAACTTTTAGTATAATGATTTGAGACAACTTGTAATGGAGGTAACATTCAAACTTCATCTAGATTAGTGAGAAAAATTTTGTCTGGGTAGGAAGAGACCTAAACGTTCTGGGAATAAGGAAATACACAATCTGCGTATTCTCAGAAAGGGTGAAGTATGAGGGTAATTCAAAAGTTCAAGGAAAATGAAATTAAAAAAAAAAAAAATTAGGTGCATTTTTATAACCTATGCAGATTAGAAGGTCTTGGGCCCAGCGTGGTGGCCTAGTAGCTTAAGTCCTTGCCTTAAACACGCCCCAGGATCCCATATGGGCGCCGGTTTTAATCCCGACAGCCCCGCTTCCCATCCAGTCCCTGTTTGTGGCCTGGGAAAGCAGTCGAAGACGGCCCAGAGCCTTGGGACCCTGCAACCCGTGTGGGAGACCTGGAAGAGCTCCTGGCTCTGGCTGTTGCTGCTACTTGGGGAGTGAATCATCAGATGGAAGATCTTCCTCTCTGCCTCTCCTCCTCTCTCTATATCTGACTTTGCAATAAAAATAAATAAATGTTAAAGAAAGAAGGTCTTCAGTATGTACAAGAAAACTGCATATTATGGAAAAGATATCTAAATATTTCAAAACTATTATTCCAAAATAAACATTTCTCAGTTGCATATATTTTATGATATTTTTGAAGGACCCTTGTATTGCAGTCTAGACTAGTTTAGTGGCTTGGATAACAGCCAAAATTATCACACAGTTATGAATTAGACACTGTTGTTTTGTATTGTTTTTCAATACCTTCAGTGTTTGTGGTCCTCATAAGCAAATTGACATTAACAAATTCTGAGTAATTTTTAAAATGAAGTACAAATATTACTGATTGTTAAAAACTTCACATATATAAATTATAAGCAATGTAACAGAAAATTTAAGTTGTAGAATCTAATAGCATGATGCTACATAAGAAAAGTGCAGCTATTTAGATTTCCTAAGTAAGATAAGTAGTGTCAATACCTACATTAAAAGGAGGATTACAAGAAATGCTCTCAAATCAGGCAAAGCATCGACATATAACATAAGTAAGTGTAAACCTCCTCTAATTGGAACTGGGATCTGCTCTCCATTTGCCCTTCTCTGTATCCTGACCCAGAACTTAGGAGTGCCTCACGTTTCTGTTCTTTACAAAGTGAATAAACTTGTAGAGCAGTGTGATGTGGTTTGGGATCTGCAGAACTCTCTCCAGGCACTGGGTCCCTTGGATTGAGCACTCAAATGTGTTGTTTCTAACGATTGTACCCTTTACCTAAAGGCTCAGTTTTCAATTTGTTAAGATTTTTGTGATTTTCAGAAAATATTCGGAACTCACAAGATCTTCTTATCTTTGTGTTTCATTTGGGAACTTTGAGCTTAGTTGAAAAGTTGGATCATAGTGATGTCATGCTATTCTACTAGTAATAATAATTTTTAAACTTTTCCAGGGATATTGATTTTCTAAAGAATATTTTTTAAATTAGGGAATAATATTTTGTGATATTAAGACCATTTGATACATAAAGTAAAACCATTCAAATATTTGTGGGGACTGGTGATTTGGTACCGGTGGGCTGTGGCTGGCAGAGCAGTCAGCTTGGAATGTGTATCCAGACAGAATATTTTTCCTGCGTTCTTGTCCAGATTTTTTTTCCCACCTAACACCCCATATAAATTTCCAAAGTTGTCCCTCTTCACCACCTGTTTGTCTGTTTTCCTAACTCTCTCACCTTCTTCCCACATCTCTACTCAGATGAGTCACTAGGACTCAACCATAAGAGCATAGGCAAGATTTCACATTGACGTGATGAGTATACGAATCTCATTTTTCTAAGCAATCATCTTCCCATTGAAATGCAATTGTTTTGATAGAAAAATGTGTTTTTTATTTATAGTATTACACCTACTAGAAACAAAAGATAGTGTTTTTCTTCTGCTTAAATGTTTGATGTCCTCCATGTGATTCTTTTCACACAGTGCTTGGTAGAAATGCCTGATTCATTCTTTTTTTTTTCTTTTTTAAGATTCATTTATCTTTTTTGGAAAGTCAGAGAGAGAGAGAGCAGGAGAGGCAGAGGGGAAG
Source organism: Ochotona princeps (assembly GCF_030435755.1). Taxonomy (NCBI): domain Eukaryota; kingdom Metazoa; phylum Chordata; class Mammalia; order Lagomorpha; family Ochotonidae; genus Ochotona; species Ochotona princeps. Next base: position 61,449,445 of record NC_080840.1, read on the forward strand.
CTCTTCCATCCGATGATTCACTCCCCAAGCAGCCGCAACGGCTGGAGCTGAACCAATACGAAGCCAGGAGCTTCTTCCAGGTCTCCCACACGGGTTGCAGGGTCCCAAGGCTTTGGGCTGTCCTCGACTGCTTTCCCAGGCCACAAACAGGGACTGGATGGGAAGCGGGGCTGTCGGGATTAGAACCGGCGCCCATATGGGATCCTGGGGCATGCAAGGCGAGGACTTTATCCACTATGCTATCATGCTGGGCCCGAAATTCTTGATTCATTCTTCCAGGCTGTCTGCAGTTCTTTGACTTGTATTTGTACTGTATATACAAAGAAAAAATAGTTGCCTGAGTATTTCACTTCTTTGAGACAAGCCTATCACTTGATTCCACTAAATGAAAGTGGACATAATTGACAGAATAGTAGTAATACTGTTACATTGTAATGATAGACTTTCATTTCTGTTTCACAAGAAAATGGTACCAAATTAGAGGGCATTGGTCTTGAGCTATGCTTTGGGTTGGCTTTGGTTCTACTATTACTTAGTTGTGTAATACAAAGCAACTCTATGAAAACAAAGTATGATGGAATGTCCCACATATAGTGTTATAAAGATGAGATGACATAGTAATATTCATAAATAAAATTAATAAAGTTCCAAGCATTCATAAATCAATAGAGGTTTACTACAAACTTACAACATGTACACTAACTTTTACTTGCACATTCAAATACAGTATTGAACTTTCACACGTGTAGGACATGGAAAATGAAAGTCAAAAATTTCAACCTGCGTACTAATAAGCATGAAGTGTATGACTAAGCCCTTGTGTACGAGAACTGAATGATGGGAAAGCAACAAATATAGAAGTTCCAGGCAAAATATACTCATCTTCTTTCTTTTAAGTAAATTGTTCTTTGCATCTTTTTCTATTTATTTAAGAGGCAAACAGAGATGTCTGCTGTCCACTACTTCACTCCTTAAAAACCCACTACTTCGGTGCCATTGAATGTGCTGCAGCCAGCAGCCAGGAAAGCAGCCCGCATCTCTCATGTGCGTGTCAGGAACACAGTTCTGCAAGTCCTAACCACTACCTCAGAGTCTACGTTAGCGGGAAGCTGGAGTCTGAAGCTGGGCTCGAGTTTCCTCGTACTGTAATATGAAAAGCAGACATTTTAACCAGCATCTTATCTGCTGGGCTAAATGCACATCCCCATTTATTTTATTTCTTATAGAGGATAAATTAAGTTGACTATTCATTTTGAATTAAAAATGTGCAACATTTTAATAGTATATCAATGTATGCCCTTAAGTAATCTGTACATATTATCATGAGGCAAGGGCACAATTTATTAGATTGTAATGTTACATTTTTAAAATACACACACACACACACACACACACACACACACAAAAGAATACCATCAGTGCTTAGGCAATTTTCTGCTGCTTTCTAGACTCTTTAGGAAGTTGGACCAGAAGAGGACAGCCAGATTTGAACTCGGGTTTATCTGTGATTCAGAGCTGCGAGTGGTGGTTTTACCCACTGTAGCGCAGCACCAGCCGTAGACATTTTCTGGATTAATGCATATTCTGAATTTGGCAACATCCTAATTTTAGCATTATTTTGAAAGGGTCATTTTATGAAAATGAATGACTAAAACAAATCATTTTTTTTATTTATGTATTCTGCGTGCAATTTAGGATAACTTATTTTTAAGGAACTTCCGTATGTATTTCAATTCATAAGCAAATTTGTACTCCTTTGTTTCCTGGGTTGTATTTTGTGAATCTTCTAGGACTCTTTCTTGATGGCTTCCACACGTGACCTGACTCAGAACATATGTCCCTGTGGCATTCTACCCCTTCCCTACCCATCCAACATGAGATATGCTTGCACTTGTTTGTTTCTTTGTTTCTTCACATTAAAGTGTAAGCTTTTTTGAGGGCACGTCTTTATTTTTTTTCTCACGACACCTACAGCTATGATCTTGATTTGGTAAGATATAAAATTATATGTTAAACATTTGAATTATGTTGCGTCTATAAAAATATTACAAGATGAAGAAACAATTCTAGCTTTTTAAGTTTGAACCTAAAAGTAGCAAATATCATATTCTTCATTCATGTGAGCAAAAATGTGTCTGTCACATGTCGCTGCATGCTTCACATACAAAAATTATTATATACTTGGGGTCCAGCAGGTAGCCTAGCAGCTAGAGTCCTTGCTTTGAATGCGTGCGGATCCCATATGGCCACTGGTTCTAGTCCTAGTGGCCCTGCTTCTCATCCAGCTCACTGCTTGCAGCCTGGGAAAGCAGTCAAGGATGGCCAAGGCCTTGGGACCTGGCACCTGGCACCTGGCACCCACGTGAGAGACCCGGATCAGCTCAGTTCCCGGTACTTTTGCCATTTGGGGAGTGAACCAACAGATGGAAGTTTTCTCTAGCCCTTATTTTGTCTGTAAATCTGCCTTTCCAATTAAAAATAATCTTAAAAGAATAAAGGAACAGTCTCTCTGAGAAAGCATTTAATAAGCTAGAAATTGTTTGGAAATATATTCATTATTAGAAAAAAAACTAAACTTTCAGTATTGACAGTTGCCCATGCTGTTATTAGTGATTTTGCTTGTTCTATGAGATGTTCAATTGTCAAATCTATTTTCTGTAACCCTTTAGAAATTCCTGAATTATCCCTATATTTACATTCATCTCTATCATAAATAAGCATGGATTAGACTCCTTCATGAATCTTGCATCAATGATATCACGGGACATCAGGCATGTGGCATTAATGTTTTATGCACAAAATCCACTTGTTGGGACCTGGTAGAGCAGGTTCAGCCAGCCCTGGGCCACTGGCTTCCCATATGGGTGATGGTTTGAGTCTCAGCTGTGTTCCTCCACAGAGACGTCTGCTGACTTGCCTGGGAAAACAGCAGAAGATGACCCAAGTGCTTGGCCCAGGCCACTTCTGTGGGAGATCTGGATGAAGCTCGTGATTCCTGGCTTCAGTCTGACCCATCTCTGGCTGTTGTAGCTGTTTGGGAAGTGACACAATGGATAGAAGATTCTCAATCAATCTCTCTCTCTCTCTCTCTCTCTCTCTCTCTCTCTCTCTCTCTCTCTCTCTCTCTCCTTTTCCTGTTCTCTGTGATTCTGCCTTCCAAAGAAGTAAATGCAGTGTTTTAAAAAAGTATCCATTACCTTTCCTGACAGTAACAACCTAAACATTTGTTTTAGTGTTTTTGCAACACATGCCAAGCTTGGGCAGATGAAACAAAGTAGCTCCATTGAAATTTAACTTCTCTTTTGGTTGTTGGTTTGAAATACAGCTTCTTAGAAGAGCTGGTTGGAACTGATTCGTCTCAGTTTGTTGTTCCTGCACGGATTTCCTCAAGTTGTTTACATCGTTTCTAAAACAACCCTTCTTCTCCTTCTTCCTCTTTTTTGACTGTAAATCATTCTATATTTTACTGCTAAGTACCACTAGTACACATTGATTTCAGTGTTGAATGAGAGAAATGTTCTACATACATCTGTGTACCTATTAGTATTACTTGTGCCTAATTAGAATGGTTATATGTATGCCTTTATATTCCTCTGAGTACTCAAAATTTTTGATTGTGATTCTTAATTTGGAATGCATGGTTCCTTATACATTATTTAATGAATAGTTTATCAATAAGTGATGTTGGATTGGAGTGGAAAAAGCAGAAGCATGAATTTGAAATTCTGTGATATTTAGGTTATAACATTAGCCTGCCTTTGTGTAACTAAGGAGAATGACGCAGCATAATTGCAAGGAGATTATTTTGGTCTTTCTACATTTTCCATGTTTAATAGGAATTCCACATTTTTTTTTCTAAAAGAAATTAGAAGTATTATGTGTTTATGGTCCTAACCTGTTGTGTATAAAAAAGCTCGTGTCTGTAATTAGATCATTAATTTGCTGTTTATCCACAAGATTTAGCCAATCTTCCTGTTAGAATTCTGAACCTGGTTTTGAGCCAAAATAAGATTCAGTTGCAATTTATTATCTAACCAGATTTCAGTTTTTTTAATATTTTCACCGATCGTGTTGCTGTCTCTTTTTATTGACCATGTCTGTGTGTATGATGATGGAGAAACAAATTATCACCTGTTCACTGTTTTCCTAAATGATCAAAAAAAGCACCAGAAAATAACAAATTCATGTCTAAGTATGTTTTCTGAAACAAGTCAGTTTTTGTCTGAACATCACATAGGCAATGCTTTGTTGCTTTTCTAATGGCATGATTTGCGAGTATCAATTTTCTTTGAAGATATGTATATTGAACTATGCCACTTAACAGATGGAGAATTAGGTGAAGAAGTTCAGTGATTTGGTGTGTTGTCAGTGCTGCTTTTACACTTGTATTGAATTATAGCCATATTGTGTTTATTTATGTTATGATTATTAGCATCATTATTTTAAATTTGTGTCTCTCTGCTTGCAGACTTCCTCTTGATTGGTACAATGTGACAACAGGTAATAGATACAATGGCACTAAAACAGTCATCATCACTGCTGGGAGGAGAAACCCCTCCTCTTTGCTGTTTTAACCTTCCTCAGCTGGAAAGTTTTGACATCTGCTGGTTTGGGACATGGCTGAGCAGCTGTCAGCAGTGGGAGAGCTGCTTTCAGCGGCAGTTGGTGGGATGGCGGGGTGCCAGCTTGTACCATCTGTGCGCCTGACATTTCATTCTAATTAACAGTAGGGTTAATTGTTCTGGCAGGCTCAAATGTAGTGTCTAACATTACCCAAGGGAAGCATGTACAAGTGCAGAAATGGCAGGAAGCTGGGGACAGCATTGCTAACAAACCCATTGAGGAAGAGTGGTTAACAACTACCGATGATTTTACTAGCAGGCCACTTGCAATAAGGCTGAGGTATTTTTTATTCTGATGAATTATGCCAAACCTGTAATGAGTAGAAGGAAGCAAGCTTAGAAAGGCTGAGACTGCTGCCTTAGGGCAATTGTGAGAGAACAATTTGCATGTTATTACTGCATATTCATACCTAATTGTGTTAGGCTTTGCTAATAGAGCAGAATGACAGTATGAAAAATCGAGCAACTGCTTTAGCGGCAACAAAGCCAATGTTGTTTTTTTTTTTTTCACTTCCTACAGTATGAGTACTGAATGATCATTTAGACATTTAGTTGCTCAATATGACAAGTCTACCATTTGTTAGCTTGACATATTATAATTTATAAGCCAGTATTCTAATTTTACTTTTAGTTTATTCTTCTCATTTTATACAATATTCATGATAGCAATTTGAATGGGATATTCATAGCTATTGTGAATAGTTGTGATTCAAATAAAACTATATTTTATATGAAGCATTACCATTGTTTTATGATGTATTAATTTTAATGTTTAAATAGCTTTTTCTTATGTTAATATAACATAAACCAGGGGTTGATGAGAAATTCTTATTATAGTGGTGCTCATTCACACTGTTATAGCTAATGTCTCAACATTTCCACTCTATAAAGACCTATTTTTAGTTTTGGTTGGACAAAGAAATTGTCAAGTGGTACTGAGCCAAGAGTTTGCAGTGTTAGAAAAGTAAGCGTGTACAGATCCATTGAACTTAATGTCTGAAACTGTCTTTAAGTAGATAATATTAGGAGATTTCTGTAGTGCATTTTTATATTAGTCTGCAATGTGTTTTAAAATATTTTTATGGGAGCTCAAAGAAGTCAAAGGATTAAAAAAATAGAATTTTAGAAATACACATTTAAAAACTGGTAACATGGAACTTCATTTCAATTATTTTTTAATCAATAAGGGTTTTGAATCCTTAGGTTGCCCCAATTTGATATTTCAATGTCATTCATTTCAAGTTATGAACCATAGTTCATAGCTCATAGTTCATACTGCTTCCCAAGTTGAAAAAAGTTGTGGATTATACTAATGAATTAACAAGAGTTCCAGTAGTGTTGTTTTGTTAAAGTATATGGCAATATAAAAGTTTTAAATACATTTCTTATGATTTTTATTTTTTGTATCTGATGTGCTTATCTAATAATTTATCTATTTTTACATAGTATACAAAGTTACAACTTAACCTTACTGTAGTATGCTTTCTGATAATATTTTAAGCTTTTTTGCTTATGACACACAACTATTTTCCAAAATAAAATGTGGTTGAGTAAAATATATATATCATAATTTATTTTCTAACTTGGATTTAAATTTTAAAACAATTATGTAAATCTGACATACTTGCAGCTTAATTGTGTAGTAAAATATTAAACAATTGTGATATACATCACATGATAAGGCTTAGTTAATTTATGAGGCTTTAAAATGTTGGCTGTTGGTTGATAATTTCATGACTTGGGACACAGAAATTTTGTTTCCCACATATTGTATTTCTGTGTTTGTAGTTTTCTGAGTTACTGGCAAATAGAGACCTTTGCTGTGTATGTGAGTCATCTCTGTGCCAGGAATTTCCTTTGTTTCTTTCAATGAGATTTTGTTAAAGTTTTTTTTTCTTTTCCAAAAATGAATGAGAATTAATATATCCATTTGGAATAATATTCTAATATGTCACCTAAGTTTTAAGCTATTTGGAGACTATAAATAGAAACCTAAGCATAAGAATGGTCATAGCTTATAAATATGAGTATTCTCTCCAAAGAAATGTCCCATTAGATTTTTGTCTGTATTTGCAACATTCGTAGGACTAAAATCAAAACTTTGCAAAGTAAATCAAAAATGAATGCCAGAACAAAACAAAAGCCAACAGGTAAGTTTGACCTGTTTTATATGAGTTCACATAGAAGAGTTTTAGGACCAAATAAATAGATGCCAAGTAACCACACATTTTCAGCATATTCCTGGTGAACTTTCATTTAAAGGGTTTGCGTACTTGATAACTTCTAAATCAGACCATTTCACTTTTGGATATCTTTGACATACACTGGACTGTGTTAATCAGTTTTTCACTACAATTAAATCACTCAAAGCAGACTAACTTCACTAAAAATAGGTACTTCTTTAGGTTAGACTTTTGTGGACAGGGAGTCCTAGATGGGGCAGCTTCATTGACTTTGCCTCTGGGGAGAAACTTCCAGCAGTCTAAATGCTGAAACTGTGTACAGGATGAGGAATACTTTCTCAACCAGGTAGCAAGAAAGAGACTTTGAGGTGCAAAACTTAGGCTTTCATTAACAACCTGCTCCCAGGGAATTAACCAAATCCCATGAGAAATAAGGTAATCCTTTTCAAGGGCACAATCCAATGACCAACTCTACTTCAAAGGTTGCATTCCATCTTCTGAGAACACTGTCTACCTTGGGGATTTTGCTCCCAATATATGCACTTTTGGGGAAAACAGGCAGCGGTAAAGCTGTAACAGTTGGTGAAGCATTTAATGTGTGCTTATTTTTTAAAAGGCAAAGGTAGATGATTGAACAAGAATCATTTTCATTTTATAATTAAGTTCCAAGTATGAGGCATATACTTTGAAAATTTGTTAAAGCAAAGAACAACGTAAATGCAGCTAATAATTTTGGTTGGCATTATTTATGAAACAAAATTTTTACTTAGAGAAACTTTCTTTTGGATGATTCATTTGTTTTTATTGAAAGGCAGATTTTCAGAGAGAAGGAGAGCAGAGAGATAGATCTTGCATTTGTTGATTCACTTCCCAAGTGGCCAAAATGGCTGGAACTGAGCTTATCCGAAGCTGGGTGCTACTTCTGGGCCTTGCACAAGGGTGCAGGGTCCCAAGGCTTTGTGCCAGCCTCGACTGTGTTCCCAGGCACATTCAGGGAACTGGGTGGGAAGTGGAGCAACCAGGACATGAACCAGCACCCATATGGGGTCCCAACACATGCAAGGTGAGCATTTAGCCACTGGCATTCTTGCCAGGCCCAAGAATCTTTATTTTTTCAGTTAAATCTTAACAATTGAAAACACTTTGAAGCTTTTCACTGAAGAAAAGATTGCTACCCTGAAGCAGATAAATACTTCTGTGGCTGCTTCCTGATTTGGTTTCTCCAGTTTAAGTCACCATCATCATATTTGTCACATTTACCAACAACTGAAAGTTTTTGTGAACTTTTTTCTTTCTCATTTTCTCCTTGTGGATACACTACAACCAAAAAGTCACCAAACAATGTCCCCAGCACTCATTTCCCTTAGAAATTAGCCCGCAATGAGCAACATTTACTGAATGATAACTATGCTTTGGAAATTAGACTAAATTTTTATGTGTCACTTCATTTAATTCTTAGAATTTGATTGCATGATTGATGTGCACTTTGCCACAGTTTCAACACAGTAACCTGTGGCTTGGAGAGCCACAGTGACTTTGACCCTGCAGGGAATCCAAGTGGAGCCACGATAACAACTCTCGAGCAAGTCCTTTTAATTACTGCAACAGACACACGAGAAACGAGACAAGGAAGATCAAGAAAGAGGAAACTATAAATATGTCATAAAACACATTCATAAATAAATAAACATAGTTTGCCTACGCATGTTTGTAAAGAGGACACAGTCTTGGGAGCCATTTGTTCAGAAACAAAGGGTTGGAAATTAAGGCTTTCTGCTTTAAATGCAGCATGATCAAGGTACTGCTGGTCTCCTCTCTGAGGATGCCTATCGCTCCTGTGAAGGAACATGCTAGGCCATCTGGTAGGAAGAATCTTTGTGCAGTGTTTGGGCCAGGAGGCCTGGGTCCTCATGAGGGATTAATACCATTTGCAAAAAGCTGAGTTTGGCTGTCATTTGCTGCTTTGCTCTTTCATGCTCTGACGCGTGATGATACATCAAGAAGGCCCTCACTGGATAGTGTGGCCTTAAGCTTGCATTTCTGAGCCTCCAAAAGTATGAGAAATGTTTTCATGTACTGCCAATTACCTTTCTCATGTACTCTGTTATAACAGAAAACACACCACAGCTTGCAGATTTTGCTGAAGGAAGTAAAAAAAATTGTAGTTCAGAAGATTTCTGTGAAAATGAGGTAACTATTTTGTCCTCTGAAAATCAGCAAAAAGCATGTCAATATAAGTTCCATCAGTATCAATTAAATGTTATTTAATAAAGATGTGAATTATAATGTCATAAACTCGTCGATATTATATGCAACCATTTGTTAAGCACATTGTTGGTAGTGTTGAATAACTTTTCCATGGTGTAAGAAAACAATGAAGCTACTATTATGATATTGAGCATATCCATAGTCTAATCAACCCAGATACAGTAGTACATACACATATTTGTACAATTCATTGTTTGAGACTTCAGTTGGTTGGATCCTGAGAATGCAGGACTTCCATTTATTCTCAGATTGGCTCAGCTCTGGCTGTTGTGGCTACTTGGGGAATGAGCCAGTGGACAGATCTTTCTCTCCTTCTCTCCATAAATGTGATCTTCCTTTCCAATCAAAATAAAGATTTTTTTTTAAACAAAACACAGAACCAGCTGATTTTCAAGTGATCTGCAATAACACCCAACTCAAATCCTTTTTTCCACTAGTGCTTGAGACTAACAGGAGTCTATTGATCCAAATGCCTGAGACCTGGGAATACAAGCTTGTCTCTCAAGTGATTGTGGGACACACAGCCACCTAGGTCCCCTCAGCTCCTTCCCAGGATCTATTTCGGGAAGAATCCAGAATTGGGAGTGCAGCAGGGAATCAAACTTAGGCACTTAGATATGGCATCCAGACACACTAAGAAGTAGCAAGCACTACACCAACATGCCATCTCCAATTCGGTTGTTTGGAATTTCCCTGGAAAGTTCTATCCTCTTCAGCTAATCCAGGCATGGTAGTTTTGGCATTCATTAGGGAAAATTTGCTCAACTTTAGTTCTGTCAACGTTGTGCATGTTGACTTGTCTGAGGCTTTTGTTTTTGTTTCTGTCTCTGCTGTTAATTTTCTGTCCGTCTCAATTAGGAAAAGAACAATGAGAATTTTTTCCTTAAAAATAAATATGGATTGTCTGTTGATGTAGTTTTTGCTTTCAACATGATCCCCTGCCTTATTAAGACAAGTTATCCATTTGTAAACTGTTGATTTCGTCAGGATATTCGCTTCTGTTGAGCACTGATATTTCAGTACTCTTCCAGCCATGGCTAGCATCAATTTGATGTGTATTTTTACTTAATTTTCAGCAGATTTTGTGTTGCTCTACAAAGAGCTATTTTTAAATGAATGCCTTATTCTTGTAAGTTTCTCAGACTAGATCCAACCAAGGCATGTTACAACGAGCTACTAAAATTTGTTTTGATGCAAAACATTTCTGAAGCCCCTGCATAGGTTTTTCATAATATGCATTTCCATGAGTTTTTGAATATGTTACATGTATTGTTTCCTATAAATAATAAAATCTTATAATGAAATAATATAATTCATTTATTAGATAAAGACATTCTCACTGAGAATTCAATGTAAGTAATGTCATGAGTTGAGAATGCTCAGATTAAGGAAGTTATTTTAATTTTGAAGTAGTTTTCATATATATAATCAATTTTAGAAAGATAAGAAGTGAGAAGACTGCTTGTGTAAAACCCTAAATATGAGCAAAGAGCTTTATCCTTTGGCTCAATGAGGAAGAACCACATTTTATTTAAGTGGAATACTTGGATCAATTATGTTATTCAGTCAGCTAAATGGGCTGAAAATTCAAATGAGAAGATCATTTAGGAAGTTTGGGTTTCATGATAAGGCTGGTATCTGTAGAATTAAAGAAGTAGTAGATAGGCAATGGTCAGTTGAGTTGAGCAAGTGAGTGAATGGCTTTATGGAAAGAATGCTAAAAGATCATTTTGAATAAGAGGATGGAGAGATTGATGTTGGAATTAAATGAATGAGAAGCATACAAATATATATTAGAGAATTAAGAAGCTGGGTTTAGTGTTGAACATTTAATCTGGAACATTTATAAGTGGTTGACATTAGGATATTGGGAACTTGTTTCTGTATAAATTCTGGCAAAAGTAATCCAATGCTTCACATGAAAACCTATTAACAATACTGAAAAACTAATCAAAACATGAGTGACAAAATAATGTATTTTGCAATGACTTTTACATTCTAATGCAATAGAATAAAATAGATGTACCACAGTTTCCATATTCATTCATCTTTTGATGGATTTCTGGATTGCTTCCATGTGTTAGGCATTCTAAATGGTGCTGCTGTAAGAATGGACTCCAGGTAGCTCTCAAATACAGATTTCATTGGGTTTCAATATATTCTCAGAAACAGATGGCTTGGTTAAATGGAGATCTGTTTTCAGTCGTCTGAAGGATTTGCATACTGATTTCCATTGTGATTGCACTAATTTATATTCCCACAAATAATCGATTTGGGTACCTTTTTTTCCCTCCACATCCCCGCCAGCAATTGTGTTTGATGATTTTGGTTATTTAGGCCAGTCTCAGCCAGAATTAGTTGAGCCTCAATGTGGCTTTTAGTTTGTTCATGTCCTTTGCCCATTTCTTAATTGGGTTGTTTATTTTGTTGTTGTTGCTGTGTTTCTGAAGTTTGTTGTTGTTGTAATCTTAAATACCAATCCTTTATGTTTTGTATTAATGTGCAAATATTTTCTCACATTCTGTTGGTTGCCTGCTCATTTTGTTGACTGTTTCCATTACAGTATAGGTGCTTGTTAGCTTGATATTAGTCCCATTTGCTTATTTTTGCTTTAACTGCCTGTGTTTTTTGTGTCTTTGTGTAGACCTCTGTCTTTGGGCAAGCTTGCCAGTCTAGTTAAGGTTCATCATATGCTGTCATAGCCTAAGTTTCAGTGTCATCTCTGAGACTATAATTTAATACTTATAATAATGGTTGGGATTTGGTATATTCTCATGTATATAAGTGAAAAGATAAATCTTCAATGATAGTTGGAACAATAATGAAAGTTCAGAAATTAGCATTTCTTAATTCTAACCTGAATACTCTTGATTAGATAGATTAAGGCATTGAAGGGTTTTGTGATTAATATGATATATGAAGTCATTTTTTTAGTTTTAATTAGTTTTGTCGGATATGTAACACTTGCTTGTTTTTACTGAGGGCAGTGCAGCGTCTCTGCACGTATATACAAATGAATCACTCAAGCTGCTGTTTCATTTTCTTTGTGTATGGAACCTTTCAGCTCTTTCCTTCCTTTCCACACTTACATATCTATAGGAAAAGCAAGAAGGAATATAGACTTGGTACATATTTGCATGTGAACTGTGAAATAAAGTTATTTTTATTCAAGTGGATATTTCTTTAAAATAATTGTCTACTTCATTCATGTCAATATTTGTAGGGTATTTTTTTTTAGTTGACATTGCCAAGTAGAGAAAATGCCAATATGCTTCTCGTAATTATGAAATTTAAGTATATTTATAGCTGAGTATAGATAAATCTCAGAAGAGATAGCAGACAATGCTTTGTACTAGCTTAATCTCATCACAAGACTCCATTTTTAATATTATAATACAGTGTCTCAAAACTCATGATAACTTTTGAATTTTGTGACCTCCTACAAAGCTTATAAGTAAGTGGTAGTGATATATAAGCATTTTTTGATATTGTGAAAGTGTTACAGATGGAATCATGTTCTCCCATAAGAATACGTTGAGGTTCTTTCTCCCAGTATCTGAGGATGTGAGCTTTATGGGGATGATATCTTAGCAGATTAATTAGTTAATATGAGATCATAGTAGATTAACAAGGCTTCATATTGTAATGAAACTGGTGTCATTACAAACAAAAGGTGGTAGGAAGACACACACACAGGAGGAGAAGACCATTGGAAGATGAAGGCAGAGCTGGGCATTATACAATTGAAAGCCAAGATATACTAAGGCTTGACACCAAATCCCCTGAAGCTAGTTTGTTCTAGGAAAGGTCTCTGTGTAGGTTTCAGAGACACACAGAGAGAAATTATGTTGTAGACACAGGGTACAAGATTTCTAGCTTTAAGAACTATGAGACAAAAAAATTCAGTGTCCCCAATTTGTGGTGTTATGTTACAGAATCCCAGGAACACTAGAGATTAAAATTCACTCCAGGGTACACAAAGCTATCAATTGTAGTTACTTAATGTTCTGATACATTTTTATGGAAGTACAAATGGATATGGAAGTAGCTACAAGTGAATACTTTCACAATTTCTTATATTTAGAAAAACTATAATCAAAGTCACAGGTTAATGTTTAAATAAATGTTCCTTGATATTTATTTCCAGACATTCTTGTCTCAATGTTTTCTGTTTGCTTTTAATTGATGACAGTACTTTTAGAAACCATATGCCAACTTGTAATTTCTGGGAATTATTTGTGGCATTGGAGACTAGGCACAAGATGATGGCACAACAAATTCACTTTATATTTAAGTAGAACATTGATAGTTTTTGAAATGAATTACTGATATGGTTTCTGGGTTAATGGAAAATCATCAAATATTAGAACTAATGTGTTTTTTATTCTTTTATACATATTAGTTTATCACATAAAGTCTTTTGATGTGAAAATATAATCACTGATTCTTCTCTTGCTTGAATTTGAAATATGCCAATTAATTTTTATTTCCTCGGCCTATGCATGTTCAAATAATTATTTTGGTGGAATCTTTTTGTGAGAGATATTCTTATTAAAAATCATGATATCCTTTGAAAGTGTCCCTCAAATTTAATATTTTAAAATATGTAATTATATACTTTTTTCATATTTAAGAAATATTTTTTAATTTTTTTATTATCATTTTATGACAGTTCCATAGACGTTGGGATTACCCAAAGTCCCCTCCCCACCCACTGAATTCTCCGATATTATTACTACAGTATAGTTTTTCATAAACAGTCATATGTCCATCATTGCAGGCATGGACGAAGGCAGAGAGTCCAGTATCCTATGGTCAAGATGGAGTTAACAGCTTCATTTGGAGTCTATCTTTGTCTGGAAGTAGAGATGCGTATTGCATTGTATTCTCACATCTGGATATGATAGTCTCCATTACACAGTTACTATACATCCCCTTAAATGAAAAGCCACGATACAAAATCAACAACAGGAAGAAAAATAGAAATTTACAATTCCATGAAATTCTCAAGAGGTTTTGATAGTTCAGTAGTCCTGAATTGCTTTCATTTCCACCACTCCTCTGCCCAGATATTCACTGCCAATGCTTTGGTGGGGTGTTTGATCAATTTGTTCTCTTCTTTGTTCTCTGCTATCCTCTGGAAGCTCCAATATACTGCCATATCTTCCATGTGCATTTGGATATGCTGTCCACTGTTTCATCCGAGTCACTGAGGAGGCCCAGCTGACACATGCACTCCACCACCAGACCATGGAACCTGCAATTCTCTCCGTGGTTGGGGTTCTGAGTCCAGTGGTTCAGTTATTAGGGAACCTCCAAAGAAATAAACTTTAATTTAACATTTCCAGTTTAAAAAAATGCTCAGCATAAGTAAACAATAAAAAAGTAGGCTCAAATATAATTTAACCTTTTTAAATATATTTTCACACTCATTTCTATTGCCTTATGTAGAAGATTCATATTTTTCTATGAATTTTTTACTTGTCCAATGATAGATTTAGAAGAAAATTATTTGTTTCTCTCATGATGTTCTCAAAGTAAGTTGAAATTTCTTAAACCATTGTTCCAAAGAAATCTACAATTATTCCTACATTAATATTTAGAACTATTACACATCATACTGTGAGTTCATATCCTTTGCCATTAAAGATGGAGAACTTTGAAGAATATGGAACAACAAAGTTGTAGAAATTATCACATATTTTGAAGATCTTTGCTCATTCCTTTATGCCTCAGTAACAGAAACACATTAAATGATGATTCATATGCGTAGTGTGTGTGTCTACGTGTGAATAATTGTTATACACTGAGCTATACTCAACATTGAGTGAATTATCCATTATTTTAGGAAGAAAAGAACCAATGATTTTGATATGTTCTGAATGTCAGTAATGCTCAGCATAGAGCAATATCTGGAGAACAATAGCTCCTTAGAGAGTGGAAAACATGGTACTCTCATTATCCATAATCTCAGCTGGTCACCATAGTAACAGCCTTTTATTTTCCAAGATGTAAGCCTTTACAGTTTTGTAGAATTCACGTCTGAGGCCTGCAGACACATCAGCGGCATCTAGTGGCTGAGACCTCACCTGATATTTTTGCGCATTTCCGCCTGCTACGTGCGGAAAAACTGATGTCATACACCTGTGGCTGACTACGTCTATATCTCTTATGTGTCATGGGGGTTGGCTAGAATTTTTCACAGAAATACTTGTGTACTGCATTCCAATAAAAGAGAATGTAGGTGCAAGAAAGCTATTTTACTAGTACTGTTAGAATTTTGCAGGTGTTAGGGGAGTGGTAGAAACATCATATGCTCTCTAGATATAGAAGGAAATTGGAAAGGTACAGCCTTCAAAGATGATAAGAAGGTTGCTAGGAGAATGTCTGGAAAAAGTTCTGAAATCTCTAGGGAAAGAATGTCTTAAACGTCCAAAGTGATTGTTGGTGAACACTGAAAATAGTTAAGTTTACCCACTTTATTTTCTTATTTAAACATCTATACTTCATTATGGACTTGTGGAAACAAGTCTTATAATGTTTTGTGCTTTCTGTAGATTTCAGATCATTATTAGGACCAAATTTACTCTTGATCATTAATTGGTGATTCAGAAATTCTATTTTCTTTGCAGAACTTACACCGATTTTTGAAAAAGAAATGGATGCTAAATTGAAACCCAGCTGCAGTCCCGTTTTCTACCACTGTGTGGTATATATTCTGGCTCCAAACCTACAGCCATCATTTTAAATCCTGACTGCAAATTAAGAAAAATGGCATTAACCAAATTTTGCCTTGGACTAATTAAATCAGAATTGCTAGGAGGAGAGTCATATATTGGGGGTGAAGTGTGGGGCTGGGAGATAAATATTAAATGAAGTCTGGATAACTACACATGAAGATCTCCAGAGGCACTGTATAACAACAAATGGTCACGAATCTGTTTCTTTACTTTCTCCTTACAGCATAAGCCACTGGCCATTGACACTAATTAGAGGTTTGTTAGCAAACAGCTGACATTTAAGTTTGAGATGCAGTGAAATCTCATGATATACCCAATTCAGTAAATCTGGAGTGAGTCTGGGAATCTATGTGGTAGAAAATTCGGATGTTGTAATTGATATTGTTTCCCGATAGTTACCTGGAGTGCTAAATAAAACAGCAATGGTAAAGGAGTATGAGTTACAAAATTGCATATACGTGTCACTGCACCTTTTAAGCATTATATCAATTGACATTTATTGAATGTCTACTATGTTCCAAGTATTATTACAGAGAAAAAAAGAAAGGGTTGATGTGGATGACATGCCAGGCTGAAATTAGCACACAGGTATGTTTTGGCTTGCACATGTTTTTGAATTTTTATTTGTCTAGTCTGTAAGTATGAGAGGAATTTTAATAGAATTGAACTTCAAAAACTATATGTTGCTAATGCACAGAACGAGATAAATGCTTATCTTCTACATAAATCTGAATGTATTTTACCTTTTTATATGAAGTTACACCCTTCTCTTTAAGAAATGGTTATGCTGTTTGACTTGAATATTTAAAGCAGACATATAATCAGTGAATAATACCAGAGTGAACTATATAAATGAATGAAAAAGTACGTTCTGAATGGTTGGATCTGATTAGTGCATCCCATTTACTGCAAAGCTCTCAGCGTTCACACACACTCAGTAGTTACCCTCAACTTGATCAATGGGACATCTCTTAACCAGCAAAAATCGTTGTCACCCTCTGAGTAAAATCCTTTTCTAAACAAATAGCAAGCTCAGCTCTGCTAGAAATAGGTCTTTAAATGTGTTTTGTTTTTCTTCTGATCACCTGCTTGAGGTTCCCCAAACCCCTTTTGGGGATTTAATTCCCATCTTTCCAATGAGTTTATCTCCACAGGCCTTCTCAGTTTGAAAGCACACATGACTCTGAAAATCTGGACAGCATTAGATGGCACATTCTGATTCAGACAGTCTGTAGCTGGGGCTGAGTTACTGTTTCTCAACAAGTTGTGAGCATCGTAGATTACTGAATATTTCAGTAGTGAGATTTTTATCTGTAGCGTCTCACTGCTTGTAACTGACTTTCATTTAAAGTGTAATTTTTCTAATAGAATTAAGTTTCATAATTAAATCACACTTTATATTTCAGTGATTGCATTTGGCATTTCATGGATTTCTCATAGCACTTAACATATTCCTGGTGTGGTTGAGGGACTTGGACGATATCTGTTGTTTGATTTCAGTAAAGAAAGACCGGTATGTGGTTGGTGATATTTTTCAGATCAAGCTTCTGAAGTTTTCAGTGTTCTGCTTGTTGACTGGAAGAACAAAATTAGTGACCAACTTGTTAACGACAGGCAAAGTAGTCTTGGTTTTCTTTGTTATCCACCCCAATTTGCAACTATTTGTATGTGCCACATGATAAAAATTCAGATACTTCTCTGGGTGTCTTGTCGAGCTAACTATACTTCTCATTGGTTTGAGGAATTGATCTTATGCATTTACTAATGCTCAGAGTTCAAGAAAAATACTTGTAATGGAGGACCAAGAAAAAATAGAGTTGTTCATTTTCAATGTTTTAATCCATGTTATGCATTTTCTATACCTACCAAGGAACAGGGGAAGATGACATTGATGACATCAGTGACCAGTCTTATTCTCAGAGGAATGGGAAACAAATGGGCTGTTTCTGAACAGCACCAACCAAACAGTAGTTTAAACTTAGTTCCAGATCGTACTTGATCCTAATATCTGAGTGATAACCATAACTGAGACTCTTCCAATTTTATTCCTCTGATTAATCCCACCTCCTCTTTTCACTCTCTATTTGCCATTCATTCACTCTTATTATTCTGTTGCTTTTGTCTTGGTAATAAAAATAATTTGCAGATATGAAATATAACCCTTTCCTTAAATGATTTTAAATGAATTTATTAGAATGGGCATGTGCACAATATAGAAGCCCTACGGAGGATAAACAAGTAGAAAATTCTCATTAGCTAACTTTAAGTTGTGAGTTTGTTAGTGAACTTGATTCTGTTAATAATGTACTGTGTCACAACTGACTGACTTGGGCTATTGTCCAGGTAGATATTTCTGCTTTTGTAATCATTATGACTTTACATATGTTGGTAAGTTTTTCACATTCAAATTATGAAAGAATTCTAGAGACACTTTATAACATGCTTCTAATTCTTTGGGAAGCCAGGGGGGTTAAAACTAAATATTTAATAAGGTACAGTGATTTGAAAGAACTCTAATAAGCTCTTTCAGTCAGAGACTACTGAATTGTGATGAGTATTGCTTGTTACCGGTTGACAGCACATGTATACTCATAAATTGGTTATTTTTTGGAAACTCGTACAGCGAGCATAGCTGTGCATATTGATGTTATTGTACAAATCAAATATGTTTAAAGAGACTGAGTTAGCAGAGTTTCAGCTTTAAAAGGCCATGGTTGACTCTCTTTTTCTTAATTTCTGTATCTCTTTATAATTGATTAATGTTCATGGGTATAGCAAATATGAATAATCAATGATTCATATAACTGCTGGCTTATTAATTGTTTAATTTTGGAGAAAGTAACTATGTATTAAGGAAATTTAAGTTGCCACTCTGAGCATCCAAATGAATTTATACACTTTGTTAGTGCATAGTATAGAAGTACATCAAGTGCATCAGATATACACATTGTAATTGCTTCAGTGCTTAAAAACCAGCATATTAATAAAATGCTAAAGACATTTTTATAAGTCTAAAGCAACTGCCTTGTCGTTGCTGAGAAGCATGCCGGATGGCTTCCTATTCACCTCTAACTCCTTTACACATTTTATTCTGCCTCACTGAGTCTGTATAATGTGCCAACCATAAAATGAAATTAATGGAATGAACAATGCTTATTCTTAACAGGGGAACATAATTAAATATGAAACAGAAAGTTGTAATTAACCTTAGCTGTATCACTATTTCTTTGGAGTTTAGAGAAATGATTTATTGCAATTCTCAGAATTTCAAACCAGAGTCAAAGAATATAAGATAAATTTACCTATTTTAACAACAGATAGGAAAAACATTGCATTCTAAGAAAAATATATCTTGTTCTCATTAAAATTTACAATAATTGTAAAGCTTTCTACAATTATTGATATACCCAAAGATTGTTATAAATTGTATTTAAAATAATTGTTGACTGCCTCTCCTCGCTTGAAAGCATATTATCAAATAAATTTTAAAAGTATAAGTTTTAATTAGCTCGGCATGAAAATAATCAGCAATTTGAAGTTTATAAACTTAAGACTTACACCTTGCTGAAGGGTTACTTTTAATGTTATATATCAAGGATTAAATTTTTAGTAATGATTAATTAGATTAACATTTTCCCCATTTTTAGAATATTTTGACTGTGAGACAAAAATCAGTGTCACATTAGGGAGTTGTGTTAAGATTTTTCCTTAAGGTGAAGGATATTTATAGAATGATTTCAATAATTTATTCCCTCATTTATCTAGTGCAAAACATTCTGCAATCCAAAGAACGGCTACTGAACTCATTAGTCTACAGTGCTAAATTTTGAAAGGAAATGGAGTTTTAGTTTTGGCACCTTGATAAATATTCCTGTTTTCACGTGTGGCTTCTTTAGAAAATTGAAAAGGAAAACTATTAAAGGATGATGTGAGATTACAAAAATGAAAGGACGAAAGAACAACATAGCTCCAAGTTGGAGTATTCAGAAACTTTCATGCAGTTATATATTTTAAATTACATTTTCCATGAATAAAAATCAGATTAACATATTTGAAAGGCCAGATGACACATACAAATGTACACATACAAACACAGAGAAAGAGAGAGAGAGAGAGAGAGAGAGAGAAGGAGGAATAAAGAGAGAAAGGGAAGGGGACAGAGAGAAGAGGAAGAGAGGAAGATATTCTATCTGTTGATTCATTCTCCAATGGACACATTGGCCAAGGTGAGCAGAACTGAAGGCAAGAGCCAGGAACTTTATCTGTGTCTCCCATGGGAATGAGCCATAATCCACTGCCTTTCCCAATATATTAACAGGAAGGTGGAGTGGAAGCCAAGCAACTGGAACTCGAATTGATATTGGTATGGCCCAAGCAGCAGCTCAGATCACTGTATTAGCAACGCTTCCCTCATCCCGCAGGACTGAAGTGCTCAGTTATATAATTTTGTCAAGGAGGGATACATTTTAGTCATCATACTTATGTCTTACAGTTCTTGCTAGACTGTGAGCTTCAAGAGGATATAGGGCTGTTTTTAATTCAGTGTCATATATTGTATGTGAATAATATAGGTTTCAAGGTGACATTTCTTACATCTTAGCAATGCCCGATTGAAATTTCTCCTACACCTAAGAACTTTTTCATCTATGACTTTTTTTGTTTGTTTGTTTTATTACTGAACACACTCAGATTTCTACAGAGCCAGTGTCCTTCTGTATATGCTGGTTACAAACACTAAGACATCTGTTACTCTGTTGCTCAACACTAAACTTTAGTGGAGTCAGTTGATTTTTGTCGCGCAAGGCTGTGTCATTTTGTCATTTGTCTTTTTTGTGCTTTTGACTTACCTCTCTTTTTGTGATGCTTCAGTTTAATAATAAGATCATGGGTTAGTCACAGCAGAACAGTTAAAAGAAAAAAGACAGCAAATTCGCTTTCTAAATGAATCTACATCAGATAATACTACATCTCTCTTTGTTGTGGATCATTAACGTCTTATTTAATTTAATTTAATTTTATCACTGCTCTGTCTCCATTTTTTTCCTTCTCTTTTGTTTCTCCATTTAATAAAAATTTTGTCATTATTGTTACTCCTGAGAATACTAACCTTCTTGAATTATGGAATTATAAATCGAATTCCTTTTCAATTGTATGTGTGCAATCTGATGGTGTTGATATTTTAATGCCCTTTAATTAGACTTAATTTTAAAAGACATGATTGTTTGAGAGGGACCAAGAGAGATCTTCCTCCAGCTGTTTCATTTCACAAATACCCACAATACTGGTGTGAAGGCAAGTTGAAGCCAAGGCCCTGGAATTTCATTCAAATCTTCCAAGTGGGTAATGTGGACTTAATTAGTTGAGCCATCATATACTGATTCCTATATTATTAGTAGGAAACTAGTGTTACTAGTGATACTAAATGAGCTGTAATTAGTACTAGTAGAAAGCATATTATTCCCATGTTACTAGCAGAAAACTAGAATTCAAAATGGAGCCAGAGTCAAACACAAACACTCTCGTATGAGAACTTGGTATCCAAAATCATATATTAAAATTAGGCTATATGTTTAGAACTAGAGTATGTAGTTAGTTTAGAATATATTTCCAATTTTTATCTGCTGCTATTTTTACAAATTTCAAATAACTTCTGCTGGGATTGTAGATATTGGTCTTCTTCCTAAAGTACTGGCAACAGGTTAATTATTTGGATTTCACATTTTTAGTTTTGTTATTCCATTAACAATTATTTCAGCCTTTACATCTTCAGAAATTTTTAACCTTTTAACACATTGATTATTAATTTGTAAAACTTTTTAACTTTGTTATTTAAAGGTATATATACCTCCTTTAAATAACATTTTATCATTGCCCTAAAAGTTTGAGAAATAGTTTCACTATTATTTCAATGCTATATATTTAACATAATTATCACTATTTATTTCTGGAACATGTGCTATTTTGCATTTTTTAGTCTATAAATATGTTGAATGTTTTTTTTTGTTTTTTTTCTTTTAACAATTGCATTTTTATATGTAAACATATGAACGTGTACCAATATGGGAGACTAGGAGGAAGCTCCTGGCTCTAGGCTTCAGTCTGGCCCTGCCCCTTTGCTGCCACTGAGAGGTGGGATAGGGAATCAACCAACGGTTGTAAAAATCTCTTTCTCTATGTAAATCGGCTATCAAGTAAATAAAATCTGTTTTGTAATGTATTCAATAAATACATCTTTAAAGGAAAGATTCTACAATTAAGGACATAAATAGAATAAAAGCAAATCTTGATAGAGCAAATATATGAATTTTTATAGTAATCAAATTTTCTTCAAAGTAAATCACTTTACTACCTTGCTTAATTTTCTTTTTTAACATGTAATAGTTGTGTGTTTTTAACTTATTATTACTTTTTATTTTATGATACAGTTCCATAGGCCTTTGCTCAATTTTCATTGATAGTATTTTTAAAATAAATATTGCTACATGACAACTTTTTAAGAAATTTGAAGCAATTAAATTTTGAAAATTAGAGAAACTCAATTAATATATGCTTTTCTGTGTTCCGAGTTGCTATTTTCACCATTGAAATGTGATATTTGTATTTTCAGTATTTCCTAGTTCCATGTTTAATTTGTATTCTTATTTTAGTGAGTGATTTCACTTCTTTACGAAACTATTGAAAACGTCTTCCTAAAACTGACTAAAAATGTGTTATTAGGGATAATTTTGAGGTAAATGCAAGACTGTGATTATCTGTAAAGCCAAATTTTATTATTTAATGAAGATCTTTAAAAATTCTGAAAATTGTAGCAAATGATAAAATTAGTATTATTCTTTAAAGATCATTGCAGTTTTTTTTTTGTAACAACATAGCATTAAATCTTTATATGAGAAATTGATAGTTTCCTCTGAATCAGTCTTTATTGCCTTAGGTGTTGTCTGTCACTGCTCTCATCAATATTCTCCTAGCGTGGGGGGCAAGAAGATGAGTGACCCAGAGGGGAAGAGGCGACCTGGTGAGCTCTTCAGCTCATGGAGCACCTGTTATCCATAGATTTCAAAGCACTTAATCCTGTTTGATGGTCCTGTGAGTTAAGGAGCGCTTTACCACTTGGCTGTGAACTTGTCATAGGTCTCCAGTACATATTGGAAAATACAAGCCCTGGGATATTTTCCTGACTCCTGGGTCAATGTTCAAGTCAAGAGAGCGACACTTAAGCCTGGGCTGACAGGAGGATTGGGTGCTGATGGCTAAAACTGCTCCTAATCGATCTAGCTTCCTGTTTACCCATACAAAACCTGGAAAAGTCAACATGTCCGCAAGACAGGATCGCAGAGCATGAAGAATTGTGATCTGTTTGTTTGCATGGGAATCTTTTAAGGCATACATGACTGTTCCATGAACAACTGAAGTAAAGGAATAAAATCACTCAAAAACTGTATGATAAAATATAATTTGGAGGAACTCTGTTATAATATAAATGGTTTATGAGGTATTTGTAGACTTTTATTTTGTGAAGTGCCTTTGAATTTGAATGTGTTATTAGAGAATGGCAATGTGTTTTCCCATATTGAATGAGCATTTCTTTGCAGGCAAACTGTGCACAGGTTACAATGAGCTTCAATGAGGTGCTTTCACAGTCCCTTCCCACTGAGTTGACCCTTCTTACATTCTCTCAAGTGTGTTTCTTTTCTGATGAGGATGTCTTTGTTGAAAATTGCTTCCTCTTCTCTTGATTATTGAATCAGATATTATATTCAGTTCTCCAATACTTTATAGACTGTTGGTGAAAAATGAAATAAAATGAAAGTTATTCTTTTATTTTGGAGACTATCTAACTTCAGTTCTAAAGAATTTAGTGGGGCTAAGCCAGGATTGGAAAAGTGATATTATTTAACTGACTTTTCTCTTTCTCTATAATTGCTTTCCCTAGTGTCTTCACCATTATGATACTCTTCTGTTCACCATTCCAGAATTTTCTTCTTCATGTCCTTTTGACCAGACAGAGCCCTCAACATCTATTTCCCTTTGGGAAAACCCAGAGGGATAATTTGGATGAAAAATACTTTGTAACAATTCCCTAAAAGACCAATGTCTTCAATTCTGAATTCAAATTTACACTTTTGGGGTCCGGCGCCATGGCCTCGTGGCTAAAGTCCTCACCTTGAATGCCGGGGATCTCATAGGGATGCCGGTTCTAGTCCCGGCAGTTCCACTCCCCATCCAGCTCCCTGCTTGTGGCCTGGGAAAGCAGTCGAGGATGGCCCAAAGCCTTGGGACCCTGCACCTGTATGGGAGACCCAGAAGAAGCTCTGGAAGAGCTCCTGGCTCCTAGTGTCGGATCAGTATAGCACTGACCATTGCTGTGACTTGGGGAGTGAATCATCGGATGGAAGATCTTCCTCTCTGTCTCTGCTCCTCTCTGTATATCTGCAATAAAAAAAATAAATCTTTTATTGCAATTATTTTTATTTGCAATAAAATTAAATAAATCTTTTTAAAAAAGTAATTGAATGTAGTTGCTGAACACAAACTCTGCAGGCAAGCTATCTTAATAATGTGTAGGTCAATTTCTCTGTTCTCTGTGCCTCAGAGTTCTGAACAATACAATAATGGTAATATTTCTGTATTAAGGGAATCAATGTATCTGGTGCTTAGCATGGTGTACATGCTGTGTGGAAGTTTTTTTTTAAGATTTATTTATTTATTTATTTAAAAAACAGTGAGCGAGGGAGATGAGGGAGCAGAAGACACAGAGATCTGTCACTTGCTGTTTCGGTCATCGGAGAGGTGTATGTGCCAGGCCTGAATAGGTGTATGGGCAGGCTGAAGCCAGTGGCATCATGGTCCCCTACACAGGGGCAGGGCACAAGTACATCCTCCGTCTTCCGCTGCCTTTTCAAGCACATAATCAGGAAGCTGGTTTTGAACTGGAGCAGAGAAGACTCAAGAAGACCCCACCCTGGTGTGGGGCACATATGTCACAAGTTGCAGTTTATCTGTTGTAGTACAAATTTAGCCACAACGGCATAAACTAGTGCTAGTGATTAACTATAAAATACATATTAACTTCTATTGTGTTCCATCTTTGAGACCTTACAACTCTAAATAGTATTAATGGAAGCACATACTAATCCAACTCTAATTTAAACAAACAAAATTCCAAACTGTGAGAAAGAGACATGTTGACAAAAGTAAAGAAACCAAATTCAGTTCATAGTACACAAGGCAGAAATGGGAGACTGTATTTATTTAAGAATAAATAGTATGTCTTGACTCAGAAATGTTTGAATAAAGATATAAAGTTTGATAAAGTTCATCAGGTTAAGAGCAGGAGGAATGTTCTGGAAAAAGGAATTATAGAACTTCAAAAATAGACTTTTGATAGTGAAGTTTCTGAGAAAACTTAAGGAAAATGGATCTTACCTGGGCAGTAGGAACTCACCTATTCATTTAGGGAAATTGTAAGATACTGGAACTAGATTAGCACTGAAGCAGGTCAATGTGTAGGGTCCATGACAATTTTTCTTTTCATTAAATCTACTTACTCTAGTAGAAAGCAAAGCAATATACTGTGAATGCAGGTTCCACAAAAGTTCTTGTGATTTGAGGACCGAGTAAGAAGTTGGAAATCATTGTGTGATGAAATTTATTTGACTAATGGATCAGCTACAATGACTGTGAAGCACAAACTATCCCATCAAGATGGATCAATAACTTATACAGAGATATCAGTATTCCTTCCTGTGTATTTTTGTATGGCAAGATTTAGTTCTCTGAAGTCAGGATTGGAAGAAGGCTTTTGAGACCATTCATTCTTGGGGACTTTCAATATTGGTAACATTCAAACCTGGGTCTTGCAAGTGAATAAAATACAAAGGCATGAAGGATAGAGAGTTATCTATTGGAAGTACAATGGCTAAAATGATATAAAATTCTGAGCAGGAATGGAGGTGAGATTCTAAAAAAAAATAGTTTTAAGAAGATGGTGAAGGGATGAACAAGTTGGAGTTTTCAGTGGTAACATGCTTTAGAAGTATATTTAGTATTGCTAGGTAACAACACAAATAATTAACAGGGACTAATCAGAAAACAGAATTCCTAAATTATTAAACTCAACATTGGAAGTATTTCAGATACGACAAGATTCAGTGTCTGGGAGAGCAGATGGCCAAAAAAGATTGTGAATGAGAGTTTGCAGAAATTGAGAGCCAGCATATGGAGGGAGTTTTCCAGGTGGCTTTAAAAATCTCCCAGGATGATGGCAGAAACTGTTATGAATAAAGAAATTGTAAGCTAAGTGCCAGAGATATTTTTTAACAATTGTGAGGACTAGAGGGCTGGAATCCGACAGATGTGAGTGTACGTGTTGTATGATAGAATGGAATGAGCTTCAGAAAAGCAGAAGTTTATTATGAAAGCATAAGGGAATGATTGTCTAGAGATATTGACATGAAAAGTTCATAAAAGAAAAGGCAATTTTGTAACTAAGCTTTTTAAAGAAAATATCGTTTTTGTGATTTTCTTATACTTTGTCATTCAAATACATTCTTTTGATTTTCACATAATTATAGGTGAAATGTCAGTTTTGGCTTAAGGCCTAAAATGTCCTTTTAAAACTCGCCTTCTTTTGGAAATTTTAGTATTGTATATTGAGCTCTGTTTTCTACACAAACACATACACACAGAAATACTTTCTATAAGAAGAAACACCATCACGTTACTTATCAAATAATATCAGATATTTGATAATATGCTGTAAGATTGCAAATGTTTAAAGATTAAGAAAGTACATTAAGGCAAAGTATGTTTGCCAGAATATTCTGAAAAACACAGAAACTACATTTTGATAAAGTATGTATGTGTTAAAACAGTAACATGCAGTGATTAGTGTCGTGGTACATTTTAAGACACTCATCACAACGCTGGCAGCCCATGTGGGAATGCTAGTTTGAGTTGCAGCCGCTCCTCTCTTGATCTGGCTCTTTGCTCATGATGAGCCTAAGAAACAACGAAAGCTGGTCCTAAGTTCAAGGTCTCTGCCTTTTATGTGGGAGACACCAATGGATTTCCAGGCTTCTTGTCTTGAAATTGCTTATAGTAGACATTGCTGCAATATAGAATGTGAACCAGTGGATGCAAGATGTTCCCCTTACTTTTCAATGAATCAATCAATGGATGAATCTTTAAAATAGTTGCATATGGGCCTAGTGTTCTCCCCTAGTGGCTAAAGTCCTCACCTTGTACACATGCGATCCCATATGATCGACAGTTCTAATCCTGGCAGTCCTGCTTCCAATCCAGTTCCCTGCTGTGGCCTGGGAAAGCAGTCAAGGACAGGCCAATGCCTTGGGACTCTGCACTCGCATGGGAGAGGACGAAGTTCCTGGCTCCTGGCTTTGGATTAGCTCAGCTCCAGCCATTGCAACCACTTGGGAAGTGAACCAACAGACAGAAGATCTTGCTTTCTGTCTCTCCTCCTCTCTGTATATCTGACTCTCCAATATAAAAAAAAAAGTTTAAAAAGTCACATAGTACTTTGTTCATGGTGATGCCTTAGAAAGGTGGCATACTCATAAGATTCCTAACCTCTCTGTGTGTAACATTTCACTTGCACAATCAGTAAAGGAAATATATGAAGAAACTGAAAAGATTTACTGAAAAGCATTAAGACCTAAGTTACCACTGGGAACCACCTCTCTGTACAGCCAAGATCAAGTGAGAATGGTTAAAATCCATCAGTATTGATCTTGTAAGGAAATACTCTGAAGATGGTCAGCTGGATTAATTCTTTTTTTTTTTTTTAAGATTCGTTTATTTTTATTACAAAGTCAGTCATACAGAGAGGAGAGACAGAGGGGAAGATCTTCCGTCCGATGATTCACTCCCCAAGTGAGCCGCAACGGCCGGTGGGCGCCGATCCGGTGCCGGGAACCAGGAACCTCTTCCAGGTCTCCCACGCGGGTGCAGGGTTCCAAGGCTTTGGGCCGTCCTCAACTGCTTTCCCAGGCCACAAGCAGGGAGCTGGATGGGAAGTGGAGCTGCCGGGATTAGAACCGGCACCCATATGGGATCCCGGGGCTTTCAAGGCGAGGACTTTAGCCACTAGGCCACGCGGCCGGGCCCGGATTCATTCTTAAATACTAAAAGTGACTGTATTCTACCTGTTACCACTCTTTACCTTTAAGAATATCTGTGACAAATTCAATCTATAAGTTAATATTAACATCATTTTTATGAAATTACTAAAGGAATATCAGCGTTTCTCAGAACTTCATAAACTACAGCTGTGCATTACAACTGTTTCCTGAAAATGTTTATAGGCTAGGAAATGTCTACACATTTTTAATGTGCCTTAAAAGAGACTAGCTATATTATGGTTTTTAATGTTTAACCAGAATCATCTTTATTGTAAATCTTATCTTTATTCCATTGGGAGGGAAAGAGAGAAAGAATATAAATAGTCTACACATATTATAAGAAACTGTTATGTATAATTAATACCTTAAAATATGTTCAAAATTCTGGGAAATTCATATATCGCTTGCTTCAGATATGTTTTGTTGATGCATAAAAAGAGGACTGTGCTAATAAATGTCTCTTGAATTACACATGGTGTAAGAAAATGAAAGCCTTTGGGTTATGAATCTTGGATTTAAAGAGGCAATCATCAAATATTTAAGATGAAAATGCAGTAACACATGCTAGCTGTCATGTGTAAGTTGGGTGAATGTTATGACAAGGTTTTTAAAACATTCATACTTGGAGTATTTTTATGAAAATATTCATTAATTCAAACAGACATTCATATCTGGCAACCTGCATTTTAATCGTGATTTCTGGCTGCAAGAGAAAATCAGCAAAGCCAAGAAGGAATGGGTGAAATATATAGCAATCACGTTTAAATTATACATTATAAGGCATACATATCTGTATGTTGTCATATTATGCATTAAATTTAATGCATAAATCAGATTGTTATAATTCTGATGTCGCCAAAAGGCACAAATATGACAAACAGGAATAGGCATGTAGATATTATCATATTCAATAATTCAATGAGCTTTTATTTTATGTAAATTAACTTTCTGTTAATAAAAATTATGCTCATTTATTACGCCACTTCCATATGATAATTAAAAATTGTCTTTTTTCCCCTGAAAATCATTACAAAATGTGAATAATGCATTTGTTTAATATCTACATAAACAAGATCTTACCATCAGATTAGTCCTGGAAATGAAAGCTTTATTGATTTCTGTAATAATTTTTAGAATATTGCTGCACTGCACTGCTGTACTGTAACCTCTAATCTCATTTTTGCAGAGAGCTCTATGCACTTAAAGCAGTGTGAAAAAGTTTTTGAAAGTAAACTATAGTTTCTACAGGGACTGGTAAACAGAAACTTATACAAAATAATTTTGAAAATAAAGCACTGTGAAGAACTTAGCAAAAAAAAAATTGTTTCCATATCAGTACTCGACTATATTATCAATTAAAGTAACCTCAAAAACGAATCCATAGGAATCTTGAGGCTTGAATATGACTTTCTTGACATCTAAGAGGGACGTATTGTGGAGGATAGATTACATAAATTCCCAAATGATTCATCTGAAAAAGTTAATAATATTGTATTATTTTAAATTAATGAAAATGATAATGTTCTCAAAATGTGATGCATGCTTCTGTAATGGGAGATATGCTTCTTTTTATTTTTCTAACATTATTGCAATTTAATGGTTTATTCAGGTGGTATTATTACATACATGACAGTTGAACAACTGAAGCATTGTGTAGTTTCTAATCAAATTCTACAGATGTTAAAAAGACTAAGTAAGACTGACTTTTATCTGTTTGATGTTTTATAATATTATTTTTTCATTTTTCTCAAATGGAGATGATAAGTATTGGAGTTATTTTAAGTAAGCTAGAATTTCCCTTTGAAATAAAGCAAATATAAACAATTCACAGAAAAAAATTTACATTTTAGACTTTATGTGGTAAATATTTGAGTGAAGTTACAGAGCACTTGAGGTACACTACATATTACATATATGCTGGGAATTACATAGCTGAGGATTTTGCTTTTGCATATTTGATCATAAGACAGAAATGCTTAAAAAAATCCACCTGTACTGAGCATGCACAGAAGTGCTATTCCTCTTTGTTGTTGTTGTTTTTAAGATTTATTTATTCATTTGAAAAGCATTTATTTGAAATGGCAGAGAGAATGAAAAGAGTGTTGGAGATATTCCATGCACTGGTCCACTGCACACTGGTCAGAGAAGCCAACATCTAGGCTGAACTAAGGAGTTAAAAGTCAGGAGCCAAAAGGCCATCCTGGTTTCTCACAGGGGATTTTAGGGCCCCTTTGGACCATTTTTGCCCATGTGGACTAGCAGTAGAAGCAAAGTAGTCAGGACTTAAACTGGCACTCCGATATGTGATATGGGTAGTACAGTCAATAGCTTAGCATGCTATGCTACAGCACAGCCTCCTAATTATTTTCTCAACAATATATTATAATAACCAATATGTAGAATTTGAATAATTAATGTAGAAATTACTTTGTGTCAGAGGAAGTGATGTATCTGTAGACTATGTGCAATGTCTTTTATAAGACTTAATAATTTCCAGAATTTTTGTTTCATTGAAGAATTTTGGCACTAATTCTCTGAAGATGGTGCTCAATGATTTTATGTGTTCCATTGCAGCAGTAGATTGTCCATAAAATGTTTATGTTTAGGACTGGGTGCAGTTACCTCATAGCTAAAGCCCTCGCCTTGATGTGCTGGGATCCCATATGGGCGCTGGTCCTAACTCTAGCAGCCCCGCTTCCCATCCAGCTCTCCGTTTCTAGTCTGGGAAAGCAGTCCAGTATGGCCCAAAGCCTTGGGACCCTGCACCTATGCGGGAAACCCGGAAGAGGCTCCAGGCTCCTGGCTCCTGGCTTTGGATTGGCTCAGTTCAGTTTTTTGCAGCTACTCGGTGAATAAATCACTGGAGGGAGAATTTTCCTCTCTTTCTCTGCTTTGGTCTGTGTATCTGACTTTCCAATTAAAAAAAAGTTTATGTTCAGCTACATGACATCACTAATACTGGAACATTCATGAGTTTCAACAATATCCATTTGAGCTTCTGTTTTAGAAAATACTTTCTACACAGTACCTTTTTGCAACATGCGATCAACAGTTTGTGCAATTATCAGTCTTTATGAGTCTTTACAATGTAAAGGGATTGAAATGAACCAGAAATTTACCCTCCAGCCCTGCATAGGAAGTAGTTTACCCATTTTTTATTATTCTGTTTTGCCTACCTTCAGTTATCTCTAGTGGATAATGATATAAATATGTTAATTGGGGAATTCTTGAAATAAACAGAATTTAGAGTTGCCTGTTATCTCAGGAACCTAATGTGATCTCACACTTTTTCTATCCGTTCTGTTCCATTCTGCTGAGGATCTTGTTTTTGTTGTCAGGAGAATCCTACCTGTACATGCTACCTGTCTGACATTCACCTGGCAGGCTTCTCAGGTTTCAGATGGAAGGTCTCAGTGTTTGGTGCTCCCACTGGAGTAGTCCTTGTTTTAGCTAATGATGGCACCAGGACATTGGAGTAGCAGTGCTGGCAGGTTAAAGAAGTCAGAAAATGCAAAATGTTTCTTTGAAATGAAAAGTTGAAGGAGTTTCACTTAAAAAAGAAGAAGGAAGGAAGGAAGGAAGGAAGGAAGGAAGGAAGGAAGGAAGGAAGGAAGGAAGGAAAAAGAAAACTTAAAGATTTTCCTGAAGGTTTTCCACTTCATAAAAAAATGCACAGAGGTTGCTGAAATAGACAAAAAGAATGAGTCTCCTGTCCTAAAAAGAAGGAAAAAGAAGTTGGTGCTGGTGTTGCTGTTGTACTTCAGTTTGCAGAAATGATGGCCTTAGTGGATGGGTGATAAGCAGTGCATGACAGATGGAGTAGGCCGTACATAACAGGATTTGACTACATGTGTAATTCCAGGTATTCACTGGCTTTGGAACATACTTTCCACAGATAACCAGATACCTGCTCTGATTTCTCTGATTCTATTCCCTTATTTGTATTACAGAGATGCTGTTGAAAGACAGACAAGGTGGCCCCAGTATAAAGGCCAGATCACCTCAGTGGACACAAAATTGGCAATGCTCCCAGGTTCTTCAGGACTCTAATAGTGCTGTAAATCCTAGAATCTTTTAATTTTTTTCAGTATGGTTTTGTGGGAGTTTTGCACTCAGAATCTCCTGTTTCTGTTTGAGAGTTAGATACAGCAGTATCATTTCGTGTTATAGCAAAATCCAAATGACATATAATTGTATCATCTTTTCAAAGGCAAAAGAAAGCCATCAATTAAGCAATGACTAAACAAACCTTCAATCAGCCAACCCACACAAATTTGTTTTCCAAGATTAATGTCATCTCACATTTTATTGCCTGCAATTGCCTCACATGGCCACACCTAAATTAATCACAAGCAAAGAGAAAAATAACTCTGTATTGTCGAATTTAATGATAAAATATACTTCAGCTTTTGTATGTAAAGAAGATGCACATTCCAAAGAAATGAAAGCCTGACCACAAGGAGAAAGAAAACAGATGTTTCTGTGGGAATCACCAACAGTTTTATTACACCAATTTATGCAAAGCTTAAAGACAAACAAAAAAAATCAAGTAAAATTCAAGTATTTTTCTGTAGTCTATAAAGATACACTAGAAATTAGACAGTTGAAGTGAAATGATAGAGATAATTGATATGAAAATATATATAGTAATAATCTTAAGGCAGTTATGAATAATAGTGAATATAAAGTTGTATAAATTGTATGTAATGTCATTGGAGTGTGGAAAAACCTTAAATTCCAAGACAAGGCATTTGAAACAAGAGAAATATTATAAGGGCTTTTCTCCAACTCACAAAATTTCTCCTAATTTCCACAAGTTTTCAGAAATTTGTAATTGTCATGCATCTATATTATATTTTAAAATGTATTGAGTTTATAGAGTTTAGGTTTAAGACACTATCTTCTATAGAAATCCAAAGTTAAGAAAATCACAGCCAACAGAAGATAATATAGTGGAAATATGATGATGAGACTTAAACATGATTTTGAGGAATAATTTAAATAATTTAAATATGATTTCAGGAACAGCTATAATGATAGGAGTTTGCCATCAACTCCGGGATACATTTTTACAAGTTATAAAAATATCCTGCCTTTAATAAAATAATTTTTAATGTTTTCCAAGGTACCATTGTAAATAAAAAGCTCAAGAACCAAAAATACTAAAATTGCATCAGAGTTCTCGTATGATTAAAGGTATAATTTAATATAAACGTAGTGTATAAAACTACATGAGCAATTACATTGCATCCTATGTAATTGGAAACTGGCATTCTTTCATATGTTGATACACAAAATATAAATGGTAGGGTAATGAATTGAATTATACAACTGAGCTAGGATAAGCCATTAATTGCTTTTTGATGTCATAAACAGTCAAATGAAACTCAACAGCCATGCAAAAATACAATTAGCTTGCTTTAAATGAACATATCTTTTTATCAAGCGTGGTTGGAAATCTTCAGTAGCCATTGTATTGATAATAACTTTTTCAATACAAATATTCTGCCTGCATTCCCATATGGTGCAATTCTTTTATTGCCCAAGCACCTTTTACATAAAGATTGTGCTAAAATGTTTTAAATCTATTTACGTGTTTTTAACCTAAGAATTAAATTAAGTCAATTTGTTCATACTAGTAAGAACAAAGAGTATGTAGAATTCTAACTAATATAACAAACTAGACATTTCAATCTAGTATGTTTTTGGTGCTTAAAAATGTGTGAATCACTTGAACAGTATTTGGGATGACAAGAAACAGGATAAAATTGGCAAGTAACATAAAATAGATTTTAATTCTTTTTAAGTTTTACTGTTTAGAAAGCCCAAGTTACAGAAAGAGACATTGGGGGGAGAGAGGAAGAGGTAGAGACAGAAAGAGAGAGAGAGACTTAGAAAGATTGTTCATTTTCCCAAATAGTCCCAATAGTCAAGGTCAAGTCAGGTTGAAGTCAACAAGCAGGAACTCCATTTGGTTTCTCCAGTGGGTGGCAGAGGCACAAGCACTCGGGCCATCCTCTGCTTCCTTATCAGGATTGTTACGAGGAAGCTGGATAGGAAGTTGAACAGCCTGGTCTGGAACCAGCACTCTGATAAGAGGTGCCTGCAAAGCAAGTGGTGGCTTGACCCCTGTGTCACCTTAACCTGCTGTGGCACAATACTGCAGCCTAAACTCAATTTTTAAAAATTACTCAGATAAGGTGGTGTGTGGTAAACACCTTGTGGTGTAAAGCAAGGATTCTCAATACCATACAATTGGTGTATTTCGTTTGTAATGAATTTTCAATAATCTGGAAGATAAATGAGGAAAAATCATTGTATCTTATACATATTAGTGTAAAATGATGATTCACCTGAGATATGTTTTTCCTATTTTTTTAAGTTCTATTTAATTGAAAATTAGATTACAGAGAGGAACAAACACACACACACAGATTTTAATTCTCTCTATATTTATCTCTATCTCTATCTCTATCTCTATCTCTATCTCTATCTCTATCTCTATCTCTATCTAGCAAGAAAGGAGAATCTTCCATGTGTTGATTCAGTCCTCAGGTCCTCAGATCCTCGGATCCTCACATGGCTACAATGACAAGGGCAGAGCCAAGCCCGATCCAGGAACTAGGAGTTTCTTTTTTTTTTTTTTTTAATTTTTTAAAAAATTTATTGTATTGTTGTGACAATCTTTACATAGTTAATTGCGGTAAAAAAAAAAAAAAGGTTCAGGGGGTATAGGGAAGTGGGTAATACTATTATGTCCATATGGTTTCCATCATGTATCTGAGGTAAAGGGGGGTATGGAGGGAGAAGCCCCACCCAGTTTCCCACCTACCCCAAGTCCCGGATGTGGGGCATGCTCTGAGATATTTGCTCAAGTGGTTTTAATAGTCTCCAGTTATGAATCGCTGCCAGTTTCGCTCGATGAGGTCGTCCACTGATTGATATGGTCCATCATAAAGTCTCCGTTTGCCCCATATTTCGCTGCCAACATATAGCTGAGATGAATGTTTGACCTGTTCTGTCTTCTGTCTTTTCTTGGTTAGAGTTCTGAGTCCAGCAGTTCGATTGGGGAGATCTCCAAAGAAACCTTGAGGTATTCCCAGACCAGATTCTTGTATGTTCTAGCAAGCACAGGGCCCGGCACAGTCCATCACCCCGATCAGCTGGTGGTTGCAATTGCTGTGTTGGTTCTGTTTTCAGTCCCAAGTTGCACTGGAACCAATGGGTGTTACAGTCCAGTCTGGTTCTGCCCAGCACATACTCGGCCCTTACATCAACCAGTGGGAGCTGCAGCCTAGTTGGGGCAACCCACAATAACCTCCATCAGGCCCACCCCCTATCCTGGCTTGCCAGTATGTGTAGCAGTAGACCAGTCTGTCCCCCATCCCATTTGGCTCTTGTACTTGTCAATGGGTATTAAAGCTTAGTTCCATCTAACCAACTCAACCATCCAGCCCTCACGGATGTTGTTGAGTGCCTCTCTGTCTAGCCACCCCAGCCCCCGTCCTAGTTTTCATGACCTCCCACGGGACTAGTGACCCAGGAAGGGGGAACCCACTTTTTCCCTCCCAGGTCTCTTTCAGTCCTGGTTTATGCACTCTTTAGGTGGTTCTGTGATTTGACTTGACAGAATTAGTCCCCAGTGCCAGCTTCTGCCAGCTGATGCTGCGGCCAAGCCCAAACATTCCTCACCCGCTCTAATTTATGCTTGCACCCACAGGAATAATCAGCCCAGCATGTCTTTTCCCTGATCTAGTCCACATGTAGCGCACAGGTGTTGCAGCCTTGCTTAGTCTGGTCTGTCCTCATCCCAGCCCATGCTCTCCAGTGGGAGTAGCTGTCCGGCGAGGGGACCAGCCCTTTAATCCCCCTGCCAGCTCTGTCCCTTCCTTCCTGGATCTCACGTGTGCTGGCTGGGTGCTGCAGTCAAATCCAGTACAGGCAACCTCACCCTGGCATTCCATAATGTGTACTGGTTTTGTGGCAACCAAACCCGGCTCAACCCACACTCTGTTCTGGTGTTCGGATTTGTCAGTGGATGACATGAACTGATTCAGCCTGGTCTGCCCCTGACCCATGCTGAATGTGTGCTAGTGGGAAACTTTCCATGGCCTATTCTGGGCTGTTTCCTATCATGCTTCTTGCGCTTACCTGCATGTAGGGACTGTGTCCTGCCAGAGGAGTTGCCCAGCCTCCTCCATCAGAACCCCTCCCAATGCCAGATTTTGCACGTACTAGGGGGTCCTTGAGCCAACCCTACTCAGTTCACCTCCTGTCCTAGTGGCTTTTCCTGGCTGGCTTTCACCCCATTCTGGTTCTTGTTGGATGTTTCAGCCCAGCCATGGCTCGTCCATACCCACATACAGCTCACACATGGCTCAGTAGGGGGTTGAGACCCAGCCTAATCGGTCCCAGGAACTAGGAGTTTCATCACTTGATCTTCCATACGAGTACCATAAGACCAAACACTTGGGCTATGTTATGCTACTTTTCCTAGGCTGGGTGGTGGTGTAACTGGGACATGAATGCCTGGATTATAGGATGAGGATTTACTTCCATACCACAATGTTTGCCCTTCTCTCTATCTTTTTGAAATTAAAATGACCTATCTTCAATCAAATTATGTTTTTACCAATCTTCTTACCTTATAAATTAAATAGTGATTGTATTAGATTTTGATTTTTTTAATTTTCATATATTTTATTCCATGAAATTTGAAATTTTTGGAATAACTGGTATAAACCAAACACCACAAAGGAGGAGTTTCGAAAATTCAGTTACATTTCTACTTTGTGCAAGAGGAATTATGAAATTTCTGATTTTTATATAAGAGCTTTTTTAATGTATTCAACCATGGGATATATTATTCTGCAGTGTGTTAGAGAAGAGACATACACATGCATGGTTATATGTGTGTCTAAAAGAAGGAATTGGGAGGGTATGTGTATGCAGTTCAATTCATTGAGTCATAAAATGTTTCTCTTCATACTAAACAGATGAAAAAGATTTCAAATGGTATTAATTTAGTGTGTATTCTTAATTTCAGTGGGAATTCAACTTTGCTAGATAAGTCGATATGTAAATAATTTTGTCTTATTATTCAGTTGCATACATGCTGAAAATCTAGGTATCCTATTTTTTTGCAGGAAACATCAAAATTTCTCTGGATTTTTCCAATGAAGAAAGTGAATAAGGCAAACACAAGATGATAACAAAATTTCTTTTTTTTAAAATTATTTTTTAATAATCTTTGTTGGTTAGGGATCAAAATATCAAAGGCTACGGAGTGCAAGTGGGTAATATCATTGTTTCCACATCAATATCATTTTACCCTGTATCTGGGGTCAGGGAAAAAACAAAGGGAAAAGCCCCACCCAACCTCCCACCCATCCCAGATCCCCAAAAGGGAAGCGTGCTTGAGGGTCCTGCTCATACAGTTTTGATAGTTCATCAGTTCTGGATTGCTGCCAATCTCTCAGTTCCAATCGCAATGAATCCTGTTCAGAATCCACTGGCTGACAGTCTCTTCATGGTTGGGGTTCTAAGATCAGCAGTTCATTTGGAGGGATCTCCAAAGAAACTTCATCTGAGATGATCCTGATTCTTATGCGAGTTTGCTAGTACAGAGTCCGACACCATCTGTCACACCAATCAGCTTATGCTCATGCTGGTCGTTGGGATTGCCAGGTTCGTTCTGTTTACAGCCCTGTCTTTCTCGTGAACCAACGGGTGTTGTAGTCCAGTTCGATCCTGCCCACTTCATACTCGGTCCTCACACAAACCGGTTGGAGCTGCAGCCTGGTTGGGGTGACTCCCCATAAGCCCCACCAGTTCTGCCCCGTTCCCTGGTTCCCATGCTTTCCAGTACGCACTGCAGGCTTGTCAAGTCTGTCCCACATCCTGTTTAGCTCTCGCACGTGTCGATGGGCATTGAAGCCCAGCTCAACCCAACCAACCTACTATCCAGCCCACACACCTACTGGCAGGTGCCCTTCTGTACAGCCACCACTGCCCCTGTCCCGGTGTTCGTACTGTCCAATGAGAGTGGTAGCCCCGAAGGAGGTGCCCACTATTTCCCTTCTAGGCCACACTCACTCCCAGATTCTGCACTCTCCAGGTAGTTCTGGCATTTGACTTGACAGAATTAGCTCCAAGTGCCAGCCTCTGCCAGCTAGTACTGCGGCTAGCCCAACCAACCCTCACCCACTCTAGTTTTTGCTTGCACCAGTCGGAACAGTCAGCCCATCATGGCCCTTCCATTATCTGCCCATATGCGGCCCACAGGTGTAACAGCCCTGCCTATTCTGATCTGCCCCCATCCCAACTCTCGCTTTCCAATGGAAGTAGTTGTCCAGCAGGGGAGCCCACATTCCCCTGTCAGCTTTGCCTCCTCCCCCTGATTATCACATGTGCTGTTTGGGTGCTGCAACCACATCTGGTATGGCTCATCTCACCTTGGCATTCCTTATTGTGTACTAGTATGATGATCACAAAATTTCTGTCCTGTCTGATGATATTTGTTTAGTTCATTAAATATTTATTTTTAAATTCCAAACAAAAAGTATCATTTGATGTTATGTGGACGATTTCCCTCAGAAGTGAAAAGAATGAAAAATTAGAGGACAGTAATGAACAATACTAAAATTATTTATAAATAAAATGAATATTGTTATTAATTGTCAATTTGATGGCAATCTTACTGTCTTGCAGACAACAAAATATAAGCAACTTGTATTAAGTCATACAGATAGGACATTGCTAGTGAGTAAGTTTTAAACATTTCTGTTTGGACAGAATGACAGAGACAGGGAGGGACACAGACATGCAGAGAGAGGGGAATGAAGGGTGGGAGAAGCAGAGGGAGAGGGAGAGATCTTTCATCTGCTCCCCAAGTGATTGAAAAGGGCTGAACCGAGCTAAAATCAGGAGCTTGGAGATCCATCCATGTCTCCCCTATGGGTGGCAGGGATCCAAATACTTAAGCTATCCTGTGGGGCCTCCCAGGTACCTCAGTAGGAAGTTGGCCTCAAAGTGGTTTCAGAATTCCTACATGGGATAGGAGCATTCCAAACAGCAGCATAACACCATCTGCACCAGTGCTGAGTAAGTGAACAATAAAAAAGAAAAATCACAGTATATCTCCTCAATAGATAAAATTATGCACTGCATATTGAAATCTAGGATTCTTTTTGGATTGACATAAATCTGCCACCAACTATGTTTCTTACCTTTTACTTCAACAGAATTTCTTTCTCATTTTCTTTAGAACTATTACCTTTTACCCAAGATCAAAAGAATAATTAACTCCTTATTTTATATGCTAATTTTAAATTGCAGCTATAGCTTGATTTATCAAAAGTGGAAAGACATGAACAGTTTCTGAATTTGATCACATTTCTTGATTATTTACAGAATGGAGTCTAGGAACTCTGCTGCACAGAATGCAAGAACATATATATAGAAAATCAATCTTTTAAGTGTTAGAAGAAAGCCCAGTGCGGCAACCTATTGACTGAAGTCCTCGACTTGCAACAACTGGCATCCCATATGGATTGCTGGTTCATGTCCCAGCCACCCTGCTTCCCTTCCAGCTTTCTGCTGGTGGCCTGGGAAAGCAGTCGAGGACAGGAGCATGCCTTGGGACCCTGCACCCATGTGGGAGACCCAGAAGTTCCTGGCTTCTGGCTTCTGGCTTCGGATAGGCTCAGCTCTGGCCGTTGTGGCCACTTGGGGAGTGAATCATTGGACAGAAGATCTTCCTCTATGTTTCTCCTGCTCTCTGTATATCTGACTTTCCAATAGAAATAAATAAATCTTTAAAAAATGATATAAGCAAAGTATTAAATAGTTTTGTATATGTTAAACAAAGAAACCCCTGTTTTGATTTCATTATTGGAAGAAATAAAATAGAAGTTTTCATTCAAATTACAAAGAACTGGGAATTGAGAGTTAGCAAAAAGTAAAAAAAAAAAGTCTTAACCTCCATGTACTGCCTTTTTTTCCCCCCGTGTATCATGAGAAAATTATTGAGGCAAATAATTTTGTTACTTGGCAAAATTGTTATAACCCTCATTATTTGTAAAGCAGCAGGTGTCCTACCAGCAAGAAGAACTGAAATCACCTTTCAAAATAATATCTACAATTGGAAAGAACATCTGAGGAGAGGATAATATGTGTATGAGATATCCCTCCTCCTAAATGTGAATATGACTACTCTATCTTGTTAAAATTATGACTCAGTTTTGGAACGTGTGTGTGTGTGTGTGTGTGTGTGTGTGTGTGTGTTTGTACCCAATAACTGAAAGTTGGAGGGTACATTAAAGATAATGGGAAAGAAAGTAAACTTTGCTCATTGTTATACCAGGGAGTCAATACACAGTAATAATAATAATGTAAAAAGAAAACTCTCAATCTTTGGAAATAATTTTAGTAATTTTAACAAGGACAGGGTCTGTAAATTTTGCATTTTGATATGTTACCTTAATCCTGGTTATTATAGATCTCTGAATTCCATGATTACATTTTCCACAATCATTTATTGATTTTTAACTTGTTTTTTATTTTGTCTATTAAACAGATTTTTGTGATCCACCACAGAGCTTTCATCCATTGGTTCACTCCCCAAATGGATATGACAGCTGGAGCTGGGTGCAGGCTGAATCCAGGAGCCTGAATTTGGGTCATGACATGCTGTTGTTCCAGACACAGCCACAGGATGCTGAACTGGAAGTGGAAGAGCCAGGACTCAGCATTCTGATGTGGGATCTGATGTCACAGGTAGTGGCTTAACATGTTCTGCCACAATGCCTGTCTTACTTTTGTTGTTAATTGTATGAGCACCAATTTATGCTGTATTTGAGAAGGTCAGACTTGCAAGGACAGCATAAAAGGGCATAACACTTTTTTGCTTCTACTTTTCCTTCATATTATTATAGATGCTAGTGATTCTGGACATTGCTCTTCTGTTTTGATGTTTCTGAATCCTTCTGTGGAGACATCAGATACCCAGCTCATCTCTCCCTATTCTGAGTGACTTCCTCTATGGCTCGCACCCATAGTAGTCTTTTTTCTTGTTTGTTGATCCTTACAGTTTAATTGGAGATGCAAGGAAACGGAGAAAATACAAAGAAGATTTACTCTTATATAGATACATAGAGAAAAGATATAGAAAAGAGAGAGAGAGAGAAAGAGAGAGAGAGATCATCTAGTAGTTAACTTCTTAGATGCAAAACTAAGATGTGGAACTCAATCTGTGGCAGGAATCCAAATAACTAAGCCATAATTTGTCTCCTCTCAACATGCACATTAGCAGGAAACTGGAATAGGCGGCAGTTTTAGGACTCAAATCTAGTCCCTCTAATATGGAATGCAGGTGACCCATATGGTATGCCCCTAATCATTATTATTGAAAATCAGTGACTTTTGGAAGACCATCTTGGTGAGATGATTTCATATCACTGCTCTGCTAAACTCAGCCTACCACTTCTAACTGCAAATCCATATTATGTTCACGTCAGAAAAATTTCTTTTGGTACATCACTAAATATATTTTAAGCTTCATGCGTTTTTCATAGATTCTAATTTTGCATTTGTGCTTGTTTTATCATAAGTATATTCTCCTATGAAGGCTGTGTGGAAAATATTATAATGGAAAATATATCTCTACTATGTTAGACCACTAGTCATATTTTTTTGACCACTAGTCAATTTTTTTTCTGAAATTAAAAAAATAAAAATCTGGAAGAAGATCATTAAAGATCTGTAGATGAAGTCACTAACAGTTGCATGAAAGGCACTATCACAATGAGAAGGAAATGCCACTAAAAACCTTGAAAATATGTTAGCACTTCCAAATTAATTTTAAAAATCAATGCGTTTTTCTGTACCAAACTTGCTATTTTTATGTGTCTTAGTTTGTGGTTACTTATTCCTATGCTCATTGAAATTTTCCAACCTGAAACAGGAGCCATTGCAAATGATTTCACCCTGTTCACCCTTTAAGTACTAACTAACTCCTATGAATTAAACCTGACTTTCTTCCCTATGGTTTTACTAACTGTTTAGTTAAGTATTTTTTATTCCTTGCTTAGACTTTACCAATAGCCAGAAGTCTAATATATGATTCTGTTTTTTCCTTTAAGTCTCTTCCATTTTGCTTAAGTTTGCAAACATTGTAATATAGAATTCTTTTGTGCTAATTATCTGTGTTGAAAAAAGTATCTAAATTTGTTGACGTAGTTCACATAAACTGTTTCTTGTTAAGTATCTTGCTTTTATGCCTATAATTCTTTTTTTAATTATCAAAAGGCAGATTTACAGAGAGAAGAAGAAACATCAGACTAAGATCTTTCATCCTCTGGTTTGCACCCCAAATGGCTCGAGAAGCAAAAGTTGAGCCAATTTGAAGTTAGGAGTCAGGAGCTACTTTTGGGTCTCCCAAATGGGTGTTGGACTGTCTTCCACTGCTTTCCCAGACCATAAGCAGGGAGCTGGATGGGAAATGGAGTAAACTGGAAATGAATCAGCACCCGTATGAGATACTGGCATGTTCAGGCAGAGGGTTAGCCAATGAAGACATCATTCTGACTCCACCCACCTATTTCTATTGATTTGATTATTGCCCCTCTCTGCATCTCTCTTTGATACTCCACTGTTCACCAACAAATACTGTAAGCCCATAAGTATGCATCACCCTTTTTCTGCTTCATCTTTTATTCTCATTTTTAAGATTCAGAGCTGATTGGCTGAGAGCTGTTGAGAGCTAGGTAGTATGTATGCTAGTTAACTAGCCAACAGCTAGAACTTAACTTAGTTCCTTCAGTGGGTGGTAGCAACACAGTTCTGACAGGTACCACTGAGGTTAGCAGGAAGCTGGTATCAGGAACTGGAGCTAAGTATAAAACCCAAGCACTTTGATGTGGGCCGTAGATGTCCCAACCAAGGGACTGATTCTTGAATCAAATGCCCACCACTTCTGCTTAATTTTTTAAAGATTAATTAATTAATTAATTAATTGGAAAGGAAGATTTGCAGAGAGAAGGAGAGACAGAAAGACCTTTCTTCTGCCACTTCATTCCTCAAGTGAACAGCTAGAGCTTAGCGGATCAAAGGCCAGGAGCCAGGGCTTCTTCTGGGTCTCCCATGCAAGCGCAGGGTCCCAAAGCTTTGGGTTGTTCTCTACAGCTTTTCCAGGCCTCAAGCAGGGAACTGTATGGGAAATGGAGCACTTGGGACTAGAATCGGTGCCCATATGAGATCTTGGTGTGTGCAAGGCAAGGATTTATCCACTAAGCCACCATGCCAGGCCCCTGCTTAATTTTTTTTACTTCTAAGTTTTATTCTGTGAATATGCAAAAGCAAATTTAGAAAACAGTAGTACAACAGCTGTTTGATTTACATTCAGGTATTATTGTCTTTTCATAACGTGTTTAGACATTATTTTAATAAGGAAAATATAATATAATATATTATGATGAATAATTTCCTCCAGTCATGTCTGCTACTCTTTTTTCTTTGCTCCTTCCTGCCCCATTGATATACATGCTTCCTTATTTATTTACTATATCTTTTTGATCCTTTAAGTATAACTGAATGCATGAGTATGTGTGTATGTATGTCTGAAATCAAGAACACACATAACTTTGCTTTTTCCAAAAAAATATATAAATGAAAGCTAATTATATAAAACTATGCAACTGTATTATTAAATCAGATTATGTTTTAGAGATGAACTGATACTGTATTTCTTTTAAATGTTCACTTAATTTTTCATTTTACAAAGTCTTCTCATTTAAAATACTACAGATTTTATTTAATTCTGAAAGTATTTAACAACATTCTTGTAAAATAACTTTATTGGACATTTTAGCATCAGAGCAGGATTCTATTAAAATAAACAAACTGCTCCTTTGGACAAGTTTTCTTGATCTCTGAAAAAAGTACTGTTGAAACAATGGATTATATCTAGGATCATCATCTGTATGCTGTTTCTCAAATTCTAACTCAAAATTAGATTTATTTTTCATGTAAAAGAAGATTTAAAATTATGTAAGCCAAATTAAAACCAAACTTTAGAAGTTAGGAGAAGAATGTATAATTTAATATAGAAATTCAGTTGCAACATTTTCTTATGGCCCTTTGTTTTGTCTTATTTCATTCTGTTTCTCTGAAGACCCATCAGGTATATGTGTGAAGAAACAGAAATTATGTATACAATTTCAGGAGCCTGCTTGTGTGTGAGCACGCACACACCCACTGAGTTCGTATATTATTTCAGCAGTGGGAAAGAGT
Organism: Ochotona princeps; assembly: GCF_030435755.1. Classification (NCBI taxonomy): domain Eukaryota; kingdom Metazoa; phylum Chordata; class Mammalia; order Lagomorpha; family Ochotonidae; genus Ochotona; species Ochotona princeps. The sequence goes on from NC_080840.1 coordinate 61,493,688, forward strand.
GAGCGCAAGTCATATCTAATTAAAAATGAAACTCCCCAAAGAAATATGCATAGTATTAAATTTCAGTTTTCATAAGCTTAATGAAAATTAAATAACTAAATTAGTATATATACTCTGGAGTTCATCTATCCATCAAAATAATTGTTTTTCTTTGTCTTTATTACTTTACTAATCATTCTTTAGTAAGTAAGTGACCTAGCAGTGGTTGAGCATATTCTTGGTTGCTTTCTTTTTTCTGTTTGATGGAGTTTTATGATAATTCAGACTCTTTGTTTTAACCAGTTCAATCAATGTATTGTTATTGAAGCAAACTGACTGATTGTGGTATTAATACCAGCTGTCATGTCCACAGGCTTCTAGAGAAATTACAATACGATAAATGTCCCCAAAACAATACTGCTGGTTTTCTGTTCTTTGTACCCCCGTGATAAAATTCAATTGCCATGTTTTGCTTCTGTTTGTATGATCTGCTGCACTGAGAGGTCTGCCTTATGTCTGTCTGGCCTGTGTAGAAGCTATGGATGCCTTCTGTGTGGTTTTATAGCTTTGATTTACAGATATATATTCTTTCAGCCAATGGTCTAGACCACAGCTTCTCAACCTTAGCACTCGTGAAGCTTTGGACTCCATAAACCTTGGCTTTAGGTGTGGTGAGGAGGGGATGATTAACAGAGTCCTTGCTTTTTGTCACTGACTACAGTAGCTACTCCTTCTCTTCCATCATAACAAAGAAAATGTCTAGGGACATTGCTAAATGAGAACTCCATGGGGGAAGAAAAGCACTCTTGCTCCTGGTTGAGAAACACTGCCCCAGTACTACCTTCTGTGTTCTTTATACATGTCTGTTGTACTTTTAATTCTATTACTTTAACTAAATTTCTGTGAAAAGTATCTTGTTCGATTTAAAGTTTTATTTGATGAAAAAGCTGTCCAGTTGATCTTTACATCCAGAAATCATATCTGCAAAGTCACTTAACACACTAGCTGTTCTTTGGGATATTTCCTTCATATTTCGAATATCATAAGAAGGAAAGTATGTGACTAGAACTATAATTGTATATGGCTTTGGTTTATTGAAAATAAAGCAATGAAAATACAAAAGCCTACAAAGTTTGTACAGTAGTATGTTAGGGAATAATGTGTAACCTGCCGTCTGTGCTATATTGGAAAATAGATGATGAACTTTATGATTGTTATAATTTTGATAATGTTGTATAATGTATAGTGTTTTTCTATGGAGTGAATGTAGTATAGCCTATTTGCCAAGTTCTTTCTGCAATACAGATTGCAGTATGTGTCCAATGACAGTTGGATAGTATGTAATCTCAAATGTAAGAAGAAAATGACAACTAGTTAAAGAGAACTGAGTAAATTTTCAATCAGTAGTTGGCGTTCAGCACAGTGCAAAGATCAGGCAATTGGGAATGATTTCTTACTCAAAGCTTTTGTGCTTTTGAGAAAGAAAGATGGTTGATCTTGTGTGTCATTCTTTTGTTTCCATTTCCTTATTTTAACCATTTTCTTTTTTTTTCTGCTAATCTTGGGATTATTTTGCTATTGTTTTTCTAGCTCCTTCAGATGTATGGTTAGCACATTTATCTGGTGTCTTTCTAGTTTCTTGACATGTGCACTAATTGCAATGAACTTCTCCTGTTAGCACTTCCTTGACTGTGTCTCCAGTCTTTGATATGGTATGTTGATGCCTACATTTGCTTCAAACATTTATTTTTAATTTTCTGTTTGACTTTTTTTCTATATCTTGCTGTTTATTCAGCAGCGTGCTGTTTGGTTTCCAAGTATTTGCACATATTCTGGTCTATTTTGACTTCCTGATCTCCAGTGTCACACCAAGCTGGTCTGAGAAAAAGCATGCTTGTTATTTTGAGGTTGTTACAATTTGCTGAGGCTTGCTTGCTTTGTGGTATGATCAGTCTTGGGGAAAGTTCCATGTACCAATGGGAGCAAAAAAGGTTATTCCAGATCTAAAGGATGAAAGATCTTGAAAATATCAATTAAGTCGATTTGTGCTATTGTCTGGGTGAGCTTTGTTGTATTTTTGCTGAGTTATAGAGTTATTTTTAAGGTGCTTTATAAAAAATCTCTTTATCCAGTAGTTCCCTAATGCCTTCATCAGTTAATTCTGAGATGAAATAATCACTTGCTTGTTTGTGGGGAATTCATCAGTGAACTCATTCATTTTGCCTGTACTTGTTTTGATCTTGACAATTGCAATGTAGATTAGTGGAGTCTTCCTCTTGAAGCCAGTGTTTAAGCTGTGTAGTTCACAGTTCTACAGGTGAACTTTACTGATCCTGTTAAGTGCACAGTTCTTCATTTGGGTCACGTGTGCCATTCCCATTCCCTCCAGTGAGTTTAAATCCTGGGCTCCCAGGCTATGCTTTTTACACGGAATCTACCTGATGTGATCCTGTGTTGTCTCTGCATCACTGTCTGTTCAGCTTTTCTCCCTTTTATAATTTCAGAAGTACCTGGGATTAGGGAGATAGCAGTTGAGACTTTAAACCAGATCACTGAGCTCTCAGTGGTGTCTGTTGCATGGATTTTCTTTATTTCTTTTTTTTCTTTCTTCTTTCTTACCAGAACCTGCTGGAACTTGTCTGGAGACAATCCAGTCCTATTCTGTATGGAATTAGTGGGATGCCAAGTCAATATTATTCTCCTGGCAGGACTACTGCAACATGTTGAACTGGAAGCGAATTCTCCCCAGCTTAGTGCATGAATAGCTCACTGTTGTCCCTTTCTTCCCCTGACCCTTCTGTTCCCCATCCAAGGGGCTTTGCCACAGATCTCAAACTGTCACCTGATGTGGCACTGGTGGGTATCTTGGCCATGAAACCCACTCTGTTCCTAAACCTGCCAGTGCCTCTGCCACTCTGTTTCTGCTAATGATCAATTAGAATAATCAGCTGAACACAGTTCTAAGCCTTGATTCACTTCCTGAATTCCCAGTAATCTCATGTTCCCACCTGATAGCCAGAGGAGCTCCAATCACTGCTGGGTTATCTGTTCACTGCAATGCCACTCCTCCGTCTCTGCTGATTCCCTGTGTCCACCGATCTCCAGGTATCACTCTGCCATTGCCGGGTCTATTCCTATTTCCTGGGATCACACCCTCTATGGTTCTCCTCTACTAATCCTTCTCCATATGTTTTAGCATGTTCTCACCCTATCCTGACATGTTGTTCTCCCTTCTAATTGTCTTTTGGTGAAGACTTTTGATTCTAGAAATGTGTATCTGTATAGGATAATTACTTCCTCCTTCCAATTTGTATCTGCTTTCTTTCTCTTAGCTAATGACTACAGCTTTATAACTATATGGAATAAGGGTGGTGGGAGTAGACATCCTTGTCTGGTTCTAGGTCTTTGCCGACATGCTTCCAGGATTTCCACATTAAATATTGTATCCTAGTCACATATGCTCTACTGTTTTGAGTTATAATACTATGCCTAAATTGTTGTTATTTTTTTTTTAATCCTGAAAGGTTATTGTACTTAAAAAAAGGTTTATTATTTTTATTGGATAGGTAGGTCAGATTATTTACAAAGGAGAGGCAGAGAGAAAGATTTTCCATCTGCTGGTTCATTCCTCAAATGGCTGCAATGGTTAGAGTTGAGCTAATATGAAGCCAGAAGGCAGAAGCCAGGAGATTCTTCAGGATTTTACATGTGTGTGTAGGGTCCCAAGACTTTGAGTGATCTTCTCCCAGCTTTCTGAGGTCATAACCAGGGAACTGGATAGGAAGTAGAGCAGCTGGGACATGAATCATTGCCCAAGTGGGATGCTGGTGCTTGCAAGGTGTTGATTTAGCCGGTTGAGTCATCATGCCATGCCAAGATCGCTGTACTTTATCAAAAGCTTCTCCATATCTAGTAGGATAATCACTCACTATTTATCCTTAATTTTGTTTATGTACTATTCTGTTGTGTTTATTGATCGCATATGTTGAACCATTGCTGCTTCCCTTGGTTAAATCCCATATAGGCAGGAGAATCTTTTTGATTTGCTCTATTTATAGCATTTTGCCAAGAAATTTTGCATTTATGTTCAACAGGGCTACCAATCTGTGGTTGTTTTTCTGTTTGTTTGTTTTAGCCTTGTCTTCTAAAACTCAGATAATGCTGACCTCATAGAATGAATTTGATGGGTTCCCTCCCTTGGATGGTTCTGGAGTATTTTAAGAAATGTTGGTGGCAATTTTTCTTTAAATGTAGTAGAAATCAGTAATGAAACAATATGGTTATGGGTTTCTTATTGAAAGTACATTATCACTAATTCAATTTCACCAGTCATTGTTGGATGATATAAGAAAAACACAGGGGAAAACATATGTGAGTAAAGACAATAATGCTAGTCACTAAATTCAAAATTTAAAAAATAGTATGGGAAAAATTATCAAAAAACAGCAATCAGTAATACAAAAGAGATGATTCTTACAGACATACAGTAATGATTGTTAATTTACTTATTCTTTCTCAACATTCATATTAATTTGTTGACAGAAATTAAGACAGATTAGTTCAAAGCTTTTATGAATATTTTAATTGCCTTTCTGATAACTCATAGGAAAAAATGTTTTACCTATGAAAATCTCTGGGACACATGACACACTTCATTTCTAATTTTTATCTACCCCTGAGTTAGCATGTGTCTAATTATTGACCTAACAGTCAAGTCCTGACTCAATGAGATTTTGTTTATACAGCCTCATTGCTTTTTTTTTTCTTTACTTACTTTGTAGGAAAAAGATAATGATTTTGGAGAAATTGGATCTGGCAAATATCGCATAAGGCAGTATTTATTATTGTTCTTTGAATATGAGAAAATTTCTTGAATTACTACAAAATTTTACAGTGTAGTATAGTTTTGAATTTTTCATGTAAAATAGATGAAATATCATCAGCCCCGTCCTCCTTTAAGCTCTCAGTATGAAGTGCACAGAGATAATAACAGGTTGTATGAAGCAGATACATTAATGACACGTACGTGTTGAAAGATCTATGGATCTAGAAGAGACATGAAACACCGTACAATTGACCTATTTCAGGTTTTCAAATCAATCCAAACTGAAGGCTCACCTCCTTTCAAGGATTTATCTCTTATCTTCAGTGCAATTCTTGTCACATTGATGTGTTTCTAACTCATCTTGATTTTCATTTGTGAGAATGATCTTTCTGGTTCTATTTCCATATTACTCATCCTCATGTCATTCTTCATTTATATTGCTTTAATTGAACATGATATCACTTCACACATGTATTAGAGGGGTTTAGAGAATCAGAAACAACGTGGAATAGCCGTGTGTGTTCTAGCCAAGGAGAGCTAGCGGTGCATGGTCCAGCCTGAGTTTAAAGGCCTGAGAAACGGGAGCATCGCTCATGGGAAACGTGGTCAAGGGACAGGAGGAAATCATTGTTCCTGCTTGTTAGATCAAAAGACAGTGAATTTTTCTTCCTTTCCATACTTTCGTTTTTTGCAGTCTTAAGGGAGTCTTTTTATTCAAATGATAATCTCATCCATAAGTTTCCTTAAACACATACCCAGAAATAATTATTAAATAAATATTCAGGCTTCTTATAACTCAGATGAGTTGACATACTAAAATTAATAATACCATTCAAATGTGATGTTTACTACACCACAACATGCTTTGTTTGTCATCCTTCTATTCTGTTGATCATATAATATTGTATCTTTGTTCCTTTCCAACTTTGACACTTCCATATCAATTTCTCCATATTTTTGTACCTTAGTATCTTTTCAAGTTCAATTTAGTCCCTCTTTCTTCTTGGGGGCTTGTATGCATAATTCTTTCCAAGATTATTCACTTTGAACTCTGATGATAGTCTACCACACTAGAATCAAGTTTGAGGTTTGATATTCTTCCACCTTGAAATGTCTTTTTATGGCTGCACATACTTTCAAAAATATGACAAATCTGATAAATGTAATCAATTTACATAACTTTCCCTTTAATTTAAAATTTAATTCTTCTACATAACTTTCCCTTTAATTTAAAATTTAATTTAAACATGGAATTTTGAAGTCAATCAAGCTAAAATAAAAAAGAAACATTCGCAAAAATTTACATCATTATGGAATTAATTGACATAGTAATGAATAACCAATATGTTAAAAATAAATGAGAGTGCTTAACCACATTCTGTGACTACCTCATTGAGATTTCAATTTTAGTTTATACACAACATATAACATACATAACATGTTATGCATAACATCGTATCATCTTAAATTAAGGCAAACATGTGGTATTTAACCTTTTGGGATTGGCTCATTTCCCTTAGCATTATGGTTTCCAGTTTGGCCCAGTTTGATGTAAATTTTTGCTGATGGTATGTTGGAACTTTTAATTGATCGGGATGATACTCTGCTGGCTCTGTCTTCAAACCAGAGGGGGTCTGCCTAAGAAGCCTTTGAACTTGACTGGACAATAAGATGCTGGACTCTGTTTGGTATATGCTTGCAATGAGGGAATCTCAACTAAACTTGAACTGTGGTTATGCAACAAGGTGGAGGAATCCACCATGGGGGGGAAGGTTTGGGGAGGGGAGGGGAGAATCCCAGTACCTATGAAACTATGTCACATAATACAATGTAATTAATAAAAATAATAATAATAATAATAAAGAAACATTCAAAAAATTAGATCATGGAATGATACGGTTAAAAGATAAAATTAGAGATATTTAAATAGCATTATTTTTTAAAATTACGCTCACTTTTATAATTAGAGGAGCCACAGGAGAGCCGTGAAAAACAAGATGTAGGGCCTGGTGCAGTACTCTAGTAGTTAGAGTCCTTGTCTTGCACGTGCCGAGATCCCATAAAAGTCCTGGTTCCTGTCACAGCTGTTCCACTTCCCATCCAGCTCCCTGCTTGCAGCCTGGGAAAGCAGTAGATATTGGCCCAAAGCCTTGGTACACTGAACCCTTGTGGGAGTCCCGGAGGAAATTTCTGGCTCCTGGATTTGGATCAGCTCAGTTGTGCCATTGCAGACACTTGGAGAGTGAATCAGTGTACAGATCTTGCTCTCTATCTGCTTCTCCTTGTATAGCTGCCTTTCTAGTAAAAACAAATAAACCCTTAAAAAAAGTGGAAGACTATAATGTATGTAGCTCTTAACTTGAATTTCAGCTCCTATCAATAATAACAAGACAAATCCATGTGCTAGAAAGTATTGGAAATATTTCTTAACAATTTTCCCATCTGAGAAAAGAAGGAAATGATATTTCTCTTTTTTTAAAACGAATAAACCAAGACAGTGAGTTCCTCCCCAAGTCTAAATGTTTTTCACTTAGATGATACAATTTTTATACCAATGCTTTTAATTAACAATATGTAATTAAATAAGAGGTACTTGAAGAAATTTCATAATGAGAAGAAACAAGAGATAGACAATAAAAACCTAGTTATTCCAAATATATATGCTAAGGATAAAAATTAAGGCAGAGAAAGATAATGAACAGGGATGTTAGCTTAAATTTTAGAATCAGTGTACAATAAAGAGCTCACTGAACAAGTGATGTCTACTTTTCAATGAAGATATAAAAGAAATGAAGGATCTAGCTGAGTAAACCAAGGGAAAAATTCCCAGATAAAGACCATAATATATGGTAAGCTAACAGCAAGTCTGGGCCACATAGAAACTAACAGGAAAATCCTTGTGATTATAATGTTTGGATTGTCTTATTGAACATTTAGTGACCATACATACATGCAATGAAGAGTTTCTAATGTTGAATTTTGTGATTCCTGTATTTATCAGTGTAGGAAGCAGTCATCAGCTAGACCAAAAAATGGAATTTTGGAAGTCTTGGAAGACATTATCTATGTTGGTGGATAAAAATGAAATTAATTAATAACATATTATATGTTGACTTAATGTGAAATATTGTCAATAGTTCATAATGATAATAACCAATCAGTACTACTGTACTTTTTTCAGTCACATTCATCTTCAGGGATACAGAACCACAGGTAGATTTAAGAAGACAAAGGTATATATTTTTTGTTGTTGTTGACCAAATGGATAAAATTACATGTAGATTTATCACAATAATTTATTGCAAGTGTAAGCTGTGTAAATAGTAAAGATAGGATGTGATGTAACTGAGAAGCAGTAATAAATTAGGAGGAGAAATTTATTGGTTCTAATGATGTTCAAAGATTGTTAGAATTATGAAAACCACCCAAGTAATACCCTCAGAACACTCTTTCCCACATTGGAGTTTCTAAGCTGTCATCAAATGACCATCTTCCATCCCAGGGTGCTGATGCAGTTTGACAGTAAGAAGCAGTACTCTCCCACACTCCCCACTGCAGACATAGGAGAATAAAAGAAAAAAAGAGAAACATCTGTCTCACCTCTACCCTCCCTACCCTATCCAGAGGCCCACTTGGGTGAGCATCCCTCTGAACTATGTAAAGATATTACAAAGAAAATAAAAACATTTTTAAAAAAGGAAGGAAATTCTGACATCCACCACATGCTTGAGCATTGAGGGCATGCTAAGAAGAAAAAAACTGGTAGCAAAAATAACATTCTTTATTATTTTTATTAATAATAGTATATATCTAGATTGATCTAGTGGGATAAATAAATAAGCAAATAAATAAATAGATGTAGACATCTGTACAGAACTATAAAAAATATTGCTAGACTGTAGGAAGAGGTTAGCTGGAAAATAATGGGGAGTAGTAGAAAGAGGTATGTGTTAAATTGAGAAGGAAAGATTTTTGCCCTTGCAAATGTCATCAGATGTGCATTGTGATATTGTTGGTAGAGTGAAGGGCACAATCATCAAATAAATTAATGAGAATCTGAGCGATAAGGACACTAGCTTATATTTCCACAAACTTTATGGCATAACTTCATATTTGGAAACTGAAATCATTAAAATGGAGAGGAAGTATGAAATAGGAGAGAACACTAGTGAGCTGGGGATTGATCATTTAAAAACAAGAGTGGGAGTTCAGCCAGGGTGTTTGATGATTCCAGCGTGGAGCAGGAGAGCATTCCAAAGGGCATCTAGGTCGTTTGTATTGTCTGAAGCAGAAACGATAGAGAAATAATGTAGTATCATACGAATAGCTTCTTGGGCAAATAACTGCACTGGGCAAACCAAACAGCAGTTGACACAGTGGGAGATAGGAACTTTTCTGGAGGTGGTTGCATATGTACTTTTAATTATTGATAAATAGCCACAAATATCTGGAATGATAACTTTCAGGGGCTGTGGTTGGAAGAGAAAGCAGGTTGATCTGGGCAGCATTGTCCGTGGGCTGACGTGCTTTTAGGCCAAGTGTACAAGGGGCACATGGCAAAGCTGTTACTGATGGGGAAGAGATGGATGTGAGTGAGAAGTACAGCACCCTGGAGGAGTAAGGAAGAGTGAGTGCTAGGGAAAGCAAGAGTCCGTTTGCTAACTGTTGCGGGTGGTGGTTGACAGAGGGGATTAACTGCAATTTTCTGGTGACTTGATTGTCACAGGTGCTTGGACATTACAAATTCAGCATCTCGACAAAGCTGAAGATCAACACGTGGCACGCAGCATTTTTTTTTTATCACAAATTATATAACTTGCCAAACAATTTGGTCTGCTAGTTTTAGATTTTATTTGTCATCTATGTTCCATAATATACAACAGAGAGGATTCTGCTAACCAGATAATCTGAGCAAGAATGACTGAGGCCAACCGCTTTCTGGAAAATGATTTTTTAATAAGGTATAGGAGTTGAAAGGCAGAGGTAATTTTTGAACAGTAGACACCTGAGGAAGTGATTGCTGGTATCATCATTATAGCATTTTATAACTTTTAATTTAATATTATCATTTCCTGCTTTTTACTTTGCAATAATCCTCTCTACTTGCTCTCATTGAACACCCTGGTGATTTTAGTTGTTTGTTCTCTAATTACTGATACTTCTAATTCTTAAGATACATCTTCATTTAAATGAATTCATCATGGAGCATCAATTTATTTTATTTGATTTTATTTGGTTTAATCTTAGTTTCATTCTACACTTAGTGAAGTCACTCCCTTTGTTCTACACGTGTATGAGCTTTGCGTGTTGCACAGAAGTACCTCCACAATCAATACACAGAACAGTTTCATCATTGCTAAAAATTTAATCATTCTGCCCTTTGCATGAAACCTCTCCCTTTGTCCCTAACCCCTGGAACCACTGTTCTGTTGTGTCCCTACAGCTTTGACTTTTCTAGAATGAAAATCTAATCAGAATGTCATTGATCTTTATTCATGACAAAAATTACATTCACCCAATTATTCAAGGCAGACATTTGACAATCATCCTAAATAATCCTTTCCTTGAGTCCACATCTGATCGATTTTTATGTCTTTCCTAATATTTCTGGAGTATCTCCATCCCGTTCAATAAGCTGCAGGAAGTAAGAAAAGGTAGTTAGAGAAGTTTCATTTGTACCTAGAATTCTATATCAATGGTCATCAGCCTTCAGTTTTACTAAGCGCTTTTCTGTAGGAAGCAGATTCCTCTGTGTGTCTCAGTCACATTGCTCCCAGGAGAAAGAGTAAAGTTCAGGACAGAAGATGTTAGATGTAGGCCGCAGTTACCAATTGGCAGTGAGCACACGAAAGAAATGATTTGATTCGTGAACACATTTTCTTGGGGGAATACAATGATCTTAAGCAAAGAACCCCGGTACAATTGGAATTCAGAGATTCTCGTAGTAGAATCCATTCGGATCCAAACACACATGACTTCTTTGTTGTTTCTTGAAGATCACTTAGTGCAACCTTATCACTGGCGAGTCGACACTTCCTTTCAAGAAATGCAATATTTAAAATTTTCCTGACTTTCCTTCTGGGCAGCAAAATCAGTCTGACCAGGTAGCTTTCTTGAACACTTTATGAAATAGATTTTTGTTCTTAAATCTTAAAGACATGAAAAGACATCTGGAAGATTATTACATCTTAATACTGTAATGAGAACACCTTAATGGTTAATATATTATTTATGATAACTTATGCTAGAGAAACTCCTTATTAAGAAACTAATGATAACCCTTAACACCATGGTTCAACTGTGTGTTTCATCCCACACTGCTTTATCCTTAGACTTTTTGTGAAATAGTATATGTTATATGATACTCTATAACGTACAATCAGTATATGACTCTTACTCTGATATTTGAGCATTTTAAAAAGCAAAATGGTTTTATGTATGTCTTGATCCTGAACAGAATAGTCATTCTTATGACAAAAGAAATATGCTAGCAAAAAGGACACAGCTAAACAGTAGAAACAGAAAGCAACATCAAAAAAGGATACACATAACATGATGCTTCATGTAGGATGTGTTAGATATCTTCAAAAGTTCATGGAAATGTATAAACAGTGAAACAGTGCTTGCATTTTAATTGGGAGGGGAGGAAATGGGATTTTTTTTTTGGCAATGTTTTTAAGTTTACAAGTAACATCAAATTTTACTATGTATAGGGATTGTGTTGACAAATATTGAATTGCTAAACCTAGTAAATGTAAGTGTTCTTTTAGATGGAGGATCAAAAAAAAAAAAATGAACATGAGTGGTATACTCTGAAGATGAATGAAAAAAATTCCTGTTAAGCAGTCAGATAAAATGTCTTAGGAGTGACAGTTCAGTTGGTCTTGAAGATATAAGACTGTCTCAAAATCCTCAAATTCTTCAATTTGCAATGATTTATATGACTCAGAGCTACATTTTTTGCTAGTAGATGTCCTAGTCTTTCTCCTGGTGCCGGGGCTGTGATTGGTAGAAAATATAGTTTTTTGGCTTATGGTTTTTAGGACTGAAATGTTCAGGAACTAAAGCCACATCTGAAGAGGGCATTCTTCCTCGTGGGACACTTGCAGAGATCATGGGGAATACATAGCTAGATAGATAATTTTATCTCCAGTATCTGACCTTAAAATGTCACAGTTCCACATATATGGATCAGAGCCCCAATAATATTGGCTCATTTAACATTAAATATTTCACCAAAGTTCTATCCCCAGTTTCCTTAGTTATATTGATTTTCCAACATTTTAATAACCCCTTGAAGGTAGTAAATTTGAATATAGGTTTTGGCAGTAACATTCAAACCAACAAAACGGGAAAATGCAAAGATTCTTTGTTATGGGTATCTCTGTAACAATAGAATAATCCATAATGTATGTTCCATTGTGTTTTATACTTGACTGTGGCTTTCTCTATGGGTTTAGCTCTCTGCCTTCATCCATGAATATTCCTGAACCTTGTCAGACTCTCCATCATTCATCTCTAGTAACTAAATTTGGAAGATTGTCAGCTACTCCACCTGTCTCCATTTGATTCATCTAAGTTCTATTCTCTGATACAGAATTAGTTCAGTTATCAGGTAAAGATAGTACTTTTTTACATGTCTTTCTTTTCCATAGTATTGCTTTACATGTCTTTCTTTTTCATGCCAGAGGATGAAATTATCTGCTAGGTAATTTATGCCATGGATACAACATTTTATAGTATAGCAATTACTAACTATGTTAACATTATGGCTTTTCTATCGTCTGATCTAAACTGTCAAATATAGTAGATCAGAAAACTATATTCCTTAATGATAAAAAAAACTTAATGATGATTTTATTGATTCTAATCATAGTCCTTCCAACAGCTTATTTTTTTGAACATGCCAATTATTGAATTTTACAGCAATATTTTTTTTCCATTTTAGATAGCCATGTTAGGTTAGTTGACATCCAAATTTACATGTGAACACGTTCCTTTCTCCAAAGAAAAGTGTACACTAAGTCAGACTAATACAGAGTAAATCAAATAGCTATGTAAGGGTCATTAGCTGCAAGCCACAATCCCAAGCCCTATGATATCCTCAGCTCCCCCCATCATTCAAATGACCCCTGCTCCAAGATGTGACTCCCCTCACCTGGAGCCTGGGGGCAGTGGCTTGCAATCGTTCGCCCTTTAAACTTCTTAAGAGGCCAACAACTGTGAGGAGTTCTGTTGGCAACGCCCGCGTCGCCACGTAATCCGAGCCGAGCGGAGGGACTAGGGTTGCAACGCAGACAACGCAGAGAGACAAGACAAGGCAACACGCAGTACACCGAATGCCGATCGATGACAGATTGATCTTTATTGCAACTCCAGACTTTCTTTTATACTCTGCTTAGCTCCTCCCAGTAGTGGCCACCCTAAATCCCTTCAGTTCCTCCCAGTAGTGGCAACCCTAAATCCCTTCAGTTCCTCCCAGTGTTTATCCAATCCTCTCGTGGCCACCCTAAATCCCTTGAGTTTTATCCAATCCCCTGGCAGATAACTTGACAAATAGGAAGCAGGAACTTGCGGTTAAGCCAGTGGCTATATGTATCAGGCCAAAATTACCAATCCTGTTATGCTCTGAGAAACAAGCTAAGCTGTGGAGTTAATCCTTGGGAGACCCGGGCCTGCAGAGTTCCCTGTCTTACAGCAGATGTAGAAGGTCCTAGGATACTTAAACATCTGTCACATTTTTATCCTTTCTGGCCCAGTGTGCCCTTAACATGACCCATATGTGTTTGTGTTTTCCTCTCGTTTTAAATACATTTTATTACTTTGCATGTCTTAATTCTATCTGTACTTAGAAGACTTCTCTAGCAAAGATTCACGAGTGTAGCCTTGGAACTTTTGGTATCATGTAGCCTAAAGCAGAATGTATACCATAAAACATAAGTTCTCAGATTCAAGTGTGGCGAAGCAGATTGGAAATTCACAACACCTGAAAAAAAACAACTGAAAACAGATGCTTTTAAAATTCCATGTCTGCATGATCTGAGGCTTACTCACAATGAAACTAAATAGTGTTGAGGGTATAGAAAGATTTAATTCAAGCAGTGAGCCTTAAAATATGAGTGTTATAGGTAGACAGAAATGAATGAGAACCATGATTTTTCAAGAGGGTTTAAATTGGAGTTTTTCTTGTTAGCACTATGCTAGATTTGAGCTGATTGGACAGGGATCTAAAACAAGCAAGTGGGACTGAAAAAGATGGCCGACTGCAGAGAGCTGGTGTAGGGTGGAGTAGGGAAGGAGGGGAGCCGATCCAGCAGAGAAACAGGCCAGGAGGCGCGAAACTGTAGGGAGAAGAGCGAGAAGGTCACTGGAGTTCACTAAAGCAAGAAGATCTACACAGCGTGAAGGAACAGCCGCAAAAAGTAGGAAAGAAAATACAGCACGCCGCGAGAAACCTGGTGAGTCACGATCCCAGGCAGGGGGAAGGCGGCAGAGGCTCAACCGCCCCAGGGAAAACAGAGGCGGCTGGAAGGATAGGCGCCCACACCGACAGGGGCACCAGTCCCCTGGAAGGCAGGAGCCCCCAGAGGAGGCTACTGGACTGATCATTGGGTGCATTATCCCTGCAGAAGTGGAGGAAAAGCTGGGGAGATTTCCCAGAGGCTTGCCTACCCGCTGCTCAGCGGCTCTGGGAGAGTGCAGAGGGAACAGGAGCAGCACTGTGGGACTGGGGCTCAGAGATCCCCATATCGGCTCCGAGCTGTGGACTGGCTGCGGGAGAGTCAGTGGATCCTGTTGCTGGACTCGCCCTGAGCCCCAGAGGCTGGGCAACGCTCGACAGGGCCTCACGTCCTGGGCAGAGGAGCAGACTAGTGGGGGCACGTCTCACCTAAAGGGCTCTGTGCCTCTCAGAGATCCGCTTCCATCCTTGAGAGAGTGCAGCTGAGGAAGTGGCTTCTTCAGGGCGGAGTCCCCAGCTGGGCTCAGCTAGAGAGGCCAGACCAGAGCGGGCTCAGCTGAACTGGCCGGACAGGTTTTCCCAGCAGGAGCCCGCTCGGAAAGACCTGCCTGTGGTGTTGCAGCCCTTGGCGGAGCAGCGCTTCCGAGTTTGGCATTGGGGCCGCAGAGATCTCCAGCCCAGCACAGGCCGGGGTTGGGGATTTTAGGCTCCGAGCAGCAGGAGCCCTTGCTGTGCTAACCTCAAGCCCTGAAGGAGAGTCTCGGCTCAGCACTGAGGCAGAGACCCCAGCTGTATTAGCCTTGTGACCCAAAGCCCAGGCGCGGCTCGGCAGAGTGAATCTGTAGGGCACTGCCTTTGAGAGGGAGCCACAGGGGAAGGGGCCTGGCACTAGGGCTGGCCCACAAAGCCTCCTGACCCAACTCGGGGCTGTGATCTACAGACCCTGAAAGCAGCTGGTGACTCAGGCAGTAAGCCCTGCTGGGCTCAGCCGGAGACCCCAAACCAGAGCCGGCTCAGCTGAATCACCGCTAAAATCTCAAAACAACAAGAAGTAAAAACACAATGAGGAGAAGTATCAGAAAAAGCAATGACCCAGAGGAAAGATCAAGCACTCCCTCCCAATACAACCAAAAACTAATCCCAATATCTGAGATGCAAGATGAAGACATAGAGGAACTATCAGATAAGGACTTTAAGAAGCTAATGATGAAATTCGTCAGAGAGAGTGAAAAGCGCTGGGAAGAGTCTAAGGCATTCGAAAACCATATCACTGCAGAAATAAATCAAGTCAAAAAGGGAATCCTTGATATAGAGAACAAAATTGAAAGCCTAACCAACAGAATGAACACAGCAGAAGACAGAATATCAGAATTGGAAGACAATCAGAATGAAAGGCAGCAGCTCATCAAACAGTTGGAGACAAATCTAGAGAAAGCCAATAGGTCCATACAGGAAATGAAAGACAACCTCAAAAAATCAAATATTAGAATAATAGGCCTTCCCGAAGGAGTGGAAAAGGAGACAGGCTTGCAACGAGTGCTCAATGAGATAATACAGGAGAACTTCCAGAATACTGGAAATATAAATCTAGCACAAATCCAGGAAGGACAAAGAACCCCCAGTAGATACGACCCAAACAAATTGTCTCCCAGACATGTGGTCCTCAAGCTACCTTCAAGTGAATACAAGGAAACCATTCTAAGACAAGTAAGAAAAAAGGATAAGATTACTTTCAGGGGAAGGGAAATCAGGATCACAGCCGACCTATCAGAAGAAACGCTCCAAGCAAGGAGAGAATGGGGTAAAACCTATCAAATCCTGAAACAAAACAACTGCCAACCAAGAATAATGTACCCAGCAAAGCTCTCATTTATATTTGAGAATGAAATCAAATACTTCAACAGTAAAGAGAAACTCGAAGAATACATCAACACGAAACCAGCTCTGGAAAATCTCCTCAGGAAGGTGCTAAACCCAGAAAGAAAAAATACAAACCAAAATCAAAGATGGCAAATGGGAAGACCTCCCCACTAAAATCCATACAAGAAAAGTCAACCAATCAAAAACTCTAATAGTCGCAAATACACACTTGCACACTTACACTCATGGCAGCCCAAAACCAATTCCTCTCAATATTATCTCTAAACACAAATGGCTTAAACTCACCAATCAAAAGGCATAGATTAACGGAATGGATCATCAAACAACACCCAACTATATGTTGCCTACAAGAGACACATCTAACCAGAAAATCCTGTAAGAAATTTAAAGTGAAAGGATGGAAAAAGACATTTCATGCCAATGGACGAGAAAAAAAGGCTGGTGTAGCTGTTCTAATCTCAGATGACCTAGACTTCAAGCTGACAGACATCAAAAAGGACAGAGAAGGACATTATATATTGGTGAAGGGACTGATCCATCAAGAAGTAATTACAATCGTGAACATATATGCACCTAATTCCAATGCACCTAGCTTCGTGAAGCAACTACTTACAGACTTAAGGGGAGACATAGATACACACACAATAATAGTGGGCGATCTTAACACCCCGCTAACAACTATAGACAGATCAACAAAACAAAAACTCAACAAAGAAACAACAGAGCTCGTACAAACATTAGAACAACTGGACTTGGTAGACATTTATAGAATTTTTTATCCTAAGACCACAGATTATACATTTTTTTTCAGCAGTACATGGCACCTTCTCCAGGATCGACCACATGATAGGACACAAAGCAAATCTAAATAACTTCAAAAAGATAGAAATCATACCATGTACCCTCTCAGACCACCATGGAATGAAACTGGAAATCAGCAATTCAAAATGCCCAAGGAAATATAGAAACTCTTGGAGGTTGAACAATATGCTATTGAACGAACAATGGGTCAGGGAAGAAATTAAAGATGAGATCAAAAAAATTATGGAAACCAATGAAAACTCTGATACAACATTCCAAAACTTGTGGGACACTGCCAAAGCAGTGCTACGGGGTAAACTCATCGCAATTGGAGCTCATGTCAAGGCCCAAGAGAGGCGCCAAATACAGGAACTAACCACACACCTCCAGGAATTGGAAAAGCAGCAGCAGATGAGCCCCACACACAACAGGAAACAAGAAATCATCAAAACAAGGGAGGAAATCAACCAGATAGAAATAAAAAAAACCATACACAAAATCAACAAATCAAAAAGCTGGTTTTTTGAAAAGATAAACAAAATAGACACCCCGCTGGCCCGACTGACAAAGAAAAAACAAGAGAAAGCAAGAATTAACAGCATCAAAGATGAAAAAGGCAACATAACAACAGACATTACAACCATTAAGAACATAATCAGAAATTACTACAAAGCACTGTACTCCAACAAATCAGAAGACCACCAAGAAATGGAAAAGTTCTTAGACTCACACAACCTGCCAAAACTTAGCCCAGTGGCAACAATCAACCTGAACAAACCCATAACTGAAGCAGAGATTGAATCAGTGATTAAAGACCTCCCAACAAAGAAAAGCCCAGGCCCAGACGGCTTCACTCCAGAATTCTACAAAACATTCCGAACAGAACTAACCCCAATCCTCTACAAACTCTTCAAAACAATAGAAAAGGAAGCAACCCTTCCAAACTCATTCTATGAAGCCAACATTACCTTAATCCCAAAACCGGGCAGAGATCCTACAGAGAAGGAAAACTACAGACCTATCTCTTTGATGAACATTGATGCCAAGATTCTCAACAAAATCCTAGCCAACAGAATTCAAAAACACATCAGACAGATCATTCATCCAGATCAAGTAGGATTCATCCCTGGAATGCAGGGATGGTTCAACATTCGCAAATCCATAAATGTGATACACCACATCCAAAAACTGAAAAACAAGAATCACATGATAGTATCAATAGATGCAGAAAAAGCTTTCGACAAAATCCAGCACAACTTCCTGCTAAAGACCCTAACCAAGGTAGGCATAGATGGAAAAATCCACAACATAATCAAAGCAATATATGAAAAACCCAATGCCAGCATCATACTGAATGGAGAAAAACTGGAACCCTTCCCACTGAGATCTGGAACAAGACAGGGATGTCCGCTTTCTCCGCTGCTATTCAACATAGTTCTAGAGGTACTCGCTGAGGCCATAAGACAAGAAAAAGAAATCAAAGGAATCCAAATGGGAAATGAAGAAGTCAAGCTTTCACTATATGCAGATGACATGATTCTTTATATGGAAGAGCCAAAAGGCTCAACACAGAGACTACTAGAACTTATACGAGAGTTCGGTAGAGTGGCAGGGTACAAAATTAATGAACAAAAATCAACAGCCATAGTGTATGCTAACAGCCCCAAGTTGGAAAAAGATCTAACCAGCAAGATACCATTCAAAGTAACAAAGGAAAGCATGAAGTATCTGGGAATTAACCTAACCAAAAATGTTGGAGACCTATTTGAGGAAAACTACAAACTACTTAAAAAAGAAATTGAACAAGATCTAGAAAGATGGAGTAACATCCCATGCTCCTGGATAGGTAAAATCAATATCATTAAAATGTCTATACTGCCAAAGGCAATATATACATTCAACGCAATCCCAATCAAATTGCCCAAAACATTCTTCACAGATCTGGAAACAATGATTCAAAGGTTCATCTGGAAACACAAAAAACCACGAATAGCTAGAACCATTCTCAAGAACAGGAAGTTAGCAGGGGGAATCACAGTCCCAGACCTCTGGACATACTATAGGGCAGTGGTTATCAAAACAGCCTGGTACTGGCAAAAAAATAGAGAAGAAGATCAATGGAGCAGAATAGAAACACCAGATGGGAACCCACACAAATACAGCCAAATAATCTTTGACAAAAAGACAAACGACAACCCAGGCAAATGGGAAGGTCTGTTCAATAAATGCTGTTGGGACAACTGGTTGATAGCCTGCAGAAACAAAAAGATAGACCCACATCTCTCACCATATACTAAGATCAAATCCAAATGGATAAAAGATTTAAACCTACATCCAGAAACCTTCAAACTTTTGGAAGAAAATGTTGGAAACACACTGGAACACTTAGGGGTAGGCCCTCACTTCCTAAAAAAGACTCCAAATGCAGTAGAAATCAAGACCAAAATAAACAAGTGGGACCTCATCAAACTAAGAAGCTTCTGTACAGCTAGAGAAACAATCAACAAAGTAAAAAGGCAACCCACAGAATGGGAGAAGATCTTCGCACACGACTTAGGTGATAGAGGGCTGATCTCCAGAATATACAAAGAGCTACAAAACAACCAAAATGTCAAAACAAACAAGCCACTCAAGAAATGGGCACGGAAATGGGCAAACACTTCACAAAGGAACAAACCCAAATGGCAAATAAACATATGAAAAAATGCTCAAGTTCCCTGGCAATAAGGGAAATCCAAATTAAAACATCAATGAGGTACCACCTAACGCCAGTAAGACTGGCCCACATGAATAAAAGCACCAACAACACTTGTTGGCGAGGTTGCGGGGAAAAGGGAACCCTACTCCACTGCTGGTGGGGCTGCAGGCTGGTACAGCCTCTATGGAAATCAGTATGGAGAACATTCAAGCAACTCAAATTCAACATACCGTATGACCCAGCAATAGCACTCCTAGGAATATATCCAGAACACTTGTTTTATGAGAAACCAACATGCACTCCTATGCTCATAGCAGCACAATCAGTAATTGCAAAAACATGGAAGCAACCAAAATGCCCATCAACAGAGGATTGGATAAGAAAGCTATGGTTCATCTACTCCATGGAATACTACTCAGCTATTAAAAAAAACAAAATGCAGTTCTTTGTGGCCAAATGGGCCAAACTGGAAACCATAATGCTAAGGGAAATGAGCCAATCCCAAAAGGTTAAATACCACATGTTTGCCTTAATTTGATATGATGTTATGTATAACAAGTTATGTTATGAATGTTATATGTTGTGTATAAACCAAAATTGAAATGTCAATGAGGTGGTCACAGAAGGTGGATAAGAAATCGCATTTACTTTTACCATATTGGTTACTCATTACTATGTCAATTAATTCCATAATGATGTAAATTTTTGCTGATGGTATGTTGGAGCTTTTAATTGATCGGGATGATACTCTGCTGGCTCTGTCTTCAGATCAGAGAGGGTATACCTAAGAAGCCGTTGAACTTGACTGGACAATAAGATGCTGGACTCTATTTTTGGTATATGCTTGCAATGGGGGAATCTCAACTGAACTTGAACTGTGGTTATGCAACAAGGTGGAGGAATCCACCATGGTGGGAGGGTTTGGGGAGGGGTGGGGAGAACCCAAGTACCTATGAAACTGTGTCACATAATACAATGTGATTAATGAATTAAAAATAAAAAAATAATTTTAAAAGTTGAAAAAAAAAATAAAAAAAATAAAAAAAAATAAAACAAGCAAGTATGGTAGCCTCGGACTTTGGGTTCTTCGAGATTTTAAATATAATCCTTAACTTTCACCTTCAAAAAATTAATTTTGAACATATGGCCTAGGATAAGCAAGGAGAGGGGTGAGAAGATCAAGAGAAGCATAAAGTTGTGAATACGGATTGCCTACCTTCATCCAACCCTACTTTTAACTATTTACTTTCCTCTACTCTTTTCAAATATGCTTAGAAACTCTCTGATGGCCTACAACATTGCAACTGCTCTTGTAGATATTGGAGGCACAAAGATAAATTCCAGATACATGTACAATTTTTGAACAGATCATTTTAAATGCATTTTGTAGAAATTGAAGTTGGCAGAGCAGAGGGAATAAAAACAAGCACATATCCTTTTATTCTTAAAATATTGGTTTATAAAACTGTTACATCTTGGCATTAGAATGCAGTAGTTTATACCATGCTCTATACCTAAAATGTCAGGATACATTTAAATAGCATAATGATGAACTTTTGACAGTTGTTGAAGGACTGAACTATTGTTACAATATAGTGGGGGTTGCTGAATGTTTAGGGGAGGATGGAAAGGGAGATGCCTAAACAAGGAACTCTATCATGAAAATAAAAAAGAATAAAAAACAAACATGTGAAACAATGCCTGAGAAAGATTGATATGCAAATACATTTATGTTTAAGCAATGCAGCTCATTATACTCTTTTCTGTTCTTTGAGACCTTAGATTTCATATTTATTTTATAGAGTGTTGAGTTTCCTTTCTTATGTCTGTTGTTTTAGCAAAGAAATAAGAGATGGATGGGCCAGATAGGGAGTAAAGAGAAGATAGCAAGTGTGTATATTAAAGAAGATAGGAGATTAAGTTGGAATTGAGAGGAAGCGTTAGTGGACCACTGAGAAGAAAATTGAATGGGAAAAACATATGTTAAGAATAAAGAAATGAAAAAAGACTCAGAGAGCAACTGGAAAAGAAAAGAAAAATAAACATGTATTTAAGGAAATTTTGAAAGTGTCCTCTTTAATTAATTTTTGAGCTTATTTCAAATAATTCAAAATCTGAGCTTAACCTTTTCAAAGTAAATTCAATTCTACTGCTCCAAAGTAGAAGGTGTGCATATAGGGAGGCCGAAAACCACACGGTTCTATTTTATTGTATAATACAGGTAACTAGTGCAATAGTAGCTAAGGCTGGCATACATGATACAGGCAAATATAATTTTGTATGATTAAACTTAAAATAATTCTCAACAAAAAGACTGTCAAGGCAATGTTTCTTTGTCTTTGCTAATACTACATATTAGCAGCATCCTGTTGATCTACAAATATTTAGCTCTATGAATTAGTGACAAGAAAGTTTATCTCTGCTTCCAGTCTGACAGCTGTAGAAAAGACATAGAGGTCCCTACACCCTTTTTTTTTTAATTTATTTATTTTTGTAGGAAAATCAGATATACAGAAGAGGAGAGACAGAGAGGAAGATCTTCTGTTGATGATTCACTCCCCAAGTGACCGCAACGGCTGGAGCTGAGCCAATCTGAAGCCAGGAGCCAGGAGCCAGGAGCTCTTCCAGGTCTCCCACGTGGGTGCAGGGTCCCAAGACTTTGGGCTGTCCTCGACTGCTTTCCCAGGCCACAAGCAGGGAGCTGGTTGGGAAGCAGGGTGGCCAGGATTAGAACCAGCAACCATATGGCATCCAGGCGCGTGCAAGGAGAGGACTTTACCACTACGCTATAACACCCTGTCCCTATATTCTTAAGATTATGAAACTTAGGATGGTTTAGAAATTTAATGATGTATGAAAAACATTCTGCCCTGAGTAATATGTGTAAGTGGTATACCTCTTAATTCCAACCAGCATTTCACATAATTATAGCTCACCTAATACTATTACATAGTGCATGAGGTAACGGTGATTTTGATGGATGAAAGTAAAAGATGATTGTCAATCTGATCCTTATCCCTATGTCTCCATTGCAACCCAGGTGAGAAGATGTATTGAGAAAAATAAGATAGTCCTCTGGGGCTCTTGGCAATCACTGTTCTGTGGCTGAGTCCATAGCACCCTAATGTTGGGCTGTATGATGTGATTTGCTGTTACAAAATATCCTTTCCTGGATCTCACGGTCATTTTAGAGAAATCTTGCTTAGTGCCTTGAGTTCAGCTCCTAAGCTGAACCTCCCTATGCCTTAATGTTTATTCCAGTAAAATTACTTTAAAAACAACTTTAACAATGGTGTGAACACTATAAAATCCAATATATTTAAAGTGCTAAGAAAATACCTGACATATAACTAAGGATCAAGTAAGAGTTAGCTTGAACACAATCTCATAAAACAATGTACTCTTCCCCCATTTGGCTAACTGCTTTATCTCTGATATCTACAATTAGGTGTTCAATAATATTTGTTCAATGAGTGAAACTGTCTTATGCCTTATGTACTTCTACAGAGAAGCTCAAGAGGCACAGAAAACATTATTTTTGGCTTCCTGACTTTTACTTACATTGCATCTTATTTTATGAAACCTACCTTTATCTTCTCCATCCTACTTACTATTAACTCATATTTAGTTTTCATGTGCCCCTATAGTTCCCTATTTTCTCACTGCCAGAGCTCCCCCACTACTTGTTAGTTTCCATTCGCTTATTCTACATCTGTAGCAATAGTAGCAGTTACAGAGAATATGAATCATTACTCAAAAGTTTTGGGGTATCTGGGATGGGAAGAACTTTAACATAATTTGTTGGGTGCATGAACAATGGGTAAGTATGTGTGGGACCAAACTTCAAATATTTCTTCTTAATTAACAGTTTTTCTTTATTTTTTAAAGATTTGTTTTATTTTCATTACAAAGTCAGATATACAGAGAGGAGGAGAGACAGAGAGGAAGATCTTCCATCCAATGATTCAATCCCCACGTGAATGCAATGTCCGGTGCTGTGCCAATCTGAAGCCAGGAGCCAGGAACTTCCTCC
The DNA here is from genome assembly GCF_030435755.1 of Ochotona princeps. Taxonomy (NCBI): domain Eukaryota; kingdom Metazoa; phylum Chordata; class Mammalia; order Lagomorpha; family Ochotonidae; genus Ochotona; species Ochotona princeps. The sequence goes on from NC_080840.1 coordinate 61,517,365, forward strand.
AGGTCTCCCCCGTGGGTAAAGCGTCCCAAGGCTTTGGGCCATCCTCAACTGCTTTCCCAGGCCAAAAGCAGGGAGCTGGATGGGAAGTAGAGCTGATGGGATTAGAACCGGCGTCCCTGTGGGATCCTGGCATGCTCAAGGCAAGGACTTTTGCCGCTAGGCCACGGCGCCGGGCCCTACTTCACAGTTTTTCACAGATTCTACAAAATCCTTCATTTAAATTACCTCATGTTATTCTCAAAATGACCTTTCAAAGATAGTAAATACAATTACTATTTTAATATTGTCAATGTGGAAACATAGAAGAGCCCAAATTGCACATGATACATGTTCTTTATGTGTTTTCATATTCTCTTAGTCATTGAATTTTGTGTATGCTGTCATGTTCCTATTTTTGTAGACTCAGGAATTGTGTTCTGGAAATTTCTTTTAAAATGATTCAGTTTATTTATTCAAAAGACTAAGGAAAGATGGAGATAATGAGAGAGCTAGAGGGATCTTCCAAATGCTGTTTTAATTTTTCAAATGGCTGCACCTGCTGGTACGAGGCTAGGTTGAAGTGAGGTGCCAAGAGTTTCATCCAGGTGCAGGTGTCCAAGGGTTTGGGCTTTCTTCTTTTGCTTTCCAAGCGCGTTAGCAGGGAGCTGGATCACAAGCGGAGCTGGCCAGACTATAACTCGTGTCCATACCGGACGCTGGAGTCACAGACAGAGGCTTACCTTAGTACCTTACAATGATGACCTTACATTTTTTTCACAAGAAGTCATGTTCCAAGTTGCTGAAATATTTCAGCTGTTCATATAAAACATCATAGAGCCAGGAGAGTAAAAATATGACATGCTATCTACCTTTTTCTTAAAAATAATAAATAATATATTCACATAGTTCTTTTAGTTTTGGAGTATCTGTATGTGTTGTATCTCTGGAATTTTCAACCCAAATTCAATGAAGATAAAAACACAGGTAATTGCAGAATGGAAAGCTGAATCTGACTTGAAGACTGGCTTGTGGTCCTACACACATTGTTGGAGGATGAACCTTAGTTTTTCTTGTGTTCAGCCTTTGTGACCTCTCAAGGTAACTCTCATATATTCCAACAGGTAGTGGTTCTCAGCAAAATATCATTTTATGTGAATTATTTTGCCATTGACTATAGTACTTGTTTTATAGTTTTCGATTGTAAGTTAAATATTTCTGCTGGTGGGTGAGTCCCTTTTAACAACTCTGCCTTGTGTAGGTTTGAAAATCTTGTGTCTGGGGCCCAGTGCAATAGCATAGTGGTTAAAGTCCTCGCCTTACACGCACCTGGATCCCATATGGTTGCTGGTTCTAATCCCGGTGGCCCTGCTTCCCATCCAGCTCCCTGTTTGTGGCCTGGGAAAGCAGTTGAAGATGGCCCAAAGTCTTGGGACATTGCACCTGCGTGGCAGACCCAGAAGAGCTCCTGGCTCCTGGCTTCGGATTGCTTCACCTCCACCCTTTGTGGTCACCATTCGACAGATGGTGTGTGTCTCTTCTCTCTGTCTCTCCTCCTCTCTGTATATCCTTCTCTCCAATAAAAATAAAATGAATCTAAAAAAAAAAAAAGAAAACCTTGTGTCTGGTTCAATATTTGCAGTATGGTTTGTTGAGTTATTAAAAGATTGAAAGATTTTAGGTCCAATTGCTAATTTAAATGCGTGTATTTAAGAGTTATTTTAGATAGATTTTTAGCATATACGTTAAAACAAAATTTTTTTCTACAAAATTGCATCCACATATAAGCATTGGCAGTATGTTTTGAAATTCCAAATGTCATTTACATTCTGCAATGCCATAAGACTAATAATTATTGATTAATGAGTAAATTTACTGGGTCAAAGAACATTTAACATGACTATGCTATTTGCTAGCCACTGTTCAGGATACAACATATATTCTCTCATCGAAGTATAACAGTACTCCAGAGAAAATAGTAGAACAAATTGATCCTCTTTACATTAGGAAACCTCCAGAGAAAAATGAAAATTTGCTTTAGATTACTATGGCAAACAAATTACATCTGGAATATCAAGTCATGATCAGTCTGCCTCCAGAACTCACATGCCATTCAGATTTAACTTAATACAGCTTTTTGTTGCTAGTATCTGTTGATTCTGCAAGATTTTTCTATGTTATATGAATTTTTGCACATAAATTGTGCTCTTTAGATGGAGTATCCTTTCCCCTAAAATATAGCTTGAAGCATGAACCTTTTTGACTAGGTATTTATCTCATCTTAACCCTAGTGGTTAAGGCATTGATTAATATGCCCACATTCCATAGAAGTATACAAGGGTTAGAGTTCTGCTTCAGCTCCCAAATGCAGAGTCTTGCTAATACAATCTTGGGAAGAGAGGCAATACTACAGGTTTCTGCGTTCCTGCCAGTCCCATTGGAAATCTGACTGACTTCCTGCATGCTGGTTTTGGCCTGGCCCAGTCCTAACAATGGCAAGCATTTGGGAGTGGACCAGTGGTTGCAGCTCTCTTCCAGTGCTGCTGAATTACAAAAACAAATTATTTGTTCAGCTTATTGATATTTTAGAAATTGTTTATGTGATTTTTAGATATCTGTATATATAAACAATTCCTTAGACCATTCATTAGACTCTCCTTCAAAAGCTTAATATATCAATTTTGGCCACTTGCATTAAATTTCTTTTTTTTTTAAAGATTGATTTATTTTTATTGCAAAGTCAGATATAAGGAGAAGAGACAGAATGGAAGATCTTCCATCCAATGGTTCATTCCCCAAGTGACCACAATGGTCATTGCTGAGCCAATCCGAAGCCAGGAGCCAGGAATTTTTTTCGGGTCTCCCACATAGGTGCAACATCCCAAGGTTTGGGCTGTCCTTGACTGCTTTCACAGGCCACAAGCAGGGAGCTGGCTGGGAAGTACAGGACTGCTAGGATTAGAACCGGTACCTATATGGGATCCTGGCAAATGCTAGGCAATGATTTTAGCCACTAGGCCATTGTGCTGGGCTTATATTTCTTACATTCTTACTTAGAGGTTGAACAATAGCTAAAATTTGCTTTAATTTGATTAGACTATATTTCCCCCTTTTAAGTACTAAATTTTGTATCTAAATTTACAAATTTTTCTAAGGTTACTATTGTGTAACACACATTTATTTTGGCCTGGTTTAAATAATAAAAGACAAAAAAGTCTTCACATTTAATGATTGTGGCAATGACATCTTGGAATAAGCTGAAAATGTCATATGTGCTTTCTTGCTTAATGGAACTAAAGCATAAGTTACTCTAGATTCATCCTAAACTTTTGGATAAATTTAAAATCTTAGCATCTTTTTCTATTTCATAACATTACCTTACATTTCTGGACTATTTTTAGAGTCATTTTATTTTATATCATTCAGGCAAAAAAAGCACATCTATAATCATAAAAGCTATCATTTTTATGTAACTTATGAATTTTTTTCCTGAAATATGATTTTCACATTGGCACATGGAATGCTTAGCTGTACACTCATGGTCAGTAAGGATGTTCTAGTACCTTTTTTTGCTGCACATGCATCCTTGCAAATGAGTGGACCTTGGATATAACTCTGAACATATTCCATCCAAGGAACAAACTGAGCAATTATAAGACTTTGATTAATACTGGTAATTCTCTAATGACCCATTTTACATCCTTAACACTAGAAATACGTTCCCTTCTGTAAAGACTGTGCCTCTTTTGATTCACTTAGCATGAAGAGCGAAAGCATGGAAGATCTCTTGTCTCACAGGAAGTAATGGGTGGCTGTATAATGCCAGTTGCATATATTACCGAACTGTTACAGAGGAGAGGAAATTACCCAGTCAAAATAGATATGTCTCTGTAGCCTTGTATCCGCATTCTAATAGCCACAGAGTTTATCTTAGTCTGAGTGCAGCTCTAAGTTATTAATTGTTTTAAAGATTTCATTGATTTCTGTTAATCTCGGTAATGTGCCGTACTAAACTCGGTAGTTTATTTTGCTTTTCAATTAACCTTTTACTTTTGTTATATCATTTTTTATTAAAAACAAAGGTTTTATCTGCATTTTAATGTTATGCCTATCTTAGCATATTATGAATAATATAGGGCTCTCTGTACAGCACTTTTCCTGAAGGCTTTGGCTGATGACAAGCCATAATGGTTCATTATTTTTATTAGAGCTTATTGCTGATATGAAACACTTCTTCAAAATCATTTGAATAAATGTTAGGATACCTTCTTAAAAAAAGATTGTTAAACGTTTGGAAGAATACATCTAAGAAAGAAATTGAATACTTAAAATTGTATCTTAATTCTCCAATGAGGAAATGATTATTTTTAATTTAATTAGAAGTTGTTTTTAACACGTTTAAAAATATGTTATATAGCTATTATAATATAAAATGTTGTTTAAAAATTAAGTTCAACACAAAATATGCCATATGTGCACTCTCACTATATTTAAAATATTTCAAAAGTGACAGATTGTCTGATATTAAGGTATAGTGCACAAATAAGTTTTTAATTTACTTTGAACATGTGAAATTATCACTATTTTCATAAAAAGCATTGGTGAGCCGTCCCATGTGATGTTGCCGTAGCTTCTCTACTCTTCATTTCTGGAGAGTTATGTTCATCTATAATTTTTGTACCAATTAAAAACTGTTAATGAGAAAACATTGTAATTGATTATCCTGTGTATGTTTACAGCTCACTTTAATTGCTGAAAAATGCCATTTGTCAGCTTCATGTTCCATCGACAATGCTATTGATTTATCTGAATTTGGCTTTGTCTTGTCTCTCGTACATAAAACTCACATATGCAGTTCAAATGGGAAATGACTGTATTGATTTTCTTAACTTGAACCCAAATGCTAAAGATTTTTGGATAAGCTTTCTCATTACTTAAGCCAAAATCAATAAGAAAGAGCATCTTTTAATGAAAGAGCAGTTTGAGCAGCGTACCTCAGAAATAGGGTCCTGTTCATTCTTTGCTTTACAAATCGATCACCCAGGTTCCTTAAGTGAGGTCCAATTGGTTGACATTGTGGTTTGTCTTTGTGTGTAAACTTCCAACTTCAGAAAAAAGATGAACCATTGAGCCAGTGGAAAGAAATTCTCTCTGAGAAAGACAATTGTACACTAGTAGATATAAAATCCAGTATTGAAAAGCAACATAGATGCAAATATAACAATCATAGCAATGAATTCTTATATCTCCTCAGTTCGTCTTTTATAGTTTATTTCTTCTCTGCATGCTATTTGCATTAAACCAATATATTGCAAGATTGCATTCTATTTTTGTTTAAAAGCTTCTGCCTATTGCTGTAGCTTATGTTTTCTTCAGGTTAGGTCCAATAATTCAGTGAATCATCTGGTAATTCTTCAAATAACTTTTGTTTGATATTTATGCTAATTCTGAGCATCAGGTCTCCCATATTCAGGACAATAAACATAAGAAAGAAAGGTATAAAAATTGAGTTCCTGTTCTAAGGGATGACAGAATAAACTAAGTTACAAAGCAAGTTATGTAGACAGGCCAGCTGTCAGGTACTGTACTATGATATCATTAACTTCCATGGACTACATAAATTAAGCTGATTATGCCTTCGCTTAATTAACTGAGAATGACCTATTGATGTACAGGCCAAGTTATCTAGAGACTGTTGCTCCACTGTGCTTAATTTATTGGTTTCCAATTAGTTCCTCTATTGCCTGTGATTGTCAGGAAAAAATGTTCACTTACATATATGCTGTGTGCTACGTTTTCATGCACAGTAGGTTTATGTTTAAGAATTTAACTGAAGTAGTTATTTTTCCGGGTCAACACTGATGAGTTTGAGTGTTTTTTTCTCATTGTTGTGTAAAATCTGATTTTTAGATATTATAATCATTCAGATTCATTCTTCTTGCTAATATGTCATCTACTCATATTGATGAGTAATCTCATATTCATTTCATAAAGATCTTGCTTTAACCAAATTTTGGAAAGTAATTTTTACGAAAAGTGTCGTTAGAATATGTTTTTGTGGAGTGGTTTCAATGAAGAAAATTCAAAGGTGAAATGTTTTTTCTAAAAACTTACTGAGATAGTCTAAAGAAAAGATTATCCTATGAATGGACGCTCAAAGTTGCTTTTAGTTGTAAGAATAATCATGTGTGATAGTTAGCTTCAGAGAAAATGTATCATTAAAATTCTCTTGGTTTTTTTTTGTGAATGTTGCTATAATATTTGATGTTGCACTTTATTTAGCTTTTGTAATCCACTAACTTCAAAGTATGTGTTGAATTATCCTCATGTTCTTTGCATTTTCACATTGGAATATTTCATTGGAGGGCAATGCGCTGATTTTAGGAATTCTAATTACACAAGTCTGTTTACTGTTGATACACAGATATTACACTAAGTTCAGCCAACATATAAACTGGCTTAATGTTCCTGAATCTCCAGAAGGGAGTTAATAGTGAGACTAGGATTCAGGACTTAATCGAAATATTTGCCAACTCTCAGAATGAGAGATCTTCAAAACACTTATGAAATTTGTATATTCTAAAAAAGTATGCAAAAATTTTACATCTTTTTCACAGTAAAGCATATTTATTTTAAATTGCATTTTCTGCAAATTTTTCAAGTTCCCTGTGTATATGTGCTAACTGCATTATCTGTTTGGGAAGCTTAAGATTAAAACTATTTCTGTGGGTTGGAGGAGTTATAAGTGGATTAAATATTTAATTGTTCTTTTTTTTTAAAAGATTTTATTGTTATTGGAAAGCCAGATATACAGAGAGGAGGAGAGACAGAGAGGAAGATCTTCCATCCGATGTTTCACTTCCCAAGTGAGCCGCAAGGGGCCAGTGCGCGCCGATCCGAAGCCAGGAACCAGTAACCTCTTCCAGGTCTCCCACTGCTTTCCCAGGCCACAAGCAGGGAGTTGGATGGGAGGTAGAGCTGCTGGGATTAGAACCAGCGCCCATATGGGATCCCGGGGCGTTCAAGGCGAGGACTTTAGCCGCTAGGCCACGCCGCCGGGCCCAATATTTAATTGTTCTTAAAAGACACAGGTGGGGGCATGCCGCCGGGCCCAATATTTAATTGTTCTTAAAAGACACAGGTGGGGGCCTGGCATGGTAGCCTAGGAGCTAAAATCCTTGCCTTGCACGCCCCGGGATCCCATATGGGCGCTGGTTCTAATCCCAGCAGCTCTACCTCCCATCCAACTCCCTGCTTGTGGCCTGGGAAAGCAGTCGAGGACGGCCCAAGGCTTTGGGACCCTGCACCTGTGTGGGAACCCCAGAAGAGCTCCTGGCCCATGGCTTCGGATCAGCCCAGCTCAGGCTGTTGCAGCTCATTTGGGGAGTAAATCAACGGATGGAAGATCTTCCTCTCTGTCTCTCCTACTCTCTGTAGATCTGACTTCCAAATAAAGATAAAATAAATCTTCTAAAGAAAAAATACACATGTGAGTGTCCTTATGGTTGAAAAATCATGTGAAGTTTTTCAGAATTTTATTAATACTTGTAGTTATAGGAGGACTTAGTTTTCTCATTATTTGTGAATAATTCTGAAATCCCACAGATAGTTATAGTAATGTGTGCATCCATAACTTTGAGGCACATATTCGGAGCAACTATCCCAGGATTGGGAGAAATAATTTGGCAGCCATATTTAAAAGCTTATCATTTTCCATTTATTTTCAAATTTGAAATATTTCTAATTAAGAATCTGACTTTCCTAATTGTGTTCTTTGCCAAATTTCCCTGAACTTGAAGGAAGAGATTACATGTTCTTAGAGAACTTACGAATCAGGAGATGTGCAAAAAACTTGGAGTGCTTTTTGCAAATGCCAAATGATTATTGTTCTTTGAAATCTAGTGTACATTAGCACAACAGTAATAGCAGAAAAAAATGTACATGTTTTGTAAAGATTGTACCGGAAGTTAATTTTTAATTTTTGTAATGTATGAAGTTTTATTGGACATTAATGTGAATGTATGCGCAAACAAAAACTGAAGTGATGCGATTGTGGAAGTTATCAGTGTACAGATTTGACAAAAGCGAAAGAAAAGATGAAATGTTGAAAAGTGAGTGATGAGGAGGAAATTCTGTAGGTCCTCTGACTTCAGGACAAGGTTGTGTGGAGTCTGAGTGAGAAGCAACTGGCCAGACAGTGAGGTTAGACGGACTGTAGGAGAGCTGTGGGTCCTGGAAACCAAGGGAAGCCAAGTGTTTGAAGAAGAGACAAGGGGTCACCTATGTTGCACATTGCTCAGTGAGAGAAAATCTGTGAATTGACCCTTAAATATACCCATTTTATAGACGACCTGGACGACCTAGGCAAAACAGTTGTAATATATTAATGCATTCGTAGTTACCTTGATTGAAATAATCAGCATAGAAGACAAACTTGTATTAGACAGTAGTTTCATGGATGTAAGATCTTTGACTTTTTAAATGCATGTCTAAAATGTTAGAAAAATTATATTTGCTAAATTGGTTTAGCTTAGCTTAGTTTGTTTAGATTTGTTTGAGCATATAGACCACATAATATTCCTGTTTTCATAGTTTTTCCTACTTGCTTACTTTAAAAATTAATATTTTTATTACCTTTTTTTTTGGTCATGTACTTTTTTCCCTCCACATTCTCTTTCTTCCTGTATCTGGGGGAAGGGGGACAATAAAGGGAGAAGCCCCACCCAGCCTCCCAACTGTCCCATGGACCCCGATGTGGGACATGGTCCGAGGGCACTGCTTTAGTGATTTTAATAGTTCAACAATTCTGAATTGCTGCCAACCTTGCCATTCTAACCCTGATGAAATCTCTCCAGAATCCACTGGGTGACACAGTCCACCTTAGAATCTCCATTTGCCCAGATTTTCACCGCCAGCACGTGCCTGGGGTAGTTGATTGATTTATTCTGTCTTCCATCCTCTTTTGTGGTACCAGGTGTCCTCAGCAGGCTCCAATGGACTGCCACATCCTCCATGTGCATGTGGATATGATGTCCACTGCTCTGTCTGAGCCACTAACAAGGCCCAGATTTGACACATTCTTATACCTAGAATACTAGTGAATATAAAGTAGCTGTTATTCTTTATCTTGAATATTAGTATTACTGTAATGATACACAAGATTCCAACTATTATATAAAACAATCAGGCATACTTTATAAAAAGATTTATTTAATCATTTGAAAGTCAGAGGTGGATCTTTCATCTTCTGGGTCAGTGTATGGGCAGAGGCAGGCCCAAAACCAGGAGTCAGGATGTGTGAGTGGGTCTTCCACACATGTGCTACGGTTCCAAATACCTGGGCCATTTCAGCTGAATTCATTATCATGGAGCTGGGTCAGAATTGGAGCAGCTGAGACTCGAACTAGCATGCAAATGGAATGCTTGTGCCACAATGCCAGCCCCTAAATAAGGTAAATTTATCATCTATCACATGTGGTTTTTATGACACATTGTCAGATAATTTATTACGTAATATGTTTTTTCTGTTTTCATAATAAATGTCTCTAAACACATATATTCTATACTTAAGAGTAATTCAAATGTGTAAAAATGTATTTGAAAACAGATTTAATTTATTGTGAAGCATTTTTAAAGCCATCCATGAAAATTTTTTTTTAAGATTTATTTATTTTTATTGGAGAGACAGATGTAAACAGAGGAGGAGAGACAGAGAGGAAGATCTTCCATCTGATGCTTCACTCCTCAAGCAGCCGCAACGGCTGGAGCTGAGCCAATCAGAAGCCAGTAACCAGGAGCTTCTTCCAGGTCTCCCATGCGGGTGCAGGGTCCCAAGGCTTTTGGCCATCATCAACTGCCTTCCCAGGCCACAAGCAGGGAGCTGGATGGGAAGTGGAGCTGCTGGGATTAGAACCAGCGACCATATAGGATCCTGGGCGTGCAAGGCAAGGACCTTAACCACTACACTAAAGCGCCGGGCCCTATCCATGAAGTTTTTGCAGGTCTCTCATATTTATAAAAATAGTCTTCCATAAAATGAAAACTTGCAATATAACTTATCAAATAGTGAAAACATGATATATAATTGAGTGATAAACGATTTGCCATTTAGTATTCAGCAACCTATAGTTCTAATACCAGAAAGGACCTTAAAAATCATTTAAATCTTTCATTGTATAAACTAACAAAACGCATTCAGATATGAGAAAGCTTTCTTACAGTTCTAGGCCATCTTAAATGTGTTCATAAGTCTAGCATGATGGCATTGAAGTGCATACGTTGGGGTATGTAGCTTTGTTAACAATATTCAGTATATAATAAAATATAATTATAGTATTAAAGTTTATAGGCTTTTAGAAAAATTCTAAGTAATGTATGTTGGAACACAAGGCTCAGTATAATTATTGAAATATGAAAAAAACTTGTACATTCATACTTTTTAATATTAAAAATCTTATTCTAGCTCACTCGATTATTTTCCTGCATTCTACCCAGTGATCTTTATTTTTGCATATTCTAATTGCTAGCAGCTCCTTTCATTAGCTCATCTTATTTGATATGAAATTATATATAGATCATACGTCACACTTTTACTAGAACAGCTGAATTCTCTATTCACCTAATAGTACTTAGGTGGTAATTTTTTTTTTTTTCTGAAGGTTCTAAGGTTCTTGATTTTTTTCCCCTTTCATTAGAGGTTTCATTAGACGTGTCTCTTTGGGTTAGCATCACTTTACTGTGGAGTGTGGGCATCCTCCCAAAGGAACAAGCAACCAGCTTAGCAAACAGAATAATTGGTACCATTCTTTTCACACACACAAAAGTAACTTAAAACAGGATCGAGCTTTTATCATCAATTGATTCTTAGAAGTCCTTTCTTGATATTTCAGCCCCAAGGCTTATATCAAAGTTGTTTCCTTCAATGTGCAAACTTCAAGCTTCCAATTCACCAGTCTGCAAACCCTGAGCATCAAAGCAGAACTGTCCTGTGATCCACGGCTAAGCACTTACTTTCTTGAAGTGATGCTTAGTGCTCTGATTCAGCATGGAGATCTAAAGGTGCTGTTCTGAGAAGATAAATTAGGGAACCAGACGATTACACCCTTCGGCCTCTCCTGAGATCTTCCTGAACAGGAGCACTTGTCTCCAATTCCTCTTTGACCCCTCATTGTTTCCATATGGCGGCCACTGTTCAGAATTCTCACTTGACTAACTCACTGTTCCTGAGAGATTGACATATGTAGAGCCTGGTCGTTCAGCTGGACAATCATTGAGAAGCCACGTGAGCCAAAGGGTTGATACAATTGAATATTATCTTCTCTCTAGCTACCATTTAATGTCAGAATTTGTGTTTTTTTCTAATATATTGACCACTAAAACATTAAATTTGATTTCTCAAAATTCTAAGGAATATTGGGTGGTAGTGTCTTCTTGTTACTGAAATAAATTATCATTTTGAAGTCAGCATCATGGTTAGTATCACCGTCTCCCTTATTTCTAACCAACTGAGATTTAAACAAAACCTAAATTATATGCAAAACGGTCAAAAATCTGTGAAAAAGGAATTTCAATTTTCTAAAAATAATTTGTTTATTTTTGAGGCAGAGGAGAGACAGAAAAAGAGAGAGAAGGACAGAGAAATGGGGAACGCCTATCCTGTGCTTCAGTTTCAAATATCTGCAGAAGCCAGAACTGTACCATATAGAACCAAGAGGCTGGAATTCAATTTTGTTCTCTGTTGTGGATTAAGGTACCAACTGAGTCATGACCTAGTGTTTGCTAAGGTGCAAATTAATAGGAGCATGCAACTGGGGCCAGAATTGCACCCAAGCCTGGGCACTTTGAAATGAAATACATCTGATGTGGTCTACTTACCAAGACACTATAAACTTCTGTATTTATTTTGGTGCAACTTGCATTTTTCTTTAATGTTTTTGAACAAAATTACCTGAATTTTTCAAGGACCCTTATGCAATTATTGCACTGTATATTTCTCAGATTTTCCTGATCTCATGCAACTTTCCTCACATGTCAGATTTTGTGCTCATTTGAAAAAAAAAAAAAAAAAAAAAAAAAAAAACAGAGCAGGAAAGTTGCTCTCACGTTCCGTAGGCTTTTCTCCCCTTGAAATGTGTGAGACCTGATTCAGGGAAAGAAATAGCCTGAAATGTGGGGAAACAAGGGTGACAGAAAAAAAAAGTTTGACCAAGAAGCTTTGTAAAAATTCCCTCTTTGCCCATATTTATTATTAGATTAAACCCACTTGTCCGATTACACTATTTTGTAACTGTTCCTTTGTAAGGCATATTAATTGATCTATTCTTTCTCATAAAATGTAGAGCCTATAATGTATTGTTACAGTCAAAGTGGAGTTAAAAGACACATTCAGGCATGTGATCCGTGGTGCAGTAAGTTGAGCCCTACTTGGAACACATACACTCAGTGTCAGCTTGAATACCGTACTTCAGGTTTCCATTCTGGACTTGGGAGGCAGCTGATGGTAAACAAAGTTCCCAGATTTCTGTCACACCTTGGGAAACTTAGGTGGAGTTCCTGATCACTGCCTCTGCCCTGACCCAGCCTGACTGTTATGGGCGTTTGGAAAGTGAGTGAAGATTTGCAAATCTGGCTTTCTTTTTCTGTGTCACTCTGCTCTTTACATAAACTGGGAAGTAAGCTAATAAACAAATATTTTCTAAAAAAGAGAAAGTTGTTGTTGAGGGTGAAGCTGTTAATAGGGGGTTATAGCAATAGTCCAACTTACTCCGCAAAGCATTACTGAATTTGAAGATTTTGTGTTTGTATCCATGCTCTTGTATTATGTTCAAACACATAAGCATCACCATTTTCCATGCATGACTTTCAAATAAATTAAAATTGGTTCCTCAAAAATAAACCATGGTATAAAGGAAAACATAGAAAGACAGTACAATTTTAAAAGAAACTGGGAATGTTGGTATAAAGATTTTGTTTTCTCTGGAGTGTCTTATTTTATTATTTAGTTTTTTTAACTGGCATAGTGATTATGGCATGCTTGAAAGGCCAATGTGTGTGTGTGTGTGTGTGTGTGTGTGTGTGTGTGTGTGTATTTAGTCAGAGTAAATATGAGCTCCAGCTCTACTTCTATCAGTTTACTGCTAATGATGTGAATTTAATTCCTGGCCTGGCCTAATGCTGGTTGTTACGGACATTTGGAGAGTAAACCAAAGAATGGAATACCTCTCTGGCTTTTTCTACTTCTTTACTGTTCAATTAAAATAGATATAAATATAAAAAAATATGGGTGGATAAATTTCCCATATTATATGAAAGGTTTCACTTTTTTGAATTCTTGAATCTTAGCCCAATAATTCTTGAGAGGATTCAGTGACTGCCATAGAAAAGAAAACTACATAAATGAATAGCAATTTTAAAAATAACAATGTGTACTGTCTATGGGGTGTTCAAATGAACTGAACCTACTTATGTGAGTGACAGTGCTCTATTTTTAAACTAGCTCATCTGTAATTCCTTTGTTTGCCTCTTGCTTTTAAAATTATTTTTGAAATAAGTACAATTCTAGCTAATTTTCTATACTCAGTTACATAATTGCCATCATAACCTATCTTCCATCAATCTACAACTAGACGCTCAGAGTGTTTCTAGACAATTATTGCTTTTTTACATTAAGTTTATAAAGAACTACTGAAAAGGTTGGTGACTCAAGGCCTTATTGTTATAAATATTAACCTAGAATATAGCACACAGGTGACTTCTCATAGCATGAATGCTTAGAATAAATAAGGAAGTCATTTGAACACTTAAGTATAAAGAGGAAAATCTATTTTAGAAATTCATAATGATAAGTTTTAACTCAGTATTGGAATACAAAGAGAATAGGGAACACAGAATCTATATAAAAGAGGATATCTTTGCTATGTTTTATAAGTGATTTCAGATGTCTTGAAATTAAAAATAAGATGAAGGAAAATTTGAAAATAGTCCATTCAACCATACCTGAATTATATAATAATATATGTGCCTCAGTTAAATAGTTAGTTTAATGAAAGATTTGATAGCTAGCAAACTTTCTTTTGTTTCTACTAAAACTTTTAATGTAAATTAGCTTTATTTTTGGTAATTTCCGGACTGTGTTGTCACTCAAACCTTATCAACTCCAAAATAGATTTCATGTGATGGTTCACAGTGCGAGCCTAAAATATCACATAAACACTTACTCACTTAGCTCCATTATGTATACTGAAGCAAATGTATTTGAATGGATGATGTGATATGTAGTAGCTCTAACACCTACAGATTGTACCAACTTTATATACAGCAATTATCTAAATATCCTCTCAAATTATGTTGAGTACAAATTATGCTCAACAAAGATCAGGATTTTGCTGTTGAAATACATGTAGCTGTCTCTTTGAAATATGATTTTCCCCACTGAACTCACAGAAAAATAATTTCACTACTTACGTTTTATGTATAATACTTCTATAATTTTATTTAATTTTTCCCCAAGCACTAAAGTCAGTGTAGAATAATTCTATTATTTATTTTGCCTTAATTTTTATTTATGTTGAATTGTGTGAAACACAGAGGTATAGGAGAAAAAGAGAAATGCTCCTTCGGTTGGTCTATTCCACGATAGCTAGGGTTGTGCCTGATGAAATTAGGAGCCAGAAACTCTGTCTAGGATGTCCTGTGACTGGCAGGAACCCAGGTTCCCAGACTGTAACCTGCTGCTTGCCAGAGTGTGTAGTGGCAGGAATTTAGAAATGGGAACAGCACTGGGCTTTGAACCTGATCTGCTATGAGATATGCATGTTCCTGCGTAGCATCTTAACTGCTGCACCAAATGTCTGCCCATATGCAAAATACCTTTACATGTGAAACTGGTGAATTATGTAAAACCAGATGCTGTGTAATGAATTAAGGTACACAATTTGTATTATTCATAGAATTTGATATACATATAGGTAGGATTATCCGATTCAAGAATAAACAATGAAAATATTTTAACTTTAATATGTTTAACATTATCTCAGAAGACAGATCTTTCTTTGGAAAATAAATAAATATATAAAAATATGCATTTTCATTTTGCAGAAGTGATATTCTATTTTTATTTTTAACTTACATTCATATACCTATATCCAATTAATGTTCTCTAACTCTTATGTAGGTGTCTCAACCTCTCAACCTGTGTAATTTAAATATAAAATCATTGAGAAACAGGCTTGTTTAGCTTTTCAGTTGTTGATACAAGATTGTTCACTAACAATTAATATGTGACATATGAAATAAGCCTTTTAACACTTTCTTAAAGTTTCATTCCACAATCTGTGAAGTAAACTCTAATCTTAACAAGATGTGCAAGGGTTTTTTTTTTTCACAATTTAATCTTGCCTACCATTCTATATTCCTTTAATTATCCTTGAAACAGAAGCATTAAGATCCTTATGTTCCATCACCAGTGAAATAAGCAAACAAGTACTCAAGGATTTATGGCAAAACAACAACAGCAACAACAACAACAACAAAAATAAGTGACTCTTGTCAGGAAGAAGTGTTTCAGTGCTGAATTCTGTCTGACTTTTAAACAGCTGATTTCAATCCTTCTGAAACTATTCAAAGCAATTGAAAGGGAGGCAGTCACCAAAACTGTTTCTAAGAGGTTAGAATCACCTTTATTCCCAAGCTAGAAATAAACACATTAAAGGAATCTATAGACCAATATGACTGCTTAACTTAGGTGCAAAAATCCTCAACAAAATGCTATCTAATTGAACTAGCATAACACCAGAAAGATCATTCACCCAGATCAAATGACACCCACCCCTGGTATGCAGGGATGGTTCAAATTATGCAAAGCAATAAAGTATGTTGCTACATCAGCAAGCTGAAAAATAAAAGCCATATGGTTATCTCAATATTCAGAGAGAGAGCGCTTGATAAATATCAGCATCCTTTCATGATAGCTTAAGCAACTATGGCATAGGAGGAACATTCCTCAACACAATTAAGACAATATATGACAAAACCATGGCCAGCATTCTATTGAATAGAGAAAAGTGGGCAATATTTCCACCAAGCTTAGAAGCAGGCAAAACTACTCACCTCCCACATTGCTACTCATTAAAATTCTGGAAGTTTCAGCCAGAGCCATCAGGCAAGAAAAAGAAATTGAAGGGATATATGTGGAATACAGTCAAGTTATCACTTTTCACAGAAGATTCTAATAATATAGCCATGTACTGTAGATGATAGTTAAGCAGACACATAAACCAAAAGACTACACTAAGAGATGATTGGTACTCATGAGAAATTTCGGTAAAGCTGCAAGAATAAAATCAATACACAAAAAGTCAATAATCTGTTTATACACAAATAAAATTAAGATTGAGAAGAGCTTAAGATAGGTCCATTCACAATAGCGGACATGTAAATATATCAAATATATCAAACTAGATTTAATTGAAGATGTAAAAGATCTGTATAATATAAATAAAACAATATTAAAAGAAGAAATAATCCTAATGCTTGTGGATTGGAAGAATTAATAGGATTAAAATGTGTATATTTCCTGTCATGAGCGATTCTATTACCTTCCAACAAGATTAAGAGACATGCAAAATCTGCCTTTCAATGCTTTATTTTTATGCAAACAATGTACAATTCAAACTCTAGTTTGTCACCTAATTCACACACTAATTTACACAGTCACATTCAGTACTCTTAGGTCCTGTGAACATCTTAGTCTCAGGTCAGTGGAGAGAATGCCCTGAGGTCATTGGATTTACTTAATTTAATGTACCCGGAGGGAGTATGGAAGGACAAAGAAGCAGTTGTGGTATCTCAGGTAAGGGTGGCAGTAGAGCCGCGCCAGGCTCGCTCTTAGCCTGCAGCTCATACACCTGAGCAAGATCTCTTTCTTCAACAAGCTAGTTGAGAGCAATTTGCCTGCTTAGGGCTCTTTTCTTTACCTTCTTTCGTACATACACTATATATATCACGTTTTCTTTATCCAGTTAGCAGCTGATGGACATCGGTTTCGACCCTACTACGGTTATTGTGAATTGAGCTGCTATAAACATGGCGGGGAGGGTAGTTTTACTGGTAACTCTCATATGCTGACTTCATTTTGTTTCAATTAATTCCCAGGAATGCAATGGCAGGATCATATGATAGCTCTGTTTTCAGATATTGGAATAATTTCCATATTATCTTCTGTAGTAGTTGTAATGCTTTACCATTCACAAAACTGTAGATTAAGGTGCCTTTTTCTGCATCTCTGCCAACAGTAATTGTTTTCTGATTTCTGTGAGATAGTTGTTCTAATTGAAGTAAGGTGAAACCTCATTGTGGCTTTTCTTTGCATCTTCCTGATGGGTAGTAAATCTGAGTATTATTTCATATGTCTTTTTGGCATTAATATTTCATGCCTGTTCATGTCATTTATTCATTTCCTAACTAAGGTTGTTTTGTTGGTGGTGTTGAGTTTCTTAAGCTCTGAATTGTGAATATTAATCATGTATTAGTTGCACAGTCCTCAAATATTTTCTCACATTCTGTTGGTTGCCCCTTTGCAGTGCAGAGGCTCTTTGGTTTGAAGCAACTCCATTTCTAGCATTTTTTTTCTTTAATTTTCATATCTACTTTGTGCTGGTTCCAACCATTGTGGTTACAGCTGCATTGTAGCACATCTGGAAGTCTGTTATTGTGATATTTCCAGGTTTTTCTTTATTGTTTTTATTATTGTTTTAGTTTTTCATGGCCCCTCCTTTTATATATATACATGAAAGATTGACTTGTAGTTTTTCTGTTGGAATATTGTCTTGCTTTAGAATAAAATTATACTAATACTAGCCTTTTAAACTCACTTGTACTATGAGTGAATATTCTGTATATTTTTATGTCCTGAAATACCTTCTGGAGCACCAGACTGGATTTTTCCTTAAATAATTTCTGGAATTTGTCATGGATTCTTTAGGCCTTGGGCTGTATTTTTTTTTTTTTTTTTGTAACCCCTGTTTAATTTGATGGCTGGCTAACTCCTCAGCTGGCTTCAGTGGCCAGGACTGGGCCAGGTCAAAGACAGATACCTGAACTTCTTATGGTCACCCTTGAGAATGCAGGTGCTCAAGCCCATGAGTCATTTCAGCATGATTTCCCAGGTGAATTAGCAGGCAGTTGGATTAGAAGGGAAGCAGCCAGGAATCCAGCTGGCACCCATATGGGATGGTTACAGTGCAGGTAGAGGCCTAAAATATTGCACCACAATTCTGGCCTCTGATGCTGCCTCCCCCTGCAGGGGTCATCATTGTTTGAGTTATTTAATAGATATAGACCTAATCAGGTTGTCAAAATCATTTTGCACATATCTTGACATCATAGCATCAACTCATGTCATTTAGCTTATCAAATTTGTGGGTTTACAGTTCCTCATAGTGTTTAATTATTGATTGATTATCTTATTAATTTACTTTTATTTTTAAGGTTTTTTATTTATATTGGTAAGGCACATCAGATTTAAGAAGAGAAGGAGAAACAGAGAAAAAAATCTTACTTTCCAAATGGCTACAATGACAGAGCTGAGCCCATGCAAAGCCAGGAGTTAAAAACTCCTAATCTCCCATGTGAGTGCAGGGTCCCATGGCTTTGGTTCATCGTCTGCTTCCTTCCCAGGCCACAAGCAAGGAGTCAAATAGAAAATGGAGCAGCTGGGATATGAGCCAGTGACCATAGGAGATGTTGGCACTTGCAAGATGAGGATTTAGTCCCTGAACCATTACGGTAGACCCTATTATTGATTTAATATTCAATATATCTGTATTAATGCCTTACTTTCATTTCTACTATTTTTTCTTTTGATTTCTTATTTTGTTGTCATCATTTCTGCTCTAATTTCTATTGCTTATTTTCTTCTGTTACTGTGAAAATGCTTTATTTTCCCTTGCCTAGTTTTGAATGTGGAAACTGTCAATTTGAGATTTATCTTATTTTCTCTAATACGCGTTTAATATTAAAATTTTGTCTCTATCACTTTTACTTTGTCTCATAAATTTTGATGGGTCATGTTTCTAATTGGCTCAGTATATTTTAAATTTTGTTTTGAATTGTTTTTTTTTTCTGACACGTATGTTGTTTGGAAATGTGGGGTCAGTTGCCATGTGTTTTAGAATTTTCCAGTTATTATTGTGTTATTGATTTCTAGTTTAATTTAATTATTGTCTGAGGGAAGATATTGCTTTATTTCTGTTCTTTTAAATTGAAACAGTTGAAGGATGTTTTTATGGTTATAAATAAGTTCTGTATTTTTAACCATTCAATGTGGGCTTGAGCAAAGGTTTGTTTTGCTATTGTTGCAGTAGTATACAAAATTTATATACGTGTAATGATGGGTTTTTGAGTCTAACTATGACCTTAATGAATTGATATCTATTTGTCTATTTCTGATGGAAAGTTGTTGAAGTTTTCTAATATAGTATTAGACTCATTTAATAGTGCAGTTTTATCAGTGTCTGCCTCATCTATTTTGGCGAACTCAGAGTTCCCAGATTATTCAAGGATTTTCTTCTTTTGTTAAGCGAACCAAGTTATGGAGGAAGTATTATATCTTTCATATAAATTTTCAAACTACTGTTTGAGAGCCAACAGCTAAAGCCACTCTCTGTACTGCAGGAGTCCTGTATCTGTGGCTATTGGCATTTTGGCCACTTCCTTTCAATCTACCCCTGGCTAAGACACATTCAAAGGCAATGGGGGATGACCCAAGTAGCTGGTTGCCTGCCACTCATATAGGAGACCAGAAAGTTGTTGCAGGCTCCTGGCTTTTTGCTGGTCTAGTCATCTGATGAGTGAACTAGTGAACTGAAAATTGGTTTCTTTTTCAATCTCTTCATTTTTGACACTCTCTTTTTAATATAATGAAAAGCAAATGTTAACAATTTTCATATTTGGATTATAGGTTATGTAACACAGCCAAATTCCTAAATCAAAATTGAATCATAATATGAAGACTTATGTCTACTACCAAAATGAATCAATGAACTATCTACCTAAACCCTTAATCATTATAAAATTATGTAAGATGGCAATAGCCTTTAGGATTATTAGTCTATATTATAATTATATGTATAACTCCACTTTCTAATTGGAAAGAAATTGTGTATGGAACTGTATCAATTCTCCATCCATTAGCAATTACTGTTGGTGTCTGAAAATGGCCACATAACTGTATAAGCATGTCCTATATTCAGGACATTTTTAAAACAAATTTCTAACAAATGACACTCAATTCCACAATTATGGCAAATCTTAGAAATGCCTATTACAGTATATTTTTTTTTAAATTTAAAACCCATATATTTTAAAAATTGATACTACTTTTAAAAATATAGATAGGTATTTCATAAAATATTCATGTGTAGCCATGTAATATGATGTGAATCTAAAGTCTTCTTATGGAAGGATGATTTATATTATTTAGCTAAGCAGGAAATTGATGTAGAATAGTGATGCTAAGAGTAGTTAAATCATTAACAGCACACAGTTACTACCATTTTTTTGCTGTGAAACAGATACCTTTCCGGTTGTTTTAGAGACATGACATGATGTAACCATCATATTTTTGTTAATTATTATCTCTTTTGTAAAAAGGAGAAAATCAAAATTCTGAGAAATAAAGACATTGAACAATTTGCCAAATGATACCAGCATTCAATGGTACAGTCCTTGTTTTTATCTATGATCATCTATCTCTTGTGCTGTAATGGTAACATAGCATTTAAGATGCATCAAAGTTAAATAAAGAACATGCATGTGTTTGTGCGTTAGTGTCAATAGTTCATCACTAAAATTTGCAATAAACATATTTGCTTGCAGTAAAAAAGATTGGCAAGAGTTTTGGCCTGCAGAAAATTTTAACTTTGAAGAATTTCCTAATACTTAAGAGAGAATATTCCAGGCTTCAAATTGAGAGTAATGACTATTCACTATTTTTCAGTTAAAACAGCATCTTATTTTTTGGTAACTTATTTTATGGAGACTAGATTGATAATAGCCATAATATATTTGTTTTTAAAGTTAGGGCTGGGCATTGTCTCAACATGTTAGACCACTGTTTGGGATGCCTGCAAGCCAAACTGTAGTGCCAGTTTGTAGTGTAGACTACTGGACGGGTGTTTTCGTACTAGGTTCCTGCAATGCACCTGTCAGGCAGGGGTGGGTGACTTAGGTGTGTGGGATCCTGCCATCCAGAAGAAAGCAAAGGGTGGACCTCCCTCCTCACCTCATTCTAGCCTACACCTGACTGTTCTGGCATTTGGATATTGATTCAAGGAAAAAAAGGTTTCTCTCTTCTAACTCTCCCTCTCTTTTTCTGTAACTCTTTCTTGTAAATAAATGTTTAAATCTTTTAAAAATATGATTAGCTTTTGCATCTCATGTTGCCTTTCTTTTGTTTGATTTTATTATTTTTCAGATTATTAGTATAAAATGGGTTATTTAAAATTGTAGAGAAGAGAATCATGAAGAAGAGAACAGTAACATCTAGAACAACAAATAATCTGCATAGTTGTAATAAGATAATCATTTTCTGATCAGATAAATGTTCACATAGACAAATTCTAGTATAAAAACATAGAATGATAACTGTATTATGCAAGTGTCTATTGTTACTTAATTTTCAAGAACCATTCATATGATGATGACTTTTAAAATTGTTTGTAATCCTCCAATGGGGGTAAAGGGTTTTTCCTTCTATATTCCATCACAGGTCTCAGAGATAGGATAAGTTAAAACATTTGCCCAAGGTCAGAGAGATAGCTTTCATAACAAAGGTATCAAATAGATCTTTTGTATATATATTATTTTCAGCAAGCTTAATTACTTCTCAATGGAAATTATGATATTGAAAAGTTGCAACAAAGGAATGTTGTCAAATTAAGCAAAAGTTAATTAAGTGCAAAATATTCTTAATGCAAAATTTCAAAGCAATTTGTGTTTAGCAACAGTTTACAGGTAATTTTGTAGTTATCTAAGCAGCTTTTATTTCTGAAATTTGCTGTACTCACTGCTAGTTCTTGCTCTTTGCATTCTTTGTCATTTTTAATATCTTTAGTGATTTTGAAATATTTGGTGCTGGATCATTCTGCTGCAAATAAGACCTGTCATTCCAACAAATGGACTGATTGAATCTGTCATTCTGGTGGGATTTATAGCAAATTCACCACAGCACAAGTAAAACCATTAGAAATTGCATTGGTTTAAATGACTGAATGTAAAAGCTCTCTGATTTTATCAGCAGTCTGGCTTCTATTTACCCTCCTAATAACCATGGAGAATCTTAGAATTACATCAATTTTAATGTGCATATGTAGCTGTGTTGATTTCTATTTCAGATCTGCAACATGGTTTTGGCCTCTAAAATCCCATATTGAAATAATTTATGGGAAGGACTAATGAGATTTTTATACTGCAAATGCTTTGCTTTGAAAACAATAAATATATTTAAAATAGGTCTTTCAATTTTTAATTCTGTTATATATTTATATACATACACACATTAACTGAAATAAACTGTTTTAGCATGCATATTAGAATAAATAATTTACTTCATTTATTTTGGTCTTCATACTATGCACCATTAAAGTGGAAAAAATACTGCTATTAAGCAGAACCTACATTCTGAAGAAACATTTTAGGTGTTGATAATTTGGAAATTATTTCAATGATTTTATTGTGAAATATTTAAAGAATATATCATTGTTTACATAATCCTTACTATTATAATTATGTTCATATCTAATGCAAAAATTAAGTTTAATTTTTAGATCTGAATACAAATTTCTCAAATATCAAAATATTATTTGTCACATATAAAGATAGATAAAATGTATTTTATCTTATATTACCTCTAATTACTTGATATTACTGCATATTTTAGAATTTTTCAGGTTTAATATAGTCATGTTTCAGCTTATTTTACTTTGTTAACCTAACAGTTAAATCTGATAGTATCCTTATCTGAATACTAAGACGATAATAAAAAGCCATTTTAATAGTCTTGTAAAACAGAAACACATAAAACAGAGAACATTTATTTTAGCTGAAGACATGTGCTAATTTTTTACCAAGAAATACATTAAACATTGATACATCCAACCTCTGATTGAACCTTCAGAGTTGTCACATATAGTGGCCATTAAAGATTTATTACACAATGTAAAATTAGGCATATATAGTAAACTTGATAGTAAATGACCTTTGCAGACAGGGGACTGTCACAGAGAATATTTGCACAACAGATGACATTTTGAAACATTATCTGAAGACACCCAAAAATAAATAACATAAACAAAACAGAAAGAAAAAAATAATCACCAAGGAAATAGATACATAGAAAACAGTTTTTACAATGAATAAATGTTTTAACATTTCTTAGTTATTATACCACAATTTATATTAAAGATTAAGTTGATAAAGTTGAAGCATATGCATTTCCTTTTTAGTCTTGTTATTTTCAAACATTACTTAGGAAATATAAATAGATCTCTTGATCCACTATAAAAGCACAAGTTATTAAAGACTCATGTAAGAGTGAATAGCATGTGTCAAAAGCAGGGTATCCTGTGATTTGATAGGAAGTTGACTTTACTGCAACTTCAATGTAATGCAAATTTCTTTGTCTTTCCATTTCTCGATTTTCATATCTCCTCGGTTCTTCTGTCTTCATTCTCTTCCTGTCTATTTCTCTTCCGCTGTCTTTCTCTTATACTTAGATTGATAATCCATCAACATCAGCCTTCTATTGTGGACAATCTCATGTGTCTGTGGTACCATAAATTTACTGACACTGCTTTATTTGTTGAGAATGCATGGACATATGGCTAAAAATTTCTTACAGCTTGAACATTTGCTTGCTCAAAGTATTTGAATTAAAAATATTTTTTTCTCTTGCACACAAAAATCAATTTAAAACTTTTGACATAATTTCATTTATTTCTTACAAATGAAACAATTTTTATGAATGTATATTCATTTAGAGGAAGAAAGAAGCAGACAGAGAAACACAGAAAGTCCTCAGCTATTGATTACTGCACACAAGCCTTCCAGAACTCCTGAACTTGGTTGAACCCGGAAGCGAGAGCTCAATTTGGATTGCTCACATCTTTTGCAAGGCTCTATCCACTTGGACCATCAACCTCTGCATCCCAGGGCACACTTTAACCATAGCTAGATTCCTCAGCAAAGCCAAGATTCAAACCCAGGCCCTCTGAGAGGTGTATACAGCCCTAGTGCTAGATTAACCGATAAATTGAACACCCAGCTCAGCCAGATTGTTGATTGAAGAAAAAATAATGCAAGACACTGCCAAGAATGAATCTGCTCTGAAATTAAAATAAAAAGATGTCCTACCACAGTAGAAATTCATTTTTATTTGTTTTATATAATATAATTAAAATATTACTAGTTGATTCTGTCAAAATTTCTGACTACTGTCCTGAGTTATTTTAATTCATATTTTGCAAATCTGTATGGTTATTTTATTACATGATTCCAAGGCTTACAGGGTCCCAAGGCTTTGGGCCGTCCTCGACTGCCTTCCCAGGCCAAAATGTGAAGAGGGGCTGCCGGGATTAGAACCGGTGACCATATGGGATCCCAGCACAAGAAAGGCAAGGACTTTAGCAGCTAGGCTTCCACACTGGATCTGAGAAACCTATGCTTTTAAGAGACAATTCCTACAATCATTCTCTTTTCTACCAATTTGGATTCTAATTCCTAAAAATGATAGACTTCATAGTGCTTTTAATAAAATTGGCATAAGCTTCTAATAATAGGTACTAATTCTTGAGGTACATGATATAAGAATATTCTGTAATTTTGGTGGGCAGGTATAATCATTTGTTTTTCAATCCTAAGACTAAACATCATACCAGAATTAATTGTAAAAATTCAATTCCGGAAGAGATTATGGAAGTGGTAGGAAAATTCTCCCAAAGTTAATGTACTCTGAACACAAAACTCAGTTATATGTGTGCTATAGTTCCATTGCAAAAATTAAACAATGCAATATTTACTTTTTGCTTGGGTAAGAAGTATGATAGAGAAAATAAAGACTGGAAGTCAGGGTTGAACTTGATTGCTAACACAGTACCCCCCCCCCCCGCTTGTAGCACTCATTGTATTTCCTTCTCCTGTTCCTCTGAGAGTCAGTCCAGATATTCCACCCTTCTTATTCTTCATTACTTTTGGTTTTCGATTTATTTCTTTTTAAATTGAGTTTATAATTGGCTGGGCCTTACCAAAAGAATAAAAGAACTAGCTTCAGTTCTTTCATCAAAACTAAATTCAGAGGGAAATCTACTGAAATGAAAATCCCAGATGGAATATAATTATTTTTACCTGAATTTACTGTTCTCCTTGACCCTGTCTGAATGTGCTGAATGCTATCCTGTGGACACTTGGACATTACTTCGTGCTTTCAATGGAAATTGACTTTGAAACGGTTTTGAAAGGATGGTATTAATGAAATAAAACTAGTAGAAAACACACTATTGACAAATTGATGTTCCTTTAGCATTGTCTTCACTTTCTCCTAATAAGAAATTGACCCAGATACCCTTTTGGCAAATCCACAGTGTTTAATTTTTGATGAACTTCTTCTTTTTGAAAAATACATACTTTATGCATTAAAAATACGAGGAGACAAAGGCACAGAGACGTGTTCTATTTGATGACTCATTAGCTAATTCCCAGTGATCATTTGGGCTGTGGCAAGAACTCATGTTGCTAATAGCATCATCTGCTGACTCGCAGTGTGTGCACCTGCAGGAAGCTGGAATTGACTGTAGTTGGATCTGGTACTCACATCCAGGCATTCTGGTATGGCATTCCAGTGTCCTCAACAGTATCCTAACTGCTTTGTTAAATGCCCAAATTCTCACTTTCTTTTGATATTTCGGTTGTAGTTAAGTTACCATTAACTTTAATTTCCCATTCATCATTTATTTAACGGATGTTTACTGAAACCTACTCTATTGTAGTTATAGCAGTGACTAAGGTGAAAATCGTATCTTGAAGAAATCTACAGACTACTAGGAGTCTGTAGAAATGATACGGTAGGTAGTGATTTTAGTAGTCATTACTGTAGTAGCCTGTGGAAAGACTGTTTTTAAAATTGTTTATCTATTTGAAAGGCAAAATTGCAGAGAAAAAGGAGAGATGGAAAAAAATCTATCATCTACTGGTTCACTCCCAAACTGGTGACGAAGGATGAGACTGGGTGGAGCTAAAACCAGGAGTCGGCAGGGACATCATGCTTTCCTCGTGAGTGCAGTGGCACAAATACTTGGGCTATTTTCCGAGGGTATCAGCAGTGAGCTGAATCAGAAGTGGACCATCTGGGACACAAACTTGTGCACATATGGAATTTTGGTATTGCAAGTGGTAGCTTAACTTGTTCTACCACAGTGCTAGCCCCAAGACTTGATTTTGATTATTTTCTTCTGCATTGATAACCAGTCATCATTTCTTTCTTCCTTTCCACAATTAATCACTTGTGGAATACCTTATTGCATATTCTAGCAGATACATGATCAACTTTAACATGCTTGTTTCAGAATTTCTGCAAATAATTCAATATATCTGCCCTCTTCATCTACTGACACATTTCTTCCCTTGATCATGATTAAATATTTAAAACAAATGTTTAAATATTTCTGTAATATTCAAATACTTATTTTCATCTTCTTTAGTGCAAGAGTGAGAAGAAGAGGGAGAAAGAGATAGACACGGAATTCTTCCATTTGCATATTCACAAATGCCTTGATTTTAAAAATAATGATAGTATTAGAGATTTGTATATAAAACAGTAGAAACAAAAGAAGTGGGTGTCATACTGATATGAGAGTACATATCTGTATTTGAGCTCAGTATGGGTGTTGTTTAATAATTTAAAAAAATTATTGGAAAACTAGATGTACAGAAAGATCTTCTGTCCGCTGCCAGAGGCTGTTCGGATCAGAGCTGAGCTGCTCCGAAGTCAAGAGTCAGGAGTTTCTTCAGGGTTCCCCTGCAGGTGCAGTGTCTCAAGGCTTTAGATCATTCTCTGCTGCTTTCTCAAGCCACAGTCAGGGAGCTGGAAGGGAAGTGAAGTAGCCAGGACATGAAGCAACGCCCATATTGGAACCTGGCACATGCAAGGCAATGATTTTGGCCTTTAGACTATGGCTCCGGCCCTCAGCATGGATTCTTTTTTTTTTTTTTTTTTTTTTTAATTACATTGCATTATGTGACAGTTCCATAGGCTCTGGGATTCCCCCAACCCCTCCCCATACCCTTCCCCCATGGTGGATTCTTGCACCTTGTCTCAGCATGGATTCTTAAACAGTTTTAGCTTACTTCAGCTTATTATTGATTGTGCTTAGGACAGTTCCTTCTACAAATCTTTGTAAGTCATGATAAAATTATTGAGCTCTTATTAAGACTTAGAGTTGAATCATCACATTCTGAATGCGAGGAATCTCTTCCTCTCTCTGCTACTCTTACTTTCGCCCTTTTCTTGTTCACTCTTTTTCTCTGTTAATCTCTTGCTCCACTCTCCCTCCTTTACAGGGAATTGCTCAGTTTTCTGTAAACAGGTGGACTGTTTTTCTGTACCATTGCCATCTGCCTGGCACCCCATTCTCCATAATTCACAATTTTGGTTACAAAGCAGGGACACATTTTATGAAAGTTCAGAATGTTCTGGAGGAGGAATTCTATTAGCAGTCCCTCTGCAAAAGCTGAGAGCCGAAACACACCACTGTTTGTGTCTTTCAAAGATGACACTCTGTTGTCTTTCTACTTGCATTGTTCTTCCTGAAGAATTAATTGTTACTTGTGTTTTTGTATCTCTGTCAATTGTAATTCATTCTCCAGGTTGCATTGTGAATTTTTCACTTAAGCACTGGTTTGAGTATAGCATATATGTTGATGTAGTCATTGAGAGCTCCTTGAACTTTTTGCATCAGTTGGTTTCTACTTTAAATTTGGAAATGTTTGCTCTTAATTTTTTTTGTTTCCATTGTTTTCTTGTGCTGATTTCTAATACAGTTACAACTGTATTAGAACAGTTGAAATTGTTCCTTGTTTTCATGGCCCTCTGTTCATCATCTTTTAAAAATTGTTTTCTCTTTATTTCTATTTTAAGCAGATTCTACCTCCAAGATTCTATTCTTAGGTTTGACAATAATGTCTACTCTCACTGGTCTTGTCTAGTGAATTTTTTTATCTCCTACATTACAGTTTTGATTTTCAAATATTTGCCTTATGCTTTTTAAAATGTCATTTATCTATTTAAATATTATACATGACTACGGTACAAGTTGTAATACCTTTGTCTGTTAGTTAATTATTTGTTTTATGTTCCTCCTGATTACTCCCAAGTGGGCAGTGAACCAGCAGAGGAAAGAATTTTCTCTATGTCTCTCCTTCTCTTCTTAAATCTGATCTGCTTGGGCCTGGCGCGGTAGCCTAGTGGCTCAAGTCTTCGCATGAGTGCGCCCAGGTTCCTGTACGTTTAAAACGTCAGTTCTAATCCCAGTGGCCCTCTCGGGTTTTAGCCGTGCCAGCAGGCACCGAGGTCACCGAGGGTGAGGCAGACGGTGGCCTTCTGCCACAAGAACCACTGGAGACAAGCTTGTGAGAAATGTCTGCTTTATTATGCACAGGTTACAGGTTTTAAAGGGTAAGGAAAGAGGCAGCCTTCCAGCAGACCCCACACCCACCAAAGACGCTGTAATTGGCTGTATGACGCGTCTATCTCCCTAGATCTCCCGGTGATGTCAGAGGTCATGTTCAGGTATACTTCCCTTGACCTTCTAGCCATGTTGGAGGCCACACTCCAGGGTAGGCCTGAAGGCTGTGCCTCAGGCCGAGGGGAGCCTTAGGCTTAAGCCACGCCCCTAGGCAGCAGGGCAGGGGGCTGGGGCAGTTGCCCACATGACCCCACTTCCCATCCAGCTCCTTCCTTGTGCCTGGGAAAGTAGTTGAGGACAGTCCAAAGCCTTAGGAAACCCGGAAGAAGCTCTTGGCTCCTGGCTTCGGATCAGCTCAGTTTTAACCATTGCAGCCATTTGGAGAGTGAATCAACAAACAAAATCTTCCTCTCTTTCTCTCTCCTCTCTGTATATCTGCCTGTCCAATAAAAATAAATAAAATCTTAAAAAATATGGTCTGCCTTTCTAGTATAAATAAATAAATAAAGCTTGAACAAAAAAGAATGAAAATTCAATAAAAATGTTACTTTTGGATCTGCTATGCCTGTGACCACAGAATCATTTCTAGAAATTTGCCAACTTGTTTTGAGCAAAGTGTGGAAGAATTTAGAAGATTCATATACAGATGCTTTCTGTCATTAAAGGTTATTTTTGAAGAACTCAAGGGTTTAAATAGTTGGTACATCAGTTAAGACACTCTCAATACTTGGGCTGGACTGAGCCCAACCCAGGAGCTCCAGCTCAATCTGTGTTTCTCAGGAGGATGGCTGGTACTCTCATATTTATGCTACCACTCAGAGAACACCTGCTCCTCCCAGAGTGCAAATTGGAGCCGGAACTAGAACTCAGGCATCCTCAAATGGGAAGCAGATGCTTGGAGCAGTGATCCTACGGCTGTGACAAATGCCTGCCCCTGTAGACTTTATTTTGTAGTATGTTTCAGTTCCTTTCAACAAATATCATATTTTTGTTTGTTTTTCTGTAAAAGCTGAAGCTTAAAGTTAAAAATACCTATTTACACTAAAAAATAACAAATTATTTGGTCCAATTGGCAATTACATACAAAATCTGATGTCCTTGGCAAACAGTTTTCCAGTTATACTGCTGTCTATACAGTAATATTTTTGGTCATAATTCATCATGTACTTATAAATAAATAAATAGAGAAAACACATAAGTCAACTTGACTTCATACTGTCGTGTAGTATAAAAAGAAGATGGGAAGTATAAATTCTGGAAGGAGTAAATATATTTATACTGCTGAATGTTTGTCATTTATTGTTTTTAGCATCATCCTTGTTTTCCAGTTATTTTGTGGACATAATTCGTAGGCCAGAATTCAAGAAGTGAACTTGCCTGTTGATTTACTCCAAGCTTACTTTACTAAGTATATGCTTTTGCATGGTGAGAATGACGTTTTTGCACATTTGACAGTGTCGCAAATCACAGCTTGGTTTTTAGATGTCCTTTATCTCTTGTGTCATCACCACGTGGCTGTGGCTTCCTCTGATACCTTCAACATCAGACCTTTGCTGTTACTGCTTGTTGATTCCAAACCCCTTTGTTGGTATCTTAAACCCACTGTCCCGGCAGGATTTTATTGATTATTACAGTCAAACAGTTGTAATCAATAAAAAAATGTAACTTGCATTAAAATTCAGTGATAGCATGAATGATAAGGCAAGACATTGTATACATTTTTGCAATTCGAAAGCCATTAAATCCTTGAATGCTTGAATCCTTGAATATTTCGTTCTCATGCTTAGTTACAGGGCCTTTAAGTTTTCTTTTGAATCGTATGTATTCACGTTGTCTAATTTGATCAGATAACAATGCTATCTGAAAGGAACTGTCTTGGTAATACTAGTTTCATTTTAAAAATCAAAATATATCTATTTTCAAAATTCATTTTATTTATTTTAAAGCAGAGTTATACTGAGAGAGAGAGAGGGGAAGAGAAAAAAGGGATAGAGAAAGAGAGGCAGAGAAGCAGAGAAAATGACAGAAGGAGAGAGATGCATACTCTTCATCCACTGTTTCATTTCCCAATGACCATAACATGTGGGCCTGGGCCCAGGTTGAAGCATTAACAAGGAGCTCCAGTTCTCCAATGTGGGCAAAGCCCCACGCATTTGAGCCATCTTCTGCTGCTTTCCCAGACACATTTTAGCAAGGACCTGGATTGAATGTGGAGTAGCCAGGATTGAATGGGCACCTGTAAGGGATACCAGTCATTTGAGTAGTAGCATAAACCCTTATGCTAAAACATCTGCCCTCCAAAATATATTTTAAATCTCATTGATGTGAATATTAAATAATTTGGGATATCATGCATTAACAAGAGGCATGTTGAAATAGTTCATGAACTGTTGTAACATGTTTACTTATTTTGCTCTAATTATTGTCGTGTTTCCAATGACCTAGAAGAGTAAATTTAAAAAAAACAAGTGAAATTAGGCCTGGCATGATTATTTAGTGGTTAAATTTTTACCTTACCTCCACCAGGATCCTATATGGACTCTGGTTTGTGTCCCAGCTACATCAGTTTTAATCCAGCTCCCTGTTTGTGGCCTGAGAAAGCAGTAGATGCTGAAAGCCCTGGGACCCTGTGCCCATGTGGGAGACCTGGAAGAAGCTCCTGGCTCCAGGCTTCAGAGAGGCTTAGCTCCGGCTATTGCGGCCTTTTGGGAAGTGGACCAGCAGATAGAAAATCATTCTGTCTCTCTTTCTCTCCGAGTATTTGCCTTTCCAATAAATAAAATACAATAATAAATAAATAAATAAGCAAATCTTTTAAAAAAAAAACTGTTTCCATTTATCCCATGATATCTTTCATTTAGGTTGATAATGCAATCTGGCTCATGATTATTATTAATAAAACATTTTTATTTCTCTAGTGAACACTCCACAAAACTATGGAAGTTCTTAAAAAACCAAGATAAAGTTTACTGGGTTTCTATGGAAGTTCTTTTATTTACTTGATATTTAAACTATGATGTAACATTAAGCTAATGCAATTATAAATGAAATAAAATATTTTCACAAGTCAAGATAAAAATTTTGCTTTTCTAAATGCTTGACAACCTTCCCACATTCATTTTGCATACGACCATTCCCTCATGAGAAGCCAGTGTAAGAGGACTCTTATCATCTTTCTAGCAAATCTTCATGCCTATTGTCATATCTAGTAATTTTCTTTACTGCTTCAACAATGAGCTAAGCTTCTCATCTATCAAAACAAAAAGTTCTGTATGCCCACTTGTCATTAATTTCTCCCTTTTTCATCAGAGAACTCTAAATTTTCCATTTCTTGATAGGCTTTAAAAATTTCCTTCATTTTCAATATATCCTTTGCTTATCTCTTTTTTACTCAGTTATCCTAGTATTTCTTCTATTGCCATTAGCAATCAGACATCATCTGTCATTGTGTTAATGTTATGCACTTTGATTTTCTTCTGTCTCTCACTCCTGACACTTACTTTCCCTTATTTTCATTCTGGGATAACCTTCATGAAACTGTTCTCATGTGGTGACTGCTATCTTGTTATTTTTCAATCATTCTACATCGAGCTAAAATCATCATTTTCACTTGTACTACTCCATTTAGATTTCTCTAATATCACACACCTAACTCCTTAATTGAGTTAAATACACAATATTTCTGTTTCTTTCATGTAAAGGTGTTCCTAAAAGTTCCTGGAGAAGCAGAATCTAGATGATTTTTATAAAATTGTTTATCTTCCTTATTGTTTTCCCAAAAGCGACTGCAAATTCTGATCACTCCTTTTATTTTTACACACCTTTCATGACACTATGTTTTGTAGTTTCCTTATGATTTTTCTTGTCAACAGCACTTTGGTTTTTCAAGAGCTTCTCAAATACTAACATGCTGATCATCATTTTTTCAAGATTATTTTATTTAAAAAACAGATTTATAGAGTATGAGGGACAAACAGAAAAAGAGAGAGCTTTCATGTGCTGGTTCACTCCCCAGCTGGCCCCAAAGGCCAGCTGGAGGCCAGGCTGACTCCAGGGGCTTCATTCAGGACTCCCATGTGGTTGCAAGCTCCCGAACAGTTGGGGCACCTATTCTGCTTTTTGTCAGGCTGTTAGCAGAGAGCTGAGTTGGATATGGAGCCCCTGGATCATGAACCAGCACCCCACACTGGATGCTGGTTTTGTAAGCAGTGCAGTGACGTTTTTTGCTATGCCAAAATGCTGGCCACATCAAGGTAACCTTTTTAAAAAACACTTCTTTTCAATGAAAGTTCTTCATTAACAAAAATCAGTAAAAATTCTCAAATGTCACATTTAGCTCCAAGAAATTCGCACTAAAAGTTCTCTACCTGGATAGTCTTACCCTTGTTCCTGGAGCTAAGTACTGTATGTATGCTAATACATCCCACATTCAAGTATTCCTTAGATGTCTGTTTTTTGTTTTCCAGATTCAGTGTATCTGACTCCTACTTGATGTCATCTCTTGCTGGCATTTGTAAACATTCAAATTAATACTTTACCATATCATATTTTACCTTTCTGCAAAATATGTTTAAAGATTGCACAATTATTTCTTATTCATAATAGCAATATCAGTTAGTCCAGGTATATACTTGTTCTTCAAGCTTAAATTAACATATCATTCATGCAGTTTATCTTTTCACTCTGTTCCTATGAATGAAAATAATTTAAGTAATTCTGGTAAGATCCTTCATAGAATTGTGTATTCCTTTTCTTTCTTTTTTTCCATGATGGTTTCCTTATATTAGAGAACATATGGTATTTATCCTTTTGGGATTGACTTATTTCATTGAGCATAATTGTCTCTAGTTGTCATCTAGTTGCGAATGGTGTAATTTCATTCTTCTTAATGGCTGAGTAATTTTCCATGGAGTAGATGTACCACAGTTTCATAACCACTCCCCTTCTCATATGCAGTTTTCATTTCCTTTGGGTATATTCTTAGGAGTAGGATAGCTGGGTCATATGTCAAGTTTATTTGCAATTCTCCAAGCACTTTCCATACTGATTTTAATAATCGTTGTACTGGCCTAAACTCCCACCAGCAGTAAAGGAGGATTCTTTTTTCCCTACATCCATGCCAGAAGGTGTTGTTGGTAGAGTTCTGATTGTAGGTCAACCTCCCTGGAGTTAGGTGGAACCTCAAAGTGGTTTTCATTTGTATCCCCCTGATGGCTAGAAAGCCTGAGCATCTTTTCATATGTCTGGTAGCCATTTGAATCTGTTCTTTTGAAAAAGTCTGTTCATTCATTTCCTTAACCTACTTTTTCACAGTGGTTTTTTTTTTTTTTTTTTTTTTTTTTTTTACTGTCCCTGGGTTTCTGAAGCTGTTTGTGAACCCTGGATATTAGTCCCCTAGCACTTGTGTAGTGTGAAAAAATTTCCTTCCATTCTGTTGGTTGCTTGCTCACTTTGTTAGTTGTTTTCTTTGCTACACAGAAGCTTTTTAGTTTGATGTAGTCCCATTTTTTTATTTTGTCTTTGATTCCCTGTGTTTTTGACATCTTTTCTAAGAAGTCTTTCCTGTTTATATTCCTGGAGAGTGCGTCCTATGCTTTCCTTTAATAGTTTGATGATTTCTGGGTGTAGATTCATCTTAATACCAAAGCCAGATGGAGACACAACAGAAAAAGAGAACTACAGACCAAAATTATTTTTTTTTAAGATTTATTTATTTTTATTACAAAGTCAGATATACAGAGAGGAGGAGAGATAGAGAGGAAGACCTTCTGTCTGATGATTCATTCCCCAAGCAGCTGCAATGTCCAGTGCTGTGCCGATCCGAAGCCAGGAGCCAGGAACTTCCTCCAGGTCTCCCACACAGGTGCGGGGTCCCAAAGCATTGGGCCGTCCTCGACTGCTTTCCCAGGCCACAAGCAGGGAGCTGGATGGGAAATGGAGCTGCTGGGATTAGAACCGGCACCCATATGGGATCCCGGGTGTTCAAGGCGAGGACCTTAGCCGCTAGGCCATGCTGCCGGGCCCACAGACCGAAATTCTTGATGAACATAGACCCAAAGATCCTCAACAAAATACTAGCCAACACAATCCAACAGCACATCAGGTGGCATTTCACTTACCTGGACCAGGTGGGATTCATCCCAAGCATGCAAGAATGTTTCAACATTTGCAAGTCAATAAATGTGATACATCACAACAAATTGAAAAATAAAAACTGTATGAGCATGTCAAGAGATTTAGAGAAGTCATTTGATAAAATCCAACACCACTTTACGCTGAAAGCCCTAAGCAAGATAGGCATAGAAAGAACATTCTGCAACACAAAACGATTTATAAAATACCAATACCAGCATCATACTAAATGGAGGAAGATTGGAAGACTTTCCACTAAAATTTGGAACTAGGCAGGGATATCCACTGACACCACTACTCTTCAGTATAGCATTGGAAGTCCTTGCCAGACCTATTAGATTAAAAAAAAAAAAAGCAATTAGAGGAATACAATTTGGAAGTGAGGAATTGAAATTATCTCTATTTGCAAATGACATGATTCTCTACGTAGGAGAACGAAAAGACTCAGTCAAGAGACTATTGGAACTCATAAGACACTTTGGCAGGATAGCAGGATAGAAAATTAATGAACACAAGGCAATGGCACTAGTGTGCACAAATGATTCCATGGATGAGGGAAAAATGTAAATATAGTCTCCTTTAAAATAATGGAGAGGAATCTTAAATACCTAGGAATTAATCTAACCAAATATGTGGACAACGTCTATAATGAAAACTATAAAACATTAAAAAAGGAAATAGAAGAAGGCATTGAAAAATGGAGACCCTGTGTTCCTGATTTGGCAGGATTAAAATCATCAAAATGTCTATATTGCTAAAAATAATATACAGATTCAACGAAATCCCAATCAAAATCCTAACAACATTCTTCTCAGAAATAGAAGATACAAAAGTTCATCTGAAAACACAAGAGACCACAAATAGCCAAAACTATCCTGAAGACTAAAAATCAAGCTGGAGGAATCACAATTCCAGACGTCAAGACATTCTACAGAATAGTGATTATCAAAACAGTCTGGTACTGGTACGAAAACAGAGAAGAAGATGAATGGAACAGAATGGAAACATCAAAAGGGAACCCACATATATGCAGCCAACTAAAGTTTGGCAAGAAAACTGAAAACGATTCAGGGAAAAAACCTGGTCTACTCAACAAATGCTGTTGGGACAACTGGATATTATTTTGCAGAATTAAGAAGCAAGACCTGCACCTGTCACATTA
This sequence comes from Ochotona princeps, assembly GCF_030435755.1. NCBI lineage: Eukaryota > Metazoa > Chordata > Mammalia > Lagomorpha > Ochotonidae > Ochotona > Ochotona princeps. Next base: position 61,553,368 of record NC_080840.1, read on the forward strand.
TACAAAACTCAGCTCTAAATGGTTCAAGAACCTAAAATGTGCAATTGTTTTAAAAAGATCTCTGCAAAGCTTATGAACATACATGGCTTTGTTCCATTTCAAAGATATGAATAATCATATAAAAGATATAGGAATCTTAAATCAGTAAATATGTTGAAAGTCTTCACTGTGTTAAGTTTTGGTATGGTGTTCAACAAGACTAACATGACCTCTGAGTTTATGCTTGTTTTGGTTAATGCTGTAGCAACACCTAGCACAGTGCAGAGATTTCCAACATATTTACAGAATGAATGCTTCCACAAATACACTGAAGAGATGATAGGGTTTGATACAGATATCTTGACCTTCTCACTCTGTAATTTATTCTGTTCTGACATACTGAAGTCACTCAAATTAATGTTTGACTGTCACTAATTTAAATAGCTACTTGATTTCTCCCTTAGGCCTTTGCTGCTAGAGAAGAATTTTCTGTTTCTTAATATCATCATGCTTTGTAATTGGGCTGCCTGAAAACTCAGATTTGGTTATATTTTCTTAAGAGCAAATGATTGCATAATGTGTCGCCAAGTAGTCTCCTGAAACTCCATCAACCCATATGGGTTATACTTCCTGTCCCTGCTGCTCCACTCCTGATCCAGCTCCGTGCTAATGTACCTGGGGAAGCAATGGAAGATGGTCCAAGTGCTATTGGCTTTATGCTGGCCCAGCCCCAGCCTTTGTGGAATGAACCAGATGGTGGTAGACTCTCTCTCGCTCACCCTCTCTCCTTAACCATCTCAACCACTTTCTCTCTGTAACACTGCCTTTAAAAAAATTAATATTTGTTGTTAGATGTTTAAGATGGAGTCAAGACTAGGATTTCGATTATTATTTCAGTTTTAGTTATTCAAATGTGTAACTGACCTTTGAAGCATTATTTTTCCTTCAGACCACTTAGTAAGGGTGGCCACTGTGATGTAGAATTAGAAGCTGCCACCTACAATGCTTTATCTTATATGGACCCCATTTCATGTCTGGGGGCCAAATGGGATCCCCTGGCTACTCCACTTTCTGTTCAGATCCCCTCTAATATCCTGAAAAATCAGCAGAATATAGTCCAACTGGATGGACCACAGACACCCAGGTAGGAGATCTAGAATAAGCTCCTGGCTCCTGGCTTCAGTTGACACAATTATAGCCATTGCAGCCATTTGTGGAAAGAACCAGTGGATGGAAAATTCTCTTTCTCTGAAATAAACATGTATTTTTGGAGTTAAATAAACATGTATTTTTTAAAATCATTGAGCATAAATTTTTCAGTATGATTATGTGGCGATTGAATTATCACACCATCTTACCTTGATTATGGAACCCTCAGACAGCTAAAAACTCATGAATTATTTACATTCTTCAGTAGGTTAACTGCACGTGTCCTTCACTGGCTGCAGCAGAAACTTCTGTGGTCTGATTGGTTAGAGTGGTCAGCCTTATTCCCAAAGAGTAGTGTGTCAGAGGACTGAATGGAAAAGATACATTCTCAGTGAGATAGGCACCACTGATTAGTTGTGAGTCTAGCTGTAACAAATATGCAATTGACAGGCAATGTTAATGTTTTTTTCCTGGAGCAGGGACATCCCCCTTCTGCTTTTTAGAGAACTGAATTCTAGGTTCTTCAGCTTTTGGTAGATGGGCATATACTCTTGCAGAATGTCACAGTTTACTCCTGAATGAGAGTTACATCATCATCTTCCTTGGTTCTCAAACCTTCAAATGACATTGTGTTTGAAAGAACATGTTTGAAAGAACTTGTTAGCACCCATAACAGAGTAAAGTGAACCCACCAAAAATCCTGTCTTGTATCTTTCCACACATAAACACGAAGCATCCTCAAAAACATCATAAAAAGACTTAAAAGATAAGTATATATTCGTACCAAAAAACTCTTTAAATCTATGCATAGTTTTAAATAACATCCATTTTCCATTTTTTCCAAACGTGGCTTTTAATTTCTGTTCCATGAGTTTTTATAAAAATATTTGTGTGGAAGGAAGTGATAGTGACATGTCTTACATCTGTTCCATTCCCCTAATGACCACACAGAATCTAAGCTGGGATACAGGTAGCACAAGTGATAGTCTATCTTGCTGGGTTACAATACCAGCCCCTCTATAGATTTTTGCATTCTATACGTCCTATCAATTTGTCTCTCCAGGGAACCTTGACTGAAACAGCTGACACCGACCAGTTTTAGACCTAGGTTTGTTTCAAATATGCTGCTTAGATAATTCAAATATGTTATAACTCTAAATCTCAAAACTATCTTAAGAATAACTACAGAATCCCTTTCCTGTTAATTCTTCCCAGTGAAGTGCCTTTTTTTTTCTTGGAGTGGACTCTAATAGAATGCTTCTTTTAACAAAGAGGTTCCCAATTCCTGTCACTTACTACAAACTTAGCCAGCCTGTATACAAATGATTAGATTAGTTATTAAGTTTTTCCTGGTCAGTTCCAATAAACGTGAAATTTTACAAAAATTTCTCTACTTGTACTGGATTCTCAGCATTTCCTTCACACATTCTCAAAAGAAAAAAAGTTGGATGAAAGTAGAAAAATCTTAGCTTTTTAATGAAATAAAGTGGGAGCTTATATCTGTGATTTTCCTTGCTGAAGGCTGAAGTATTTTAGAAGGTGTGATAAATAAGATTAATTTTCCTAGTTGAAATGTGTAGAGCTTGTCAATGCTTAGCAAAATTAAAGAATATTCACTAAATTTTTAAAAAGTCCTTTTTTTTTTAGAGAAAATCTTTCAGAAAAGTAAGGATTTTAGAAGCACTAATAAAAACAATGATTAGGAAACTCAAATGAAATAGCACTTAGTGTATGATGTGAACAGATTTTATGACAAAGTTAAAAAAAATGTGTTCTGAGTTTTTGCAAAACATATACATGATTTTGATGCTCAGTTGTAGATACATTTGTGCAGAAGGTGCCGATACCAAATAGGTGGCATGGTTCTTCAGTGTCTCTGGAGAAGTATTTACCTGGTCTTGCAAAACAGACCTTGGAGAAACCCGATTGTGTTGAGATTTTTAAAGCTTGAATTACTTGAGACTTTCAAGTGTTCAAGCTATCACAACATCAAAAGACCTGTCCTATGTCTTCATCGTACTTCATGAAATTACAGTGAAATAACATGTCATATCATGGTTGTATTAGGCTTTTCCAGAGAGACAGAGCAAGGAAATCTGTAGGCAGGTCCACAACAATAGGTATGAATAGATAGATAAATGATAATGTAGACAGACCAGTGAGAGATGGAGGGAATTTATTGAAGAAATTGGTTTATGGTCTGTTAAAGATAAGAAGTTCTAGGGTTAGTCAGTCTGCAAAGTAATATTTCAGGGAATTCAGTAGCGTTCTCGATCCATATGCAAAGACCTCAGAATTTGGAAAGCCGAATGTGGAGCGTTCAGTATGTGGTTGAAATCGTGAGAATGGGGAAATGATGCTGAACCTCCTAGAATGCAAAGACTTTAAAATCTGTAACTCTGTGGAGCAGGCGGAAAGGAGGAGGCTTTTATCCCAATCCTGAAGACTCCCAGATCCTCACCAAGGAGCACCGAGGACTACATCCCTACTGCCAAGGAGACCATGGGGAAATGGAGTGCCTTCGGAGACCAAGAACTCTGAGGTCAACCACCCCCATTTGGATCTACCACATGGGATGGAAGAAGCCCAAATCCTGCCTTGCAGGTTCCAAGGTCATTGGAACAACAACCAGGATCCCTGAGCAGTCCACAGAAACAGAAGAACAGTAAACTTGCTTCGGGACTAGGGAGAGGAGCTTTCTCTGGTCCTTGCCTGCTTCCAACTTTGGGTCCCCACCCCCTCTCGTAATAACCATCAGGAGCGCTCCAGAAAACCCTCAAAACAAACAAACAAACAAACAAAATGAGAATAGATAGACAGAGAACAACAAGGAAAGCTTAGAACCAGACAGGAAACGGTCAGCGGGGATGCACTTATACCTCATTGGGTGGGACACAAAGATTAGTTACTCCTCACTGGGTTATGGAAGATTTCTCTGCACACCCCTCCTAAACATGCTCACCTAAACTGTTGACATATATCCTGTTAGAATTATAGAGTTAGACCACCCAAAAAACAGCCAGGTTCAGCGAAATCATGCTTCAATGCTATAAACTGCTAAAGACTAAAATTAAAATAGGCATGAGACAGCTGAATAGCAATCTAACCCATTTTAAGGTGTATAGAATACGGTTGAATATAAACCAAAATTGAAATGTCTATGAAGAAGTCACAGGTTGTGGTTGAGAACCTGCATTTTCCTATTAACATATTGGTTAATCAATACCATGTCAATTAATGCCATAATGTTGTAAATGGTTGGAAATATTATGTTGGGACTTTTAATTGATTGGAATGATACTCTGCCGGCTCTACCTTCAGACCAGAGATGGTCTCACCAAGAAACCATTGAACTTACCAGGACAATAAGATGCTGGACTTTATGCTTGGTAAATACTTCCAATGAAAGAATGTCAACTGAATTTGAACTATGGAAATGCAACAGGGTGGAGCAATCCACCGTGGGGGGAGGGTTTTGGGAGGGGTGGGGGGAATCCCAGTGCATAAAAAAAATGTATCACATAATGCAATGTAATTAGTTTTTTTTTAAAAGGAAATGCAATACAAATATATGTTTTAAAAAAAAAGAAAAAAAAAAAAGAAAGACCAATGGCAGTTTCAAACAGAATTCAAGTTTAATCTTAGCAAGGTACAATGCAATTTATTAAGCCAAAAGCTTAAGCAAAATTAGCTAAAGCTGTATGCTCAGCTTTTAAGCAATGTGATAGTGAAGATGGAGAATTTCTAAGTTATTCAATGGGTTCATCAATATCTTGGGCAGGGCACTCATCATATCACTCCCAAATGTGCAAGGAACAGTTCTAGCAGACATGTAAATAATTGGGATTCTCTGTCCACAGAAATAAGGTCAGAAAATTATTGTCTTTGTGTAAAGTTAAACATTTTCTGCCAAATATACTTAATATTTACTTTAAATATTATGTGAGATTAATAAAAAAAATCTGTAACTCTGTTGTCCAAAGGGTAAAAGGAGAAATGTTTCTTAGTTTCAGAAGAGAGTTTTGCCTTTCTTCTAATAAATCATTTCCCCTAAAAAGGCCAGCAGTGGATTAGCAATGCCTTCTCAAAGTGATAATCATAGGCCCTCTTTCCTCAGCCTACTGTTTTCAACGGCCAGTCTCTTCCAGAAATACCTTCATAGACCTGCTGAGAGATAATGCCTTATTAGCTCCATGGGCTTCCCTAAATCTCACCGAGTTGACACCTAACCTTTACCACTGCAGTAATAATTTGTGTCTTTGTCTCAATTCCATTTTCACTCTAGTTGTTTTTGACCTGTAGTGGTTCTCAAATAAAGGATTAACATCTTCGTCCTTGCTCCAGGTTTTGCTTTCTTTCTTTTTTTTTTTTTTTAAGATTTATTTATTTTATTGGAAAGGCGGATATACAGAGAGGAGGAGAGACATAGAGGAAGATCTTCCTTCCGATGGTTCACTCCCCAAGTGAGCGTAACGGCTGGAGCTGAGCCAATCCGAAGCCAGGAGCCAGGAGCTCTTCTAGGTCTCCCACGCGGGTGCAGGGTCCCAAGGCTTTGGGCCATCCTCAACTGCTTTCCTAGGCCACAAGCAGGAAGCTGGATGGGCAGCAGGGCTGCCAGGATTAGAACCAGCGACCATATAGGATCCTGGGCGTGCAAGGTGAGGACTTTAACCACTAGTTATTGTGCTGGGCCCCAAGTTTTGCTTTCAAAAGAACGTATTCTAATAGAATGCCATTTTGGGATAAAGATTACCATATATAAATAGAAAGACAACGGTTCTGACCAAAGTATTCACTGAGCCAATTATATACTCCTTTAAGATATTGCAATTATTGGGCCCAGTGCAGTAGTCTAGCAGCTAAAGTTCTCACTTTGCATGCATTGGGATCCCATATGGAAGACCTGGAAGAGGCTCCTGGCTCCTGGTTTCAGATCTACACAGCTCTGGTCATTGCAGCCACTTGGGGTATGAATCAATGGACATAAGATCTTCTCTCTTCTCCTCTCTGTGTATGTGACTTTCCAATAAAAATAAAATAAATCTTAAAAAAGATATTGCAATATGTATTTAATTTTACATATGATATAAATATGTGCATATATGAATATATATATATATATATATATATATATATATATTCAAGGAACTCAGGAAAGTGAGAAGTACGTGCAGAGAGCTAGAGTGTATAATGCAATGTTTCACCAGTATTATTCTTCCTAGAATGTCATATGAAAAAAACTCGGTGAATTTTAAAATAATAGGTTTTAATTTTCATTGTAGAGACTATTAAAGGGAGCACTGTTATTAGGAGTATACTGTTTACCACAGAGTCTTCCAGAGGCTGGCACCTTTCATGGAACAAAGAAGATACTCAATAAAAATGTGGTGACAGACGAAGGAATAAGGGCTGGACATTATCAGCTGCAAAGTCATCAGTCACGGGTCGTATCACTGTCTCAGCTGATAATAGTCCTTTAAGTTAGTGTTTGGCTTTAAATAATTTTATTTTCCCATCTGATGAAGTTTTCTGATTCTAGCACACAGTATTCTTTTCATAATTTGAACCACACAAATAACATCTTTGAAACATGCAACTTCCCAATAAATGTTTCAAGCTTTACTTAATCTTTATTCAAAAATAACTTAGTGTTGTATGGGCAGAATGCTAAAATCTTATTAATTCATTCATCTCAAGAAACTAGTCAACTTCCTGAACCGAACTATTAAAAATTGTTGTTTGATTGGTTTAGCTCCTGACTCAATACGCTCTTATTTCTATGCCCAGGTAAAGAAAGAGTTTTTATTTTCCTTCTTCCGTAACTTTTTAAAAAGTACAGTTTTGCTTACCTTAGCATTTTTTTAATTTAGTGAAACACGAATTCTTCAGAGGAAGGTAGTATGGAAACTTAAAGTAGTTTATTCTAGCAGATGGTTTGCCTCTGACAGGCACCTATGTTTCAGTACTCAGCAATATTCATCAAGTACAGAATTTGTTTTCACTTATTTCCCAACAAATTCAAATTCTTTTCTTCCTGCAGATGTCTAGCTTAAAATCATGGATATGAAGAACTTCTTTGGAAATTCAATCCTTATTTGAAAATAAAGCTTTTGAAGTGCTTCCTCTAGGGAATAGCAGGGGTGTAGATTTCTTGCATAACTTTTTGTAGCAATATGGTCTGTAGATTTACCTATGCATAAAGACCTGAATAAGTATGTTGTGCAAATAAAGCATATACTCAAATACTTTCTCAGAAACAGACCTTTTCCTGTTGAATTGGGGATAGCAACATGTGTTTTATTTGGAGCAATATGAAAGACTTTGATGACTTTCAACTGTAGCTGATTGTATTAAGAGAATAAATTAAAGATATGCCTGGAGTTTGGAACATATTCTATGTTCTAATAGTAACTCTGATGACAAAATGAGTTAATATTTTTGGCAAAATCATATTTATTACGTGGATCTAAGTACTAATGCTTGTGTATATTAAGTGCTAATTTTAATGTGATATTGAAAAAGAGTTTACAAATAGAATATAAATATATAAAACAGAAGTTGTAGTTTTATTATTGTGCTTTAAACTTCATTTGTAACAGAAAACATTTGTTAAAAAATGTTTGTCTGATTGTAATGTTAGTTTTTGGTCTGCATTCTCATAATTCCAAATTGTGTATCTATTGAGGTAAGGATATCTTGCTCATCTCCTGACCTTTACTAACTAGCATGATGCCTGTATGGCCAGAACATTTTTGATGGAGCATAAATTAATGATAACACAGGATTAAGATAAAAGTTATCCACACATACCAGGAGATAATTTTACTTTTACTGATTTAAAAATGTTTTACATGTAGAGGGTAAAAAATGTAATTCCTTGAGAAGCTACCTGGCTTATTAACACATGCACTGTTGAAGATTGCTTTATATCTGTGATGTTGCTTTAATATTTAGTGTGAGAAATTAACAATCATGTGATTTTCCACACACTGAATGCATTTGTGAGCCTGGACTCCTTGTCCACATTCTTGTGTAAATTCTAACTGAGGCACTACATATCACAGGTTATTTTTCAGCAGCAGTATATAAATGTTACCATTTAAAATAATCTTTAAAATAATTTAAAATAATCTTTATCTTCTTTCTGTCATTTTTGAGGAGGGAAATGGTATCCTTATTTCTTATTATGTGGAGTATGATCACCTTTTATAACTTATTTATTCAAGTACAGGTAATTTCCTTCTATTACTAATCTTTCCATGTGTTATTAAAAGTTCCCAATAACTTCAAATTCAGCTTCTGTTTCCATTTAAGATCCGATACTTATAATGAAAACAAAACTTTCTTGAAAATGGCAGAGTGAATTAAGCTGCCATGTATAATGCCAGTATCCATGAACTACCACTTTTTGAAGCCCTGTGCGTCCTACTTCAGAACCAGTTCCCTATAAATGTGCCCAGGAAAGCAGCAGCAGATAGTCCAAGACTTTGTCTCTGCCATCCTCATGGACGAGATACAGAAAAAGTTCAAGTGTTATAAATATTTCTGTGAACATATTTTTAAATCATTTATTTTCATTTTATTTTAAAGGCGAAGCTGTAGGAGACAGAGAAAGATAGATCATGAAAGAGTATTTCTACCCCCAAATGAGCACAACAGCCAGAGTTGCTTCCACCAAAGATTCAGTGCTTAAGAGTTACAAAGAATCTAGAGGAGGGCGGACAGTGGGGAAGGGAGGGAACTTGGGGGAGGGGGAGGGGGAGGGGGAGGGAGAGAGCCCACCACCAACTAAATTGTATCAAAAAAAAACAATTTTAAAAAAGTAGCTGGGAAGAATCAAGGGGTTCACCCTGAAGATGACTGCAGATGAGGACTCGAGGCTCAGAGCAGTAATAGTTCTTCAGTCTTTATTACAATGAAGAACTTTCATTAAAAAAAATGGCTATTTGGAACCCTCTAGGCCCTGTTTCCTATTTTATGTGGATTCTTAAAATTTAGTGTTTACCAAAGAACCATTCACTACTAAAAAATTAGTTCAAAAGAATGTGGAAAGACACTTAAAAAATGTGAAGTACATTGTTTGACCTACAGTTAAATTTTTTTTCAACTATTATCCTGCTCTGTATAGTTAACACATAAATAGACCTCAGAAATTAACAGGGAAAAATAGAGTGTCATTTATAATGAGTTCCCAATTCTTAACGATTGTGAGTCTCTTTCATTCCTTCTGATATAATGTTCTGGGCGTAAGTATCAAGAAGTATACATTTTAGACTCCAAAACAAAACAAAACATGCTTGCCCAGAGCCCTTCGTGGTAGCCTAGTGGCTAAAGTCCTCACCTTGCGCTTGCCAGGATCCCAAATGGGCACCAGTTCTAGTCCCAGCAGCCCTGGTTTCCATCCAGTTCCCTGCTAGTAGCCTGGGAAAGCAATTGAGAATGACCCAAAGCCTTGGGACCCTGTATCCATGAAGGAGACGCAGAAGAGGTTACTGGCTCCCGGTTTCAGATCAGTGCAGTACTGGCCATTGCAACCACCTGGGGAGTGAATCGGCAGATGGAAGATTTTCCTGACTCTCCTCTCTGTATATCTGACTTTCCAACAAATACAAAATAAATCTTTAAAAAATGCTTGCCCAGAAAAGTTTAACTAATGTTGAGCAATTTAGAAAACTAAGTGACCCCAGGATGCCATATTTATTTCTAATCAACTGCTTACTTATTAATTATTAATAATTATGGTTCAAACTTGTCAATATTTTAGAAAGAGCAAATTAAAATAAAATACAGGGCTCAGCATGTGGCTCAGCAGCAAAATCCTTGGCTTGCATGCTCTAAGATCCCATATGGGCAACCATCCATGTCCCAGCTGCTCCAGTTCCCATCAAGCTCCTTGCTTGTAGCCTGGGAAAGCAGTCGAGGATGGCCCAAAGCCTGGGAACCCTGTGCCCACATGTGAGACCTGGAAGAAGTTCCTGGCTCCTGGCTTTGGAATGGCTCAGCTTTGACCATTTCAGGCAACTTGGGGAGTGAGCCAGTGGATAGAAGATCTCTGTCTCCGTCTCTCCTTCACTGAGTAATTCTGTTTCTCCAATATCAATCAATCAATAAATCTTTGAAAATTGAATGCAATTGTATTACAGCAAGCACCAATTAGTTTTTATGACAATGCTGACACCATTAAATAAGCAATCATTACAATTCAAAGCAGAATTCCAGCATATGTTGAACAGCAAGAAGTAATGATCTCAAAATTAATTTTATGTAAAATACTAGTAAGTAAATACTAAATATGCTTGTATTAATGCCTACAATGTATTTCAATTGCAGACTCTCATATGTTCAGTATTGTCTAAAAATCTTAAAAATAGCTAATAGTAGCACTATAGGTCTACTGATAAAATTTGTCTTGAAATATACTTGTAGCTAATAAAGCTTTCCTACAGCCTAAATTTTCCAAGTTCTATAATAACTTCATTCTTTTACTGTTTTGTATATTACACCAAGAATATTTTATGGGTCAGGTGTATTTGTAAAGTGAAATGCGTGTGAGAACAGGGAAATTAATTTCTTGAATTAGCAACAGTTGAGCGTAATTCAACTGGCATAATAAACTAGAGACACATTTAAATTATCCCTTGCCATCAGTAATATCACAAATACTTTTGTTATTCATGTTTCCATCTCCTATCTCTATGCTTGTATTATTTATTGCATATATTGCTTTTATTGTAATTCAAAGAATGTTGGTTCTGTAAATCTGGGCAAATAGTCTTGCAACATTGAAGTGATCAGAAACCCCAAGGAAAACAGCATGAGGTGGGTCAATAATTTGGAGTTGATTTTCCTTGTTGATAATAAGTTTTTCATTTGAAATAATCATCATTTGTTACTCCTAGTTTTCAAATAAGATCACTGTTGAATTGTTGTTCAAATTTTCGGCTGTGAGCTAAATTCATGGATATTTTATGGCAGTTAATATGGAATGGTGTTTATTACAGACACGGCATCAATTAGCGGGGCTGCTGGCATGACATGCACAGGTTAGGTAATTGTAATAGTACTAAATAGAATGCAATTATATTAAATAGCATATGGGATTGGGAGACCCAAGGAATGGCTACTGAAATGCAGTCTTTTTCTACTCTTTCATTCAATGGTTGAAATTATGCCAAGGTCATTTGTGATTGAGAGCTATCTGATGGTTGTCAGTTTTCTCTAGGAAAAAATTAATTGAGGGTCATGGTTTCTATTCTGAGTGAAAAGCAGAGCTGGACCTTGCATGGCTCTCAGCAGGATTCTGGGAAAGCTCGACTGAAACAGTCCATTTTGTAGCTGTATTAACAGAGATTACATTTTAGAACAAATGGGCATGTGTTTTGAACATTGACCTGTTTTTCAAAACCATGCTTCCAAGGGAACAAATACCTATGTGCATATTGTTTTCATTGAGTTATCATCTCCTTTAGAAATAATTTTAATTTGAAATATTTTCTATTTTTGCGAGACTGTCTGTGTTTTTCTTTTTGGCCTTTTGACATCTCTTAAGAATGTTGTTAAATACCAGAGGACTTACTCTTGAATAATTGCCGTTAGATTTGATTTTTCTTTAAGAAACCTGCCTCCCTTTAGCTTGCAGGATGATACCGATGCATTGATTAAAAAAACATACTTTTATTAATAAAATATTGCTTTAGGGTGCAAGATCTGCTAACCAAATCCTATATGTGCAAATTTTAACTGTAGAGGTATGCATTTCGCTGTGCATGCATGCATTTGTGTAATTCAAATACACACACATGACTATTAACCATTCAATGTAAAACATTACTTATCATCAATGGGTTATCTTCTGACATCGCACT